>NC_135807.1:132599142-132967969 GCF_964213995.1 Mustelus asterias
CTGGTTTCAATTCCCGACTTGGGTCACTGTCTGTGTGGAGTTTGCATGTTCTCCCTGTGTCTGCGTGGGTTTCCTCTGGGTGCTCCGGTTTACTCCCACAGTCCGAAAGACGTGCTGGTTAGGTGTATTGGCCGTGCTAAATTCTCCCTCAGTGTACCCGAACAGGCGCGGGAGTGTGGCGACGAGGGGATTTTCACAGTAACTTCATTGCAGTGTTAATATAAGCCTACTTGTGACATGATAAAATGAACTAAACTTAAAAAAATCATTGTATCACAATGTCAGGGAGATCAACCATTTTGGTTGTCGGTATGTCCAGTTGCAAACCGCTGTCCCACATCTGGCACCAGGCTCCTCCCACGGCCTGGTTTAGAAAGGATGTCAGGCAGCGCTGGTTGGTATCTCACTGACAAAGCCTGTGGGTTGACATCTGAGCCTCTGTGTGTCGTACGCCAAGATCGAACATGGTGGCTTTTGGTGAAGGGCTGATGATGATGCTGAAGGCTAAACTTCACCTTAAAATCAGAAGCGGATTATTCCTTTATCAGCGATAGAATTGAATGAGCCAAGTGGAAAGATCAGACACTTCTCCTACTGCACTTTATACTTACTCATGGTGAGTGTTTGCGGGGGCGGGGGGGGGGGGGGGGGGGGTTGATTTTCTTTCTGTACTACAATGTATTCAAATCACAAAAAGGCTTTGAAACATACATAGAAACATAGAAACCCTACAGTGCAGAAGGAGGCCATTTGACCCATCGAGTCTGCACCGACCACAATCCCACCCAGGCCCTACCCCCACATATTTTTACCTTCTAACCCCTCTAACCTACACATCCCAGGCCTCTAAGGGGCAATTTTTTTTTTTTAAACCTGGCCAATCAACCTAACCCGCACATCTTTGGACTGTGGGAGGAAACCGGAGCACCCGGAGGAAGTCCACGCAGACTTTGATTTAGAATCCACAGAATCCTCAAGCACAGAAGGAGGTCATTCAGCCCATCAAGGCTGCAACAAATCTCCAAAAGAGCTTCTTATTCGGGACCCCACCCATCCCCAAAAAAGACTTGACTAACAGCTTCTTCCCCCTCCCCCCGCAACCGCCCACCCCATTTTTTAAATGTCCCCGTGACATGGCTCCAAGACTGCACGCGGCAGAGTCCTGGAGAAGGATCCTCAATTATTGGAGACTTCAGGCTAATCCTGCATGGCTGGCAGAAGTGACTCTTTAGTGTGCAGAGGAAGACTTCCCCATTCTCTACTGGATGGCTGTGGTGAACCACTGTAGTATTGCCTGTTTATGTGACATGCCTGGACACGCCCCTGCTGCCTCAATCCGGGGCTCCGCCTTTCTCTGGGTATAAAGGCGACTGCTCTCCGCCCCTTTTGCCTCAGTTCGGATTAGCTATCGGTTCGGGTGTGCTCCAATTCTTACGTTAATAAAAGCCTGTTATTTCGCAACAACGAGTCTTTGCGTAATCAATGGTGCATCAATGGCATTTTTGAAGACGAAGAGGTCTCAGTTAACTTGCTGGACAACTTGGTTTGGCGAAGGAGCGGTGTAAGTGCAATAAAAGCCTCTTGTAAAGAGAATCCTTCCCCTTAGTGAAGGAGGGCTCCCACAGAGCCATCGTTGCAGCAATTGTGCAGGAGGTGAATGAGTACCTGAGTCAACATTGCCTTTAAATAAACATTCCCATGATCAGGACTTGAGCTGAGACTCTCCAGCTGGAGCTTAAACCCAAACGCTCTTCCCCTGGAGCAGTGACACCGAACGAGAATATCAACTGGGGCCACTGGTATTCGTCAGCACCTGCACACTCGTAAATAGTCCCCTTGTCCCATGACGGTGACCCTGTAAGCTCCCTGAGTATGTTCGAAACGTAATCAAACACGTGTTCCTTCATTAGTTCTCAACACGTACCCCTTGACCAAGCTTTAAAAAAAAACATTCCTCAGGGAAAAACAGAGGCCTTCCAAAATGAATGGCATTCGCACTTCTTTTCATTTATCGAGCTTTTCCCCTCCTCAAGCATTTCTGCAGAGATTTCCAAGTTGCTGTAGAAATTGAAATTCCAGCTGTGAAAGGAGAGAAAAAGAAAGTGTTTGTCTAAAGGTTTAGAGGACAGTTTTTCTACGGGGGATGTTGCAAAAAGGTGAGTGACTGTAACAAGCATACTGAAATAGCTTACAGCTAATTGCGTGATCTGACACAGTGGCACAGTGGTTAGCACTGCTGCCTCATAGCACCAGGGACCTGGGTTCAATTCCGGCCTTGAGTCACTGTCTGTTTGGAGTTTGCACATTCTCCCTGTGTCTGTGTGGGTTTCCTCCGGGTGCTTCGGTTTCCTCCCATTGTCCAAGAATGTGCAGATTGGGTGGTTTGATCATGCTAAATTGCCCCTTATTGTCCAAAGATGTGTAGGCAGTGATAAATACATGGGGTTACAGTAATGGGGTGGGGCTGGGTAAGATGTTCTAGCGGAGAGTTGGTGCAGACTCGCTGGGTCAAATGGCCTCTGTCTGCACCGTAGGGATTCCATGAGTGTAATTTTCCCAGACCATGCAACGGTCCATTGACTTCAGGTGGGATTTTCCTCCGGGTGCTCCAGTTTCCTTCCACAGTCCAAAGATGTGCTGGTTAAGTGAATTTGCCATGCTAAATTCTCTCTCAGTGTACCTGAACAGGCACCGGAGTGTGGAGATTTTCACAGTAGCTTCATTGCAGTGTTAATGTAAGCCACTAATAAATAAACTTTAAATGCTTGTAGTCATACTGTTCAGCTGAACCCTCCAGTTATGGACTTCATACCATTCGTACAGAGATCCTTAATCTGCAGATGTAGATCTAAAGTAATTAGCAGAAGGACTCGAGGGGAATCGAGGAGTACTTGTTTCACTCTGAGGGTGGCAGGGATCTGGAACTCGGCACCTGAAAGCACCATTCAGAAGCTGAAGACCTCAGTGATTTTAAAAAATGTTTGGAAATGCATGTGTTGTACCATAACTTACACAGCTATGGGAGGTCATTCTTACTGAGGTGTTCTCGAGGTTTGTTCTCCTCTATCACCATTCGATTGTTACTCAATGAATGGTCTAACAGTATTCCCTCATACGTTCCTGAACCCTAAGAATTCAACATTATTCCCAGGAACATATTTTCAGTTGTGTGGAGCCATTTACAGATTTTCCAAAACTATCTTTTCTAACTTGAAGACGAACATGACAGCTCTTACACACTGCCACTAGTTCACATGGAAGTGACAAATCCAATTCTTCCTCCTTACCTGGTGATCGAGATGTCCACAGTCTAACTTCCTTTGTCTCCTTGTCTGTTGCATCACTATGGGCATCAGCATGGGCGACACAGTGGCACAGTGGTTAGCACTGCTGCCTCACAGTGCCTGGGACCCGAGTTCGATTCCCGGCTTGGGTCACTGTCTGTGCGGAGTTTGCACATTCTCCCCGTGTCTGCGTGGGTTTCCTCCGGGTGCTCCAGTTTCCCCCCACAGTCCGAAAGATGTGCTGGTTAGGTGCATTGGCCATGCTAAATTCTCCCTCAGTGTACCCGAACAGACACCGGAGTGTAGCGACTCGGGGATTTTCACAGTAACTTCATTGCAGTGTTAATGTAAGCCTACTTGTGACACTAATGAATAAAGTAACTAGACTAAAATCTATGATTTCCAACATATGCCCAGCTGGATCAGATCTCTGCTTCTTTTTACTATTCGAATGGTCTTCATCACAAAAGTTTACACCCCCTCCCACCCCCCAAATTTGCCATTTCTATTTCTCTGAAGTTTTTAAAGTTTATTAGTATCACAAGTAGGCTTACATTAACACTACAATGAAATTATTGTGAAAATCCCCTAGTCGCCACACTCCGGTGCCTGTTTGGGTACACTGAGGGAGAATTTAGCATGGCCAATGCACCTAGCCAGCAAGTCTTTCGGACTGTGGGAGGAAACCGGAGCACCCTGAGGAAACCCACACAGACACGGAGAGAACGTGCAGACACCGCACAGACGGTGACCCAAGCCGGGAATCGAACCCAGGTCCCTGGCGCTGTGAGGCAGCAGCGCACTGTGCTGCCATGCCACCCTGGCAGATACAGTTAGCTTTATCCCTGGGAACATTATTTAACTTGTTGCATCAACGGAGTGGCCAGATGTAGGGTTGACATTGGCCACCCAGGACACCATTCCTCCATTTGCCCCGGAGTATCTCTCTTCTGACTTCTGTTCTGTCCAAACAACAACATCCAAAGTTTTGTTGCTCCCTTAATGTAGTAATATGCCCCAAGGCATGTCACAAGAACAATGGCAAGCAACACTTAATACTGAACCACATACGCTGGTTGGGCCACAACTGGAGTACTGTGTGCCGTTCTGGTCACCACATTAGAGGAAGGATGTGATTGCACTGGAGAGGGTGCAGAGGAGATTCCCCACAATACTGCCTGGCTAGAGGGTCTGAGCTATGAGGAAAGATTGGAGAGGCTGGGGATGTTTTCCTTGGAGCAGTGAAGGTTGAGCAGGGACCTGAGAGAGGTGGATGAGATTACAAGGGGCACAGATAGGGTGGATAGGAAGACACATTTACCAGTAGTAGAGGGGTCAATAACCAGGGGGCACAGATTTAAGGTAAGAGGTAGAAAGCTAAGAAGGGAGTTGAGGAGAAACTCTTTCACCTTGAAGGTGGTGGGCGTCTGGAACTCACTGCCTGAAAGGGTGGTTGAATCAGAAATCCCCATAAAATTTAAGAAGTATTTAAGATATTCACTTGTGCTGCTGTAACCTCCAGGGTGATGGACCAAGCGCTGGGAAATGGATTAACGCAGTCAGGTCTATGTAGACCGGCGTAGACACGGTGGGCTGAATGGCCTCTCTCATGCTTTAAACGTTTTTGAATCTAAACAAACATGAAGAAATATTAGGGCAGGTGACCAACAGTTTGGTCACAGAGGTGGGTTTTAAAGAAGTTTCCCTCAGTGAGCATGAGAGGTGGAGAAGTGAGAGGTTTAGGAAGGAAATTCCTCAGCGTTGGGCCGAGGCAGTTGAAGATATGGTGAAGCTGTGCGGATCATGGACGTGCAAGAGGCCAGAATTGGAGGAGTGTTGAGCTCTCAAAGGTTTGTGTTGGGTGGGGTGGGGGAGGTGGGGGGGGGCGGAATGTGGGCACGGCAGGGTTAGAAAAGGTTACACAAATAGGGAGGGACAGGCCCTTGAGAGTAAGGATAAGAACATCTAAAATTGAAGCATTCCCAGACCGGTCGGCCTGCGAGCAAAGAGATGATGAGTGAACAGGACTTGGTGCAAGTCAGGATCCAGCAGCAGAGTTTTTGGATGACCTTGGGTGGGAGGTTGACCAGGAGAGAATTCGAATATGGTCAAGTCAAGGGGTTACAAAGGAACGGGAGGTTACGTCTCTGATCTCCTGTTTGGCAGCATCCAAGTAAGAGAGTGCTTGATTACAGAAGATTAAGAGGTGATCTAATTCAGGTGATAAGGTGGATAGAGGGGAACTATTTCCTCTGGTGGACAAGTCCACAACAAGGGAGTGTGATCTTAAACCCCCAAATGATGCGAGGAGACCCTTCCTCATGCAAAGGATAGTGGAAATCTGGAACGCATCCCCAAAACAGCTGTTGAGCATGTGGAGTTAATTAAACATTTGAAAATTGAGATTGATAGATTATTATTCGGCAAATCAATATGGTACCAAGTCAGGTAGATGGAGCCAAGATATAGATCAGCTGTAATTTAATTGATGCAAAAGATTTGAGGGACTGAATGACCCTTCCTGTTCTGTGTTGCAAGTGGGTTAATAACCCGAGATTTAAAATAATTGCTGTGGGAATTAGAGCGTATATGAGTAGAATTTTCTCCACGTAAGAGGATTGTTATGATCTGGACCATACGACATGAAATTGTGGCACGGTGGCACTGCTGCCTCATAGTGCCAGGGATCCAAGTTCGATTCCCGGCTTGGGTCACTGCCTGAGCGGAGCATGCACGTTCTCCCCGTGTCTCTGTGGGTTTTCTCCAGGTGCTCCGGTTTCCTCCCACAGCCTGAAAAACGTGTTGGTTAGGTAGATTGACCATGCTAAATTCTCCCTCAGTGTACCCGAACAGGCGCCAGAATGTGGTGACTCAGGGATTTTCGCAGTAGCTTCATTGCAGTGTTAATGTAAGCCTACTCATGACACTAATAAATAAACTTTAAATTGAGGTGGAATTAAATTCCAAAAGAACTTTCAAAAGCTGATTAGATATGTACTTGGAGAGAACCAATTTGCATGATCATAGGCTGTGGGGTTAATATGGATAACCTTTGCCAAAGGGCTAGCACAGGGACAATGGACTGAAAGGTCTCCATCTGTGCTGTAAGATTCAATGAATCAATTTTACAATTCTGTAAGTGTCTGTGCTATCAATGCAGAAACGTAATTCGCTCCTTTAGCTTGGTCTAGGGTTGAGGAAGTAGGAATAAACTTCTTGCAAACTCTGGTTTTGTAATAAATCAGACAACCAGCCTTTAGAGCCACACTGTATTTTTTTAAACTATCGATTTCCAGTAAAGACTCTACAATTCAAAGAATTAGTCAGATGTTTGAGGTCAGCTACCAGCTTGAATCTTCTACGAAACCAGAAACCCAGACAAGCTAAAGACAGCAAAATGAGTTTTCCTTTTCCTTTCTCTTCTCATTCTTGTTTTCAAATCACTCTATGGCCTCACCCTGCCGCTCCCCCGCCTCCCCCCCGCCCCCCCCCCCCCCCCATCTCTGTAACTGCCTCTAGCTCAACCACTCCCAAGGTAGGAACTGGGTGATGCTGTTTGTCTCCTCAAGTCTGTTCTGCCTTTCAGGGAGCCAGATCTAAAAGGTGGATGTGATAATGACTTGGAAGCCTGGGTCTGGGTTGTGACCTGAATCTTCACTGATCATAGATCATAGAATTCTACAGTGCAGAAGGAGGCCATTGAGTCCGCACTGACCGCATTCCCCCCAGGCCCTATCCCCATAACCCCATACATTTACCCTAGCTAGTCCCCCTGACACTAAGGGGCAATTTAGCATGGCCAATCCACCTAACCTGCACATCTTTGGACTGTGGGAGAAAACTGGAGCACCCGGAGGATACCTATGCAGACACGGGGAGAAAGTGCAATCTCCTCACAGCCAATGACCCAAGCCGGGAATCGAACCTGGGTCCCTGGCGCTGTGTGGCAGCAGTTCTAACCACTGTGCCATCGTGCTGGTTTTTTAAAACATTCATTAATGAGATGTGGGTTTGCCAGCTAAGCCAGCATTTATTGTCCATCCCTAGTTGTCCTGGAGAAGGTGGTGGTGAGCTGCCTTCTTGAACCGCTGCAATCTCTAAGGTCTAGCTGCACCCATAGCGTTGTCAGGGAGGGAGTTCCAGGATTTTCACCTAGCGACAGTGAAGGAACGGCAATATATTTCCAAGGCAGGATGGTGTGTGGCTTGAAGGAGAACCTCCAGGTGGCGGTGTTCCCAGGTGTCTTCTGCCCTTGTCCTTCTTGATGGCAGTGGCCATGGGTTTTGAATTTCTGCTTAAGGAGATTTGGTGGGTTCCTTCAGTGCATCTTGTAGATTGTGGATGCCGATAGAATCTTAGAATCCCTACAGTGCAGATAGGTCAGATAAGTCTGACAATTTTGAAAATATCTGGGGGCACCCCTAAAATACACTGGGATCAATGACCTCTTTGGAAATTAAGAAGCTGAAATGCATTCTAGTGGTGTGTGCACCACCTGCCCTATTTAAATTGAGTGACGGTTCCTAATCCAGCAACCTTTGACCCGAGTCAGTGCAGAGGTCAGTGGGGAGGTCAGTGGATCTGTTAGGATGCAAGCTTGCCGTCCTCTGGACTGCATGTTGACCCTTCTTTAATACTATTCCTTCACTGCACGTCTTATTGCTATTCATCTCGATGTCAATCCCTTTCTCTTTGACAAGTTTCTGGTCACTTGCTGTAACATTGCCTTATGGGCCTTGGTGGCAAACTCTGATAACCTTCTTGTGAGCCAGTTTGTGATGTTTTTATCATGCTAACTGTGTCATGACCCAGTGCTTTCATCCAATACCAGATGTACATTCTGTCCATTTCTTTGATGCTGAATTTATTCATATTTAAAATTATTATCTTCTTGTTACACGTCAAGCAACTTATTTGTCAATAAGGGGAAATCCATTGAGAAATGCTCAAAATAGACAGTCCTGAATCACAGAATCCCTACAATGCAGTGGGAGTCCATTCGGTGTATTGAGTCTGCACCGCTATCCAACAGAGCATCTTACCCAAGCCTACTCCTCCACTCTGTGCCCGCAACCCTACGCATTAACCCTACTGATCCCTCTAGCTTACATATCTTTGGACACTAAGGGGTAATCTATCATGGCCAATCCACCCTATCTGCATACCTTTGGACTGTGGGAGGTGACCGGAGCACCCGGAGGAAACTCACGCAGATACGGGAGAAGGTGCAAACTCCACAAGGGAAGTCATAGAATCATAGAATCCCAATAGCGCCGAAGGAGGCAATTCAGCCCCATTGAGTCTGCACCGACAACAATTTCACCCAGGCCCTATCCCCATAACCCCAAGTACTTACTTCACTAATACCCCTGACACTAAGGGCAATTTAGCACGGCCAATCCACCGAACCTACACAACTTTGGACACTAAAGGGCAACTTTGCATTGTCAATCCAGCTAACCTGTACATCTTTGGAGTGTGGGAAGAAACCGGAACAACCGGAGGAAACCCACACAGACACGGGAAGAATGTGCAAACTCCACACAGACAGTGACCAAGGCCGGGATCGAACCCGGGCCCCTGGCGCTGTCAGACAGCAGTGCTAACCATTGTGCCAGTGTGCTGCCAATTTGCCAACAGTGTTCAACTTATAAAGTGTTATTATTTTTTTCGGGATCCGATTAAAGTGCAACAATTCTTGGCAAAGTTGAGGCATTTATCAACATTCAGGCATGCCATTAGGAGAAGGAAACACTGTTACACAGTGATCATCATTTTATCATAGGCCTTGCAGACCTGAAGACAATACTCTGCATCATTGTCACTAATCAGAAATGACACTCAGTGGTATGAAAAAGCTCCCGTCTGAGCGCTTGTTCAGAAATGTAGTTAACCTGCCATGACAAAAGAAATTATAATTCAGTGTATATGCCCACAGGAGTGTTGCGATGGAAATAAAACATGGTAATAATTGTGGCGGACCAAAATGCTGACACTATCAGAGCAATAATGAAGATCTTTGCTGAGGGAAATCACCATTTAATCATAGAGTTGCGACAGTGCAGAAGGAGGCCATTCGGCCCATCGAGTATGCACCGACAATAATCCCACCCAGGCCCTATCCCCACAACCCCGCACATTCACCAGGGCTCATCCATCTAACCTATACATCTTGAGGCAATAAGGGGCAATTTAGCATGGCCAATCCACCTAACCTGCACATCTTTGAAGTGTGGGAGGAAACCGGAGCACCCAGAGGAAACCTATGCAGACACATAGGGTGGGATTGTTCAATCTCGTTCATTCCTGCTGTGCGGCAGCAGTGCGAACCACTGTGCCACCGTGCCCAATTTGGTATTCAGACAGTTTTGGCAAGGATGTCAAAGATAACTTATATTCATATAGCACCCTTAATCTAACGAAACATCCCCAGTGTGTTTCACAGAAGCATTATAAACCAAAATGTGGCATTGAGTGACATAAATAGGTCTGATGGCCGCTAACTTGGTCAAGGCAGGGAGGTTTAATGAAGGGTTTAAAGGAGGAAAGGGTTAGAGAGGTTTGGGGAGGGCGTTCTAGAGCTTAAGGTCTAGGCAACAGAAGATGTGGCCAGCAGTGTTGGGGTGTTTAAAAACAGGGATACCGAAGAGGCCAGAATTGGAGAAAAGCAGATGTCTCAGAGACAGAAGCAAATTACTGCGGATGCTGGAAACTGAAACAAAAACAGAAAATGCTGGGAAATCTCAGCAGGTCTGACAGCATCTGCGGAGAAAGAATGGAGCCAACGTTTCGAGTCTGGATGACCCTTTGTCAGAGCTGAAGACGAATAAAATTGGCCAAGATTTATACTGTAAGGGTGGGAGGGAGGGTTGTTAATTGACAAAGATGTCAAAAAAACCCAAAAGGAATGAAAATATGGTCATTAAGGCCAAGAGACTGTTAAGATGTCTCAGAGAGTTGTGGAGATTGGAAGCAGGGCTGGGAGAGGCCATGGAGGACCTGAAAACAAAGATGACAGAATATTAAAATCATGACATTTTGTTAGCAAGACCAGAATAAGGTGGTGAGCCTTTAACTTGCTACCTTCCCGGTTTTTAAATGGACCTCACAGCAGTCCTCTAGGGGTCATAGAATCATACAGTGCAGAAGAGGCCCTTCGGCCCATCCAGCCTGCACCCGACGCGCAAGAAACACCTGAACTCCCACCCATTACCAGCACTTGGCCCATAGCCTTGTACGTTATGACGTGCCAAGTGCTCATCTAGGTACTTTTTAAAGGATGCGAGGTAACCCGCCTCTACCACCCTCCCGGGCAGCGCATTCCAGACCGTCACCACCCTCTGGCTCTTGTTGGGAACATGTATAGACCCAAATCGGGGTTAAGTTGCAGTCAATGTTATGTTAAATCATGGCCGAAATTCTCCCGTCTTGCCCGCCGTGGGAATTGTAGCGGGTGAGACAGAAAATTCGGCGTGCTATTTAAAGGTTCATTGAGCTTGGGTGGGAATTACTGGTCTTGCAGTGTGCATGGCCAGAAAATCCCTCCGCATATGTCTTTCAACTGTTGATGCTCACTGCATGTGATTAGGTGAGCCTGGATGTGGTGACTGAGGAGAAACTAAAATGTGGACAAGTAGCTGGAAGCCTGTAATAAGTCCCTGGAGGCAGAAGTCCCTTCACCAAAATCCCTTTATTTACAAGTCTGACAACAGTATACAGAGTGCTTTCAGTGAACAGTCTACAGTAGGAGTTCCAGAGGAACTGGCACGCCTGGTTAAGTACAAAGCAAGAGGCTCCCTGATTGGCCCATCAGTTTGGCCCTTAATCAGGGAATTCACATTCTAACAGGCCCACCTCAATTGCCTGATTAAAGTCATTACAAAGCCTTAAGAGTAGACATTTTGAAGCATTGAATAAAACTCCTGACCACACATATAACCTGGAGTGTATCATCTCTTGCACATCTTTGAGACATAGAACATAAAGGTGAAGACCCATTTTTGTCTTGGGCTGTTGACCACCATTAGTTCTTGCTCCCATCCACCAACCAGGGGCGGTAGAAGATGGGAGAAAGTCAATTCCAATTGAGGTTAGAGGGATCCTCAGATACAGTTAAGGAAGAACGGGTGCAGCCTTTTTGTGAGCCATTTTTATGGCAGTTACTGGTGAGTATTCAGCCTTAAAGGGTCTTAAGTGTAATGCATTTCATGCGATAGTTTCTGCATCGAGGGGGCTGCTGTTTAATCCTGCAACTTGTTTTGATTTTCCAGTGGTTGTATGCATCCCTTTTAAGAGGCTGGGACAGCCTGATTTACCATCTCAAAGCTGATTGGAGCATGAGTTTCACTCTGGAAGCTCTGTGCCGACATTAGAATGAGAGCTGCGGATTGGGTCTTTCTGGATGATTCACAGCTTGGTTTGGCTCCTGCTCTGCCCAAGTTCGCAAGAAACTGCAAAAGTTCGTGAATGTAGCCCAATCCATCTCGCAAACCAGCATCCCATCCATTGACTCTGTCTACACTTCCCGCTGCCTCGGAAAAGCAGCCAGCATAATTAAGGACCTCATGCACCCCGGACATACTCTCAAAAGTCTGAGGTCATGTACCAACCGACTCAAGAACAGCTTCTTCCCTGCAGCCGTCAGACTTTTGAATGGACCTACCTCGCACTAAGTTGATCTTTCTCTATACCCTAGCTATGACTGTAACACTACATTCTCCACTCTCTCCTTTCCTTCTCTATGAACAGTATGCCTTGACTGTATAACGTGCAAGAAACAATACTTTTCATTGTATACTAATACATGTGACAATAATAAATCAAATCAAAGCAAATCAAATCAATAACCTCTCCAGCCAGCTACTCCAAATGAAAATCATACCCAGTTTTTGTATTTTTCTGATGATAAAATGGCTTGCGTTCCAACAGCACAAAATTAAGTACTTTTGAAGTGTGGTCATGTTGCAATGTTGGAAATGAAAGAATCGATGTGTGCACAGCAAGATTCCAGGAAGGGTAATGAGAGCATTGTGATTTTTCAATGATGCTGGCTGATAGACCTAAACGTCGTTCAATGACAGATGTTGCACAGAGGTTGTAGATGAGCGACAGCGGGTGTGTGTGAATGTGACACACAGATCTCCTGCCCTGGGCTCAGAACTCCGAGATTCCCTCCCTTAAGGCCATATGCCCTCAGATCTGCTGATGTGGCCCGGTGTCAGATTTTGCTCTCTAAACGCTCCTGTGAAACGTCTTGGGATAATTTATTATGTGGGACGAAATTTTCCACCACGGGTTTATAGAATCATACAGTGCAGAAGGAGGCCATTTGGCCAATTGTGTCTGCACCGACCACAATCCCACTCAGGCCCTATCCCCATAACCCCATGCATTTACCCTAGCTAGTCCCCCTGACACTAAGGGGCAATTTAGCACAGCCAATCCACCTAACTGTTTCGGACTGTGGGAGGGAACTAGAGCACCTGGAGGACGTGGGGAGAATGTGTAAACTCCACACAGATGGTGACCCAAGTCGGGAATCGAACCCAGGTCCCTGTCGCTGCGAGGCAGCAGTGCTAACCACTGTGTCATCATGCTGCCTACTGGTGGGGGAAGGCGCGAACAATGGGAAAATCCGTTGACAGCAGTGGAACTGGAAGATCCCACTACTGGCCAATGGCATGCCATCTCTGCTGCTGCAAAAACATGGGGATGGGGGGAGGTTGGAAAATCCTCCGTCCATGAAAGGTGCTATATCAATCCAAGTTGTTTAGGTCTGTTCTTGATAGCTGGGCATGAGATGATTGATTAACGGATGGAAATCCTTGAGGGAGAAACGGCTGGTTCTGAAAGTGTTAAATTAATATAGACAATAGCGAGACACAGCTTGATTATATTGCCATAAACAGAACAGAGTAGTCTGTTTCCATTATGAGTCATTGCCTTTGCATCATCTGCAGCTCTTAAACGCAGCCAGTTCAGGGCAGATATAGAGAGGACTGGGCTGCGGAAAGGAAGTGGTGAACATATGGACATCCTCACAATAGTATATATTAAGCTCCTGACTGTCATTATCATGGACTGAGCAAGCAACTTGCATGCAACACCACCACTCAGGTGTCTGTGCTTAAGCAATTTGCAATTGCAGAGTCTGCATCAATTCCGATAAATCTCCAAATATTTTTCTGATGACGCAGCAGCCCGGGCAATACTTTGACACATTGCCCCCGTGTGACTTTTAACACTTATTCTTAGAACCTCAGAATCACACTGCAGAGAATGAGACCACTTGCCCCATTGTGTCAATGTTGGCTCTTATGTAGAGATATCCAACTGTCCTGCTTCCCTGTTTCCTTGCTCTGATAATCCAGCAAAATTTTCCTTTTCAAGTATTTATCCAATTCGCTTCTGAAAGTTAAATGTAAATAACATTATCCATAAACGTAAGACTGGAGGCGTATCACTTCAAAATGAGAATGGAATTATATCTTACCTACCTCTTCCAATTCTCACATTACCTCTAACGCAACTTGCCTTGGAGGTCACGTTTGGCTTCTGTCCCCAGGGTAGAAGTTTTACCTCCTTGCAGGAGGCGGGGGGAAAGTTTTCTTCCCTCTATGTTTTATCACAAGCCCATGCTTCAGGAATAGGGAGCAATCATTCCATCTGCCTCAGTCACAGGGCTGCGGCGGTTTGTGGGGCATTGCCAGGGTGGCTGCTGTACGTTCCATCTGACATACTCCTAATAGCCCCAGAGAGAGGGACACTTGCTGAGAGGAGACAGGAACCTTCAGCTGGGACTCAATCTGGGGATACCATGGATAACTGGGACCTATGTATACACTGAGCATCACCAAAGCCCAGTATTGATGATGAGAATTAACTATAGTAAGAAGTCTCACAACACCAGGTTAAAGTCCAACAGGTTTATTTGGTAGCAAAAGCCACTGGCTTTCGGAGCACTGCTCCTTCGTCAGGTAAGTGGGAGTTCTGTTCACAAACAGGGCATATAAAGTCACAAACTCAATTTACAAAATAATGGTTGGAATGCGAGTCATTACAGGTAATCAAGTCTTAAAGGTACAGACAATGTGAGTAGAGAGAGGGTTAAGCACAGGTTAAAGAGATGTGTATTATCTCCAGCCAGGACAGTTAGTGAGATTTTGCAAGCCCAGGCAAGTCATGGGGGTTACAGATAGTGTGACATGAACCCAAGATCCCGGTTGAGGCCGTCCTCATGTGTGCAGAACTTGGCTCTCCGTCTCTGCTCAGCGACTCTGCGTTGTCGTGTGTCGTGAAGGCCGCCTTGGAGAACGCTTACCCGAAGATCAGAGGCCGAATGCCCGTGACCGCTGAAGTGTTCCCCAACAGGAAGGGAAGACTCTTGCCTGATGATTGTCAAGCGGTGTTCATTCATCCGTTGTCGTAGCGTCTGCATGGTCTCCCCAATGTACCATGCCTCGGGACATCCTTTCCTGCAGCATATCAGGTAGACAACGTTGGACGAGTTGCAAGAGTGTGTACCGTGTACCTGGTGGATGGTGTTCTCACGTGAGATGATGGCATCTGTGTCGATGATCTGGCACGTCTTGCAGAGGTTGCTGTGGCAGGGTTGTGTGATGTCATGGTCACTGTTCTCCTGAAGGCTGGGTAGTTTGCTGCAGACAATGGTCTGTTTGAGGTTGTGCGGTTGTTTGAAGGCAAAAAGTGGGGGTGTGGGGACTGCCTTGGCGAGATGTTTGTCTTCATCAATGACATGTTGAAGGCTCCGGAGAAGACGTCGTAGCTTCTCCGCTCTGGGGAAGTACTGGACAACGAAGGGTACTCTGTCCGTCGCGTCCCGTGTTTGTCTTCTGAGGAGGTCGGTGCGGTTTTTCGCTGTGGCGCGTCGGAACTGTCGATCGATGAGTTGAGCGCAATATCCTGTTCTTATGAGGGCATCTTTCAACGTCTGGAGGTGTCTGTTGCGATCCTCCTCATCTGAGCAGATCCTGTGTATGCGGAGGGCTTGTCCGTAGTGGATGGCTTCTTTAACGTGTTTAGGGTGGAAGCTGGAGAAGTGGAGCATCGTGAGGTTATCCATGGGCTTGCGGTACAGTGAGGTGCTGAGGTGACCGTCCTTAATGGAGATGCGTGTGTCCAAGAATGCAACCGATTCCAGAGAGTAGTCCATGGTGAGTCTGATGGTGGGATGGAACTTGTTGATGTCATCATATAATTGTTTCAGTGATTGTTCACCATGAGTCCAAAGGAAGAAAATGTCATCGATATATCTAGTGTATAGCATCGGTTGAAGGTCCTATGCGGTGAAGAGGTCTTGTTCAAACCTGTGCATGAAGATGTTGGCATATTGACGTGCGAATTTGGTTTCCATGGCTGTTCCATGCGTCTGGATGAAGAGCTGGTTGTTGAAGGTGAAGACATTGTGGTTCAGGATGAAGCGGATCAGTTGTAAAATTGTATCTGGAGACTGGCAGTTGTCGGTGTTGAGCACTGAGGCAGTTGCACAATGCCATCGTCATGGGGGATGCTGATGTAGAGTGCTGAGACATCCATTGTGACGAGGAGTGCTCCTGGTTCACGTGCTCCATGTGTGCTGAGTTTCTGTAGGAAGTCCGTAGTGTCGCGACAAAAGCTGGGGGTTCTTTGTACAATGGGTTTCAGGATGCCCTCAATATAGCCGGAGAGGTTCCAGCACAGGGTCCCATTGCCCAATACGATGGGACGGCCGGGTGTGTTTGCCTTGTGTATCTTCAGGAGGCAGTAGAGATCTCCAACGCAGGGAGTACGTGGGATGAGAGCACGGAGGGTGCTCTGAAGGTCCGGATCAAAGGTCTTGATCAGTCTGTTGAGTTGACGGGTGTGTTGTTTGGTCGGATCTGCGGGTAACTGTCTGTAGTGTTCCTTGTTGTTCTATTGTCGGTACACTTCTTTGCAGTAATCCGTTCTGTTCAGTATGACGATGGCCCCTCCTTTGTCTGTTGGTTTGATGACAATGTTGCGGTTGGTCTTGAGAGCGTGGATGGCGTTGCGTTGTGCTTGGGTGATGTTCGGGGCTGTCTTGTGAGTGTGGCTGATGAATCTGGTGTTGATGCACCTCTTGACGGCTTGGGCATCCATGTCAAGTTGAGGGCAGCGGCCTTCCGGAGGAGTCCAATTCGACTCTTTCCTCTTCGATTGCTGCACTGCAGATCTCTCTGTTGGCTGTTCCGGTTCATTGGCTATCTCATTGTGTTCGCTGTTGGCCTCTGGGGTTTGTGGAAGAACTCCCGCAGCCTCATTCACCTGATGAATTCCTCTGTGTCCGCTGCGAGACTGATGGGGTCTATTTTGGTGGTGGGGCAGAAATTGAGCCCTCGGCTGAGAACTTCGATTTCATCTGGTTGAAGTGTGCAGTTGACAAGTTGACAATGGACTTCCCTGCAGTGGTACTGTTTTCTGCTGTGGTACCGGGGGAGGCTTGGTTGCTGCTGGTGGTGATGCCGAGTTTCTCAAGTTTCCTGTTCTTGGTGTGCATGTAGATGGTGTAGTTCCTTTGTCTCGTCCGCTTGGCAGAGTTTCGCAGCTGGTTTGCGTCCTGAGCGCAAGTTGAGAATATGGACTCTATCTTGGTTTCCAGGCTGCAGTGTTTGCTGTAGAGCTGGTGTATGAGGTGGTTGAAGAGTGTGAGAGAGGTGCGACGGCAAAGTCTCTCAGTGTAGTCTGTGTTATAGGTTGATCTGAATGGGTTCGTAATCTGTAGTCCTTTCGGTATCTTGTCTGCTTTCTTGCATCATTGTAGAAACTTGATGTCTGTGTCGATATGCGCGATCTTCTTGGAGATCCTCTCCACTTGGAGTCGGCAGTTTACGGTGTCGATGGTAGCCATGATGTGGAGATGCCGGCGTTGGACTGGGGTGGGCACAGTAAGAAGTCTCACAACACCAGGTTAAAGTCCAACAGGTCTATTTGGTAGCAAAAGCATCTTTTTAACCTGTGCTTAACCCGCTCTCCACTCACATTGTCTGTACCTTTAAGACTTGATTACCTGTAAAGACTTGCATTCCAACCATTATTTTGTAAATTGAGTTTGTGCCTTTATATGCCTGTTTGTGAACAGAACTCCCACTTACCTGATGAAGGAGCAGTGCTCCGAAAGCTATTGGCTTTTGCTACTATATAAACCTGTTGGACTTTAACCTGGTGTTGTGAGACTTCTTACTGTGTTTACCCCAGTCCAGTGCCGGCATCTCCACATCGAGAATTAACTAATCAGGAAGGAAGCCTGTCGAATTTTGATAAGCTCACTGTAGTGCTCAATTGTTGCATGTTTGATTGTAAGAGTCATGCTCACTGTGCTGGATTGGTTAAGCCTGGGTGTGGACTCAGAGCCAAGTAAACAGACCACACAGAGGCTACTAGAAACTGAGTTGGGAAAGGTGTGAGTGCAGACGTTTTGTGGTGGCACACTGGTTGGCACTACTGCCTCACAGCGCCAGGGACCTGGGTTCAATCCTGGCCTTGGGTGACTGTGTGGAGTTTGCATGTTCTCCCTGTGTCTGCGTGGGTTTCTTCCGGGTGCTCCGGTATCCTCCGACAGTCTAAAGATGTGCGGGTTACATGGATTGGCCATGATAAATTCTCCCTCAAGGTACGTAGGTTTGCTGGATTAGTCATGGTAAATGTGTGGAGTTAGGGGGATTGGGCTGGGGGAGAGGCCCTTGGTAAGATACTCTGTCAGAGAACTGGCACAGACTCGGTGGGCTGAATGGCTTCCTTTTGCACTGTAAGAATTCTATGATTGCAGAGAGATTTTAAAGCTCTTTTAAATAAATATGCTGCACACTTATAAACTAGAGACTATCCACCTGACCTGCACATCTTTGGAGTGTTTGATTTTTGATTTGATTTGATTTATTATTGTCACATGTATTAGTGTACAGTGAAAAGTATTATTTCTTGCGCACTATACAGACAAAGCATACCGTTTATAGAGAAGGAAAAGAGAGTGCAGAATATAGTGTTGCAGTCATAGTTGGGTATAGAGGAAGATTAACTTAATGCGAGGTAGGTCCATTCAAAAGTCTGATGACAGCAGGGAAGAAGCTGTTCTTGAGTCGGTTGGTACATGACCTCAGACTTTTGTGTCATTTTCCCGATGGGAGAAGGTGGAAGAGAGAATGTCTGGAGATGCATGGGGTCCTTGATTATGCTGGTTGCTTTTCTGAGGCGGCCCGAAGTGTAGACAGAGTCAATGAATGGGAGGCTGGTTTGGTATGGGAGGAAACCGGAGCACCCGTAGGAAAGCCACACAGACACAGGGAGAATGTGCAAACTCCACACAGACAGTCTTCCAAGGCTGGAATCGAACCTGGGTCCCTGGCGCTGCGTGGCAGCAGTGCTAACTATTGTGCCGCCCATTCCTGGAGGGTGGCATGAGGTACTCGGACACCTGATCTTGCAGAAGAGCAACTTCTCTGTTCAGCGCCATCTCAGTTCCCAGTAATAACAATTGAGTTGTTAAGTGGATAGCGTGTGGATTGAATGCTTTCCTCAATAAAGCAAACCACTTGGTGGAAAATGCAGTTGATGCCAGTAGCAATGGCACTGAGCAAATCTTCTGGGATTTGTCTCACAATCCCCCGTCTTATTCTTTGAGTCTTCCTATGATCTAGTTTAAGCTGTGCCTGACAATATTGAAACACCGTACTGATGCTAAACAATCCTGAATGCTTTAATAGCTACACCGACAACCAATTTAAGATAATAAAATTTTAAAAATGAGTTCTGAGGAAGTCATATGGACTCGAAATGTTAACTTGATTTTCTCCATCCAGACCCGCTGCAATTTTCCAGCGATTTTCTGTTTTTGAACCAATATAAGGTCATCAGATGCTCTCATACCTTGTCTGATTCACATTTGCTGGAAGCAACATACATTCATAAACAGGAACCCATTCTCTGCAAGCAAGAGGAATATGTTCAAGCCCTGTTCATTTTGTTTAAATTATCCAGGTGTTTGGGGAACCTATTGTTTCTCTGTGCATGTTCTCCATGGCAACACCTTGGCCAGTAAGAGTTGACTTGTCGGCCAGTAAGAGTTGACTTGTCAACCAATCAGCACCCTTTTCAAGTAACTACGAACAGTTGTGAATGAAGCCCAGACCACCACGCAAACAAGCCTCCCATCCATTGGCTCCCTCTACACTCCCCGCTGCCTCAGAAAAACAGCCACAATAATTAAGGAACTTTAATTAACCATTTATTTACATATGAAAGGAAATTTGGCATGTCAGCTATGACTCTCACCAACTTTTACAGACGCACAATAGAAAGCATTCTTTCTGGTTGTATCACAGCTTGGTATGGCTCCTGCTCTGCCTAAGACAGCAAAGAACTACAAAAAATTGTGAATGTAGCCCAATCCATCACGCAAACCAGTCTCCCATTGACTCTGTCTGCACTTCCCGCTGCCTCGGAAAAGCAGCCACAAGAGTTAAGGACCCCACGCACCCCCGGACATACTCTCTTCTACCTTCTTCCATCGGGAAAAAGATACAAAAGTCTGAGGTCACGCACCAACCAACTCAAAAACAGCTTCTTCCCTGCTGCCATCAGACTTTTGAATGGACCTACCTCATATTAATTTGGTCTTTCTCTACACCCTAGCTATGACTGTAACACTATATTCTGCACCCTCTCCTTTCCTTCCCTATGTACGGTATGCTTTGTCTGTATAACGTGCAAGAAACAATACTTTTCACTGCATGCTAATACAGTGGGTGCAGCACCGTGGCACAGTGGTTAACACTGCTGCCTCACAGTGCCAGGAACCTGGGTTCGATTCCCGGCTTGGGTGACTGTCTGTGTGAAGTCTGCATGTTCTCCTTGTGTCTGCGTGGGTTTCCTCCGGGTGCTCTGGTTTCCTCCCACACTCCAAAAGACATGCTGGTTAGATGCATTGGCCATATTAAATTCTCTCTCCAGTGTACCCGAACAGGCGCCGGAGTATGGTGACTAGGGGATTTTCACAGTAACGTCATTGCAGTGTTAATGTAAGCCTAGTTGTGACACTAAAAAATAATCTTAAAATGTGACAATAATAAATAAAGTCAAATTTAAAAAAAATCTAACCTACTTTGTGCTACTCTATGCTGAGTGTCAGCAATTTCTTTCTTGTCCTGGAACACTCTTGCCAAAGAATGATACCTTCTTTTGGAAAGTTTGCAGTGAATAAGTAGATAGTATAGGGAAGAGTTTAAGGTTATTGCATTCTAGATTTGTGTATTTTCGCAGTACATTCGAATTTGAGGAGTTTTATAGTTGGACTTCTAAAAATGCTCAATGATTTCATTCAGACTGTTGAATCTATGTGCCATCCATTCTACACATTGAGGGGTCAGTGACGTAGTGGTAATGTCACTGAATTCGTAATCCAGAGGCCCTCAGGTTAATACTCTGGGGGACATGGGTACAAATCCCACCAAGGCAGCTGATGGAATTTAAATTCAATTAATAAAATCTGGAATTGAGAGCTTCAGGAAGGCTGGCCACGTGAATATCGTCAATTGTAAAAAAAAAATCCTCACCTGGTTCGCTCATGTCCTTCAGGGAAGGAAATCTGCTCTGCTTACCTGGTCTGGCCTACATGTGATTCCTGACGCACGTAGTTGTCTTTTAACTGCCCCTCTGAATCGGCCGACATCACACTCAGTTCAAGGGCAGTTAGGAACGGGCAATAAAATGCTGCCCTTAACTGACACCAACATCCTTGACAGAATAAATAATTGATCATTTTGCATGCCTTCACTCCGCTCATAATTGGTAGGGATTTGTGAGTGAGTGTGGTTTTGTCAGATCTGTGTCTTATCTGAGTGAATGGCCGGGCTGCCTGCCTCTGGATCACAGTAATTATTGGATGATTGCACCATGAATGCAGGTAAATTCCAAATTCATTATTTTATGGTGGATTTAGTTGCATAGAAACATAGAAAAATAGGAGCAGGAGTAGGCCATTCAGCCCTTCGAGCTTGCACCACCATTCAATATAATTATGGCTGATCACGCACTTCCAGTATCCCACTCCCACTTTCACTCCAGACCACTTAATCCCTTTAGCCGCCAGGGCCACATCCAGCTCCCTCTTGAACATATCTAACAAACTGGTCCCAGCAACTTTCTGTGGTGGAGAATTCCACAGGTCCACAACTCTCTGAGTGAAGAAGTTCTTCCTCATCTCAGTCCCGAATGGCTTACCCCTCTGTTTCATTGCAATCAATCTTGCGGGGAAGGTCACACAATCAAATTGCTTCTTCTAGACAGGGTGTTATGAAAATCTACTCTGCCTGCTCAGAGAAGTGCTCTCCTTCTTCGCAGAGTTGCCATCCTGGAAAGATCCTGAACAATGGGTGGGATTTCCCCACAACCCGCCCGCATGAATTGCCGCGGTGGAGGCAGCTCGCCATTGGCTGGCAGCGGGATCACCTGGTCCCGCTGCTATCAATGGGGTTTTCCGTTGAATGTCCTGCTTGCTGCCGGGAGACTGGCGAGACTGCGGCATCAGGACTGGAAGATCTCGCCAGAGCAAACGGCTGGAAAATTCGGCCGATGGATGGAATTTAATAGCCTCTCCTATGGCGGGTTTGGTGCTGGGGGGCATTTATTTGGACAGGAAGGTGCTGGGGTGGGGGGGCCTCATTGTCTTCTTGCCTCTGATTAGCTCCGTGGCGGGAATGACCATGGACGTCTCCCTCCCCCAGCACCACCAACTGGTGCATTTAAGTGGGCAACTAATGCCCACTTAAAGGCCTGACGTGCCAGGACTCACCTGATGAAGGAGCAGCGCTCCGAAAGTTCGTGATTCCAAATAAATCTGTTGGACTTTAACCTGGTATTGTGAGATTTCTTACTGTACTCATCCTTAAGTGACAAAGGGGGATTTAACAGGATTGATTCCAATTCCATCTCCGTGGTTACTCCTTTACTTGGTGCAGTCACAGTGCAATACCTTCTTCCGTACTCAACGTGTGAGCATAGATTTTAACTCTTTGCGGATGGATGGGCTTTGTGGAGCTAAAACATTGTTTTTTGAACCAGGGTCTGTCAGCATGACTCGTTTTAAACAGACATACTCATTACCCGTGTCCACCCACACCCTGCCCACCCTAACCCTCACCCATATGTTCTCAGTGCCACCCTTAGAATTGACCCCTCATGGCAACTGGCAAATGGTGAGAGATATTTGCCACCCCCCCCCGCCCCCCACCCCCCTCACCACTCCCATGGAAAATCAAGGAAGGAGTAAGAGGTAGGGGATCTGAGAATAAAATTGAAATGTGTCACCAGATTTACTGTTGCCGCTGAAATGAATGAATTTCAGGTCCTGATTCTGCTGGGACATGGGAAAATGATACGGTTCACCCAGGTTCACGGCCCATCAGTTGCCAGGAACATGCATTGTGTTGCAAGGGCAAAGAGCAGATAATTATTTTCTTCAGGTTTTATCCTGACTCCTTTTTTTGCTTTCTTCTGCTGCGCTTTCATTTAATCTTTTACAAAAAGCTTCTCAAACAGAACAATGAATTCCAGAAATACACAGAGTCTCCAATACCATTGACCGACAATGAAATACAGCATCAATATCATCAATCCCACTCACCTGGCTAAGGACAGAAATGTACTTGCAAAAGCCGTGAATACCATCGTAGTATTTTGCTTTCGCACATACTGTAACATTGCTATATTTGTAGATCTGCATATAATGAAAAGGCAGGACTTATCCATATATATTACATTGCTCATAATTGTAGAACACGGTGGAACAGTGGTTAGCATTGCTGCCTCACAGTGTCAGAGACCCAGGTTCAATCCAAGCCTTGGGTGAGTCATAGAATCATAGAGGTTTACAGCATGGAAACAGGCCCTTCGGCCCAACTTGTCCATGCCGCCCTTTTCTTTTTAAACCCCGAAGCTAGTCCCAATTGCCCGCATTTGGCCCACATCCCACTATACCCATCTTACCCGTGTAACTGTCTAAATGCTTTTTAAAAGACAAAATTATACCCTCTTCTACTACTACCTCTGGCAGCTTGTTCCAGACACTCACCATCCTCTGTGTGAAAAAATTGCCCCTCTGGACCCTTTTGTATCTCTCCCCTCTCACCTTAAACCAATGCCCTCTAGGTTTAGACTCCCCTACCTTTGGGAAAAGATATTGACTATCTAGCTGATCTATGCCCCTCATTATTTTATAGACCTCTATAAGATCACCCTTAAGCCTCCTACGCTCCAGAGTAAAAAGTCCCAGTCTATCCAGCCTCTCCTTATAACTCAATCCATCAAGTCCCGGTAGCATCCTAGTAAATCTTTTCTGCACTCTTTCTAGTTTAATAATATCCTTTCTATAACAGGGTGACCAGAAATATACACAGCAACGGGCTATATTTTGAAAAAGTTACATTTAGGTCTTTTAAATTTTAGAATCATTGAATCCCTAGTGCAGAACATAGAACATAGAACATTACAGCGCAGTACAGGCCCTTCGGCCCTCGATGTTGCGCCGACCAGTGAAACCAATCTAAAGCCCCTCTAATCTACACTATTCCAATATCATCCATATGTTTATCCAATGACCATTTAAATGCCCTTAATGTTGGCGAGTCCACTACTGCTGCAGGCAGGGCATTCCATGCCCTTACTACTCGCTGAGTGAAGAACCTACCTCTGACATCTGTACTATATCTATCACCCCTCAATTTAAAGCTATGTCCCTTCGTGCTAGCTATCACCATCCGAAGAAAAAGGCTCTCACTATCCACCCTATCTAATCCTCTGACCATCTTGTATGCCTCTATTAAGTCTTAACCTTCTTCTCTCTAACGGAAGGAGGCTATTGAGTCTGCACCGACAACAATCCCACCCAGGCCCTATCCTCATAACCCCACATATTTGCCCTGCTAATCCCCCTAACACTAAGGGGCAATTTAGCATGGCCACTCCTCCTAACCTGCACATCTTTGGAGTGTGGGAGGAAACCGGAGCACCCGGAGGAAACCCACTCAGACACGGGGAGAATGTGCAAACTCCACAGTCAGCCGAGGCCAGAATTGAACCCGGGTCCCTGGCGCTGTGAGGCAGTAGTGCAAACACTGTACCATCATGCCGCCCTAATTTCTTCTGATGTTTGTGTATTCTAATGCGTGTGTGTGCGGATTTTCAAAATCATTTGAACCAAATTTGTAAGTTTTGTAAGGGGTTAGATGTAGGATCCTCACAGCACTTGGGACCTGGGCTCAATTCCAGCCTCGGGTGACTCTGTGTGGAATTTGCGCGTTCTCCCCGTGTCTACGTGTGTTTCCTCCGGGTGCTCCAGTTTCCTCCCGCACTCCAAAGATGAGCAGGTTGGGTGGATTGGCCATGCTAAGTTGCCCCCGTAGTGTCCCAGGAACATCCCAGTGGACTTCATCGTGAATGGTTTTTTTTTAAGTGTAGTCAGTATTGCAATGTGGGGAGTCATAGTACCAGCTGACCAACTGCAAAGAGATAAATGAGCAAATCAACACTTATTGTTGGTGGTATTGATTGAGGGGTAAATATTCTCTTCTTTGAATAGTGTCAGGGCATCTTCTACATCCAGTGCAGAGCGAAGAGGTCTAGCACCTCATAGGATGGTGCCTCCGACAATGCAACATTCCTTCAGTACTAATGTGTCAGCCTGGGTTGTGTGTTTTGGACAGGAGCTTGGACCCACATGTGTGCTATCTACTCCCCAGTTGCCTGGATGGATGCAGCTCCAACAACGCTCAAGAAGTTTGACACCATCCAGGACAAAGCAGCCTGTTTGATTGGCACCACATCTACAAACATCCACTCCCTCCACCACCGACGCTCAGTAGCAGCAGTGTGTGCTATCTACAAGATGCACTGCAGCAATTCATCAAAGATCCTTCGACAGCACCTTCCAAAAACACAATCAGTTCCATCTAGAAGGACAAGGGCAGCAGTTACATGGGAAGGCCACCACCTGCAAGCTCCCCTCCAAGCCATTCACCGTCCTAACTTGGAAATATATTGCCATTCCTTCGCAGTCACTGGGTCAAAGTCCTGAAATTCCCTCCCAAACGGCATTGTGGGTCAATGGAATGTGTGATGCCCAACGCCGGCATCTCCCCATCTTAATTTAATAACACAGATGAAAAAGAATTTTCTTTGAAAGCTTGGGAATAAAAGTATTGGCAATGAAGAATCATTAAAATTTTTAAATTTGATTTGATTTATTATTGTTGCATGTATTAGTATATAGTGAAAAGTATTGTTTCTTGCGCGCTATACAGACAAAGCATACCGTTCATAGAGAAGGAAACGAGAGGGTGCAGAATGTAGTGCTACAGTCATAGCTAGGGTGTAGAGAAAGATCAACTTAGTGTGAGGTAGGTCCATTCAAAAGTCTGATGGCAGCAGGGAAGAAGCGGTTCTTGAGTCGGTTGGTACGTGTCCTCAGACTTTTGTACCTTTTTCCTGACGGAAGAAGGTGGAAGAGAGTATCCCCAGATTGCGTGGCATCCTTGATTATGCTGGCTGTTTTTCCGAGACAGCGGAAAGTGTAGACAGAGTCAATGGATGGGAGGCTGGTTTCTGTGGTGGACTGGGTTGCTGATGTGTTCATTCTTCCATTGGTGAGGGAGGACAATGATGGACAGTGTTAGTTGTCCAATTGTAGAGGTGGTACTTGGGGATGGAAGGTCATATGAGGAACTTCCTGGAATACACTCAACCTGGGTGAATACGCCTCCAAAATGACGCCAAAATCTGGAAAAATGGATAGGGCCAGGGCTGCCGCCAATAGTTGGGAAATCTTCAATTGCTCTTCCCTCTCATTTTACTCCACAAAGAGGTGTGTGCAGGAGCATTCCCTTGGGAATCTCTTGTCATGGGATTGTGAACACGTGATGAAAAAATGATCCATTGCAAAGGCTACCCGCCCAACTGAGTAAAGCTAAGAAGAAAACAAAGAGAAATCTGGAACAGGGGCGGGATTTTCCAGACTCTCACGAGAGGGAATTTCTGGTCCCACCAGAGTCAACCGGGATTTAAATAGATTGCCTCAAAGTTCTGCTGCCAATCTTGTTGTGGGCCTCGTTTATTGTATTATGGTAACCTGCACCCTCATGAAGGCCTGAAAACAGCCAAATTATTAGGGTAGGTGTTTTTTTTAATTCATTCGTGGGACATGGGTGTCGCTGGCTGGCCAGCATTTATTGTCCATCCATTGTTGCCCTTGGTGGTGGTGAGCTGAACTTACTTCTTGGAACGCTGATACAACTGAGTGTCTTGCTAGGGCCTTTTCAGAGAGCAGTTGAGAGTCAACCACTTTGCTGTGGCTCTGGAGTCACACATAGACCAGATCAGGTAAGGACGGCAGATTTCCTTCCCTGAAGGACATTGGTGAACCAGATGGGTTTTTCTGACAAACGACAATGTTTTTGCGGTCACAGTAGATGCTTAATTCCAGGTATTTTTTTTATTGAATTCAAATTCCACCATCTGCCATGGTGGGATTCAAACCCAGGCTCCTAGAGTCCTAGAGTCATAGAGGTTTACAGCATGGAAACAGGCCCTTCGGCCCAACTTGTCCATGCTGCCCATTTTTACCACGAAGCTAGTCCCAATTACCCGCATTTGGCCCATATCCCTCTCTACCCATCTTACCCATGTAACTGTCTAAATGCTTTTTAAAAGACAAAATTGTACCCGCCTCGAGTACTGCCCCTGGCAGGTCTTCCAGACACTCACCACCCTCTGAGTAAACAAATTGCCCCTCTGGACCCTTTTGTATCTCTCCCCTCTCACCTTAAACCTGTGCCCTCTAGTTTTAAACTCCCCTACCTTTGGGAAAAGATATTGCCTATCTAGGAAAGATGTTGACTATCTAGCTGAGTTTCTGGATTAATAATCTAGCAATAATACCACAAGGTGATGGCCTGGTATATTGTCTAAATCATATTTATTCATAAGAATGCTGGAAAATTTTGCATAAACATTTAAATTATTTTTCCTGATCTGTTCTGCTCACTTTATGACTGTGAACTTGATATCACTGATGGGTTGGATTTTCAGCCTTCCCACTGGCAGGAACCTCTGGTCCCGTCTCTGGTCCTGGACTCTGGGGTGGTTCCCACAGATTGGAAAACAGCAAATGTGACGCCACTGTTTAAAAAAGGAGGTAGATAAAAGGCGGGTAACTATAGGCCGGTTAGTTTAACTTCTGTAGTAGGGAAAATGCTTGAATCTATCATCAAGGAAGAAATAGCGAGACATCTGGATATAAATTGTCCCATTGGGAAGACGCAGCATGGGTTCATGAAGGGAAGGTCATGTTTGACTAATTTGGTGGAATTCTTTGAGAACATTACATGTGCAGTAGACAATGGGGAACCTGTGGATGTGGTGTATCTGGATTTCCAGATGGCATTTGACAAGGTGCTGCACCAAAGACTGCTGCATAAGATAAAGGTGCACGGTGTTACGGGTAATGTATTAGCATGGATAGAGGATTGGTTAACTAACAGAAAGCAAAGAGTGGGGGTAAATGGGTGTTTTTCTGGTTGGCGATCAATGACTAGTGGTGTGCCTCAGGGATCAGTGTTGTTTACGATTTACATAGATGATTTGGAATTTGGGACCAAGTGTAGTGTGTCAAAATTCGCAGATGACGCTAAGATGGGTGGAAGAGCAAAGTGTGCAGAGGACGCTGAAAGTCTGCAAAGGGATATAGATAGTCTAAGTGAGTGGGCGAGGGTCTGGCAGATGGAGTACAATGTTGGTAAATGTGAGGTCATCCATTTTGGTAGGGATAACAGTAAAATGGACTATTATTTAAATGGTAAAAAATTGCAGCATGCTGCTGTGCAGAGGGACCTGGGGGTCTTTGTGCAGGAATCTCAAGGAGTTGGTTTGCAGGTGCAGCAGGTAATTAAGAAGGCAAATGGAATTTTGTCCTTCATTGCTAGAGGGATGGAGTTTAAAAACAGCGAGATTATGTTGCAGCTGTATAGGATGCTGGTGAGGCCACACCTGGAGTACTGTGTACAGTTTTGGTCTCCTTACTTGAGAAAGGGTATACTGGCACTGGAGGGGGTGCAGAGGAGATTCACTAGGTTGATTCCCAAGTTGAGAGGGTTGGCTTATGAGGAGAGACTGAGTAGACTGGGGTTATACTCATTGGAATTCAGAAGAATGAGGGGAGATCTTGTAGAAACATATAAGATTATGAAGGGAATAGGTAAGATAGAAGCAGGGAAGTTGTTTCCACTGGTGGATGAAACTAGAACTAGGGGGCATAGCCTCAAAATAAGGGGAAACAGATTTAGGACTGAGTTGAGGAGGAACTTCTTCACACAAAGGGTTGTGAATCTGTGGAATTCCCTGCCCAGTGAAGCACTTGAGGCTACCTCATTGAATGTTTTTAAGGCTAGGATAGATAAATTTTTGCACAGCAAAGGAATTAAGGGTTATGGTGAGCAGACAGGTAAGTGGAGCTGAGCCCACGAAAAGATCAGCCATGATCTTATTGAATGGCGGAGCAGGATCGAGGGGCCAGATGGCCTACTCCTGCTCCTAGTTCTTATGTTCTTAACTTACAACTTCCATTTTATTCTCACTTTGCGAGTACAGTCTTCCCAGTTGCAAATTCAAAGACAGTTTTTAGCTTGCTGTTTCAAAGCTTGTCTGGAGCATCAACACCAGCCTTGATCATTTGGCCAAGGGGCTTGTTTTTCTGTTGTAACCTTTTGCATACATTTGGGAGAAAGGCAAAATGCCTCAGTTAAAGTCCGGGTCCGGTGCTCGGGCAGTCGAGCTAAAATGATGAATAGGGATTGTAACATGAACTCTTTCCTCCACTTCCATTCCATCTCCATTTAATTTATTTCATTTCTTCTTTTCATTTTATTCATCCATTTTTATTACTTATGTTCTTTTCATTTTTCCACTTCTAAAATCTCACTTTCCATCTTTTTTCACCCCCCACCCCTCCCCCCAACAGGGTCATCTGCCAACATTCCTCAGCTTCTCCTTTGATAATCTACACCTTTGCTCTGCCATTCACACATTCCAATCTCTTAGTGGACGCTGTTAGCACCATTCTCAACCTTTACCATCACCATTTACATTCCCTTTGGGTGGAAGTTTACCGGCACGTCCGCCCGAGGTTCGTACGATCCCGTCCGAGATCAACGGAGAATGCTGTTCTCCGAGCCTCACCCGCCCCCGGAATAGGGGCAGGCGCGCCGATAAAATTCTGCCCTTTGTCTTTTTATCCATGCCATTCCTGTATACTAACCCCCCATCACTCTCACAGTATAAATCTTGTCCGATTTTCCTTGCCATCAGCTCTGACGAATGATCATCCAGACTGGAAATGTTGGCTCTATTCTCTCTCTACAGATGCTATCAGACTTTCTGAGATTTTCCAGCATTTTCTGTTTTTGTAAAAGGAATTGCATGATGTCCACCTTTGCATCTGACAATTTCTGACTTCCAATAGCTGTAGTTCTTTGGGAACAAAAAAACCTCTAATAATATTGAGTGCAATGGCCACCTAGCTTAAATATGAAAAAAAGCCAAGTTATGCCTGAGAACAAAAGGTTATACTTCAAATTTTACCTTATGAACAATAATTTGTTTGCACTGATTCATCACGCACTGAAAACCTTGTTGCAGGAAGTGACTGAAGTATCCTTTAAGTGAAAATAGTTGCATGTGCCTTTAAGGGATTGCAGATTGCAGCAGTACTGGAGGGGAAGTGCGCCAGGTGATATAACCTCAGTCTCACTTTGGCCTGTGAGCAGAACGCAACGCACACAGCTCTGCTGCTGCTGCCTTCAAGCTTCCTTACCTTTGTATAATTGTCCTTACATGCCTAGTCTAAATAAATTAATCGACAACATGTTTACCCAATCTCTTATAAGACCATACGACATAGGAGCAGAATTAGGCCACTCGGCCCATCGAGTCTGCTCTGCCATTCAATCATGGCTGATATTTTTCTCATCCCCATTCTCCTGCCTTTTCCCCACAACCCCTGATCCTTTTATTAATCAAGAACCTATCTATCTCTGTCTTGAAGACACTCAATGACCTGGCCTCCACAGCCTTCTGCGGCAAAGAGTTCCACAGATTCCCCATTCTCTGGCTGAAGAAATTCTTCCTCGCCTCTGTTTAAAGGATCGTCCCTTCATGAATGATTGGTGCCTTTATCTCACTGTAAAAACATGACAAAAGTTGGGTAAATATTTTATACAGAGGAAGATATAAGGCAATGGGGAGTGAGCAGGGCAGTGAGGTTGACACAATGGGCTGAATGGCCTCTCACTGCATTGCAAATTTCTACACTTCTGTGATTTTAACACAGACCTCAACAAGCCTGTGATATGTAAATATGCTCTGTACTGTTTGAGACGCTGCCCTTCAGATGGAGATTTTAAAGTGAGGTTCTGCACTGTTCACTGAACACGTGCTGAAGATCCTTGTCCTAGAAGTGTATGAAACAATATCACAGCTGGAGTCAATAATATGTAAGGGGCAAGAACGGGCAGCACAGTGGCAAGGTGGTTAGCACTGCTGCCTCACAGCACCAGGAACCGCGTTCTAATCCCGGCTTGGGTCAATGAGCGGAGTCTGTATGTTCTCCCCGTGTCTGTGTGGGCTTCGTCTGGGTGTTCCGATTTCCACCCACAGTCGGAAAGACGTGCTGGTTAGGTGCATTGGCCGTGCTAAATTCTCCCTCAGTGTACCCGAACAGGTGCCGGAGTGTGTCAATTAAGGGATTTTCACAGTGACTTCATTGCAGTGTTAATGTAAGCCTACTTGTGACACTAATAAATAAAGGTTTAGAGGGGATGCAAGGAAAAGCTTTTTCACCCAGAGGGTGGTGGGAGTCTGGAATTCACTGCCGGAAAAGCTGCTGGAGTCAGAGACCCTCGTAACATTTAAGAAGTATTAAGATGTGCGTTTGCAGTGTCAAAACATACAAGACTATGGACCAAGTGTTGGAAAATGGGATTAGAATAGTTAGGTGGTTTGTCTTTGACCGGTGTAGACACGATGGGCCAAAGGGCCTTTCTCTGTGTTGAATGCCTCTGAGTGGAATATTCCCGTCCTGCCCACCACGGGAATCGTAGCGGGAGGGACACGGATCGTGCAAAGGTCTGTTGACCTCGGGCGGGACTTTCCGGCATTGGGGCAAGCGCGGCTGGAAAATCCTGCCCTCTATGTCCGGAATTCCTCCAGGATTTTATTGTAATAGAGATGTGGCAACAACACTGTGGAAAATAAATAGCTTAAAATAAGATCATGTCCTTTAAAACATATTTAAATTGCTCAGAAAAATCAATTAATATTGCGGTGCTATATCTGGATAGGGTTACTGGAATCTGCACGCATGTGCATGTGATTGGGTGAACCGAGGCACATTTGTTCTTTCACATTAGCACACTTATTACAAAATGTCACGATATCTTAATCTGGGGCGATGTTATATTAGCAGTTATCAAATTATAATAGCTTCCCTTTTGATCTCCTCTTTGTGCTCTGTCATCCTTCATTATTCTGACACCTCCCGTGCTTCCCGGCACCAATGCCTCTGGTTTCTTGGTGATTCTAATGATGTAATCTGTGGGTGTCAACCGCAAGATAACATCAGTGGACACGGCAGCCAAAGGCGAGGAAAATTAATAATGTAGACTGTTCAAATTAGATGTGTAATCGATGTTAATGTATGATTAATCATATCATACTGTGCTTGGTGAACACAAGTATTCAACACTAATTAATTTTGACATTAGTTTGTCTCTGGAGTAATTTAACAAGGAAAAATCTCCAGCGCTTGCTTTATATCCTAACTAGGCGCCAACCTGTTAAAAATCAAAAATGAAAACTGTGGGCGGCACGGTGGCACAGTGGTTAGCACTGCTGCTTCACAGCACCAGGGACCCAGGTCCGATTCCCGGCTTGGGTCACTGTCTGTGTGGACTACACGTTTTCCCTGTGTCTGCGTGGGTTTCCTCCGGGTGCTCCAGCTTCCTCCCACAGTCTGAAAGATGTGCTGGTTAGGTGCATGGACCTAAACAGGTGCTGGAATATGGCAACGAGGGGAATTTCACAGTAACTTCATTGCAGTGTTAATGTCAGCCTTACTTGTGACAATAAATAAACTTTAAAAGTCAGGAGATGTACAGGAGTGTGTTGGCATCACAGATAGAGAGCTGAGGTCAGAAACATTGATGGAGAGCAGAAGGAGGGATTGTTTTAATTTCACAAAAGGTTTGCATCTGCAGACATTAGTTCTCCCCCCAATATTGTGTCAAATGACAAGGAAGAGGGCGGCATGGTAGCATAATCATTAGCACTGCTGCTTCACAGCTCCAGGGACCCAGGATCGATTCTGGTCTCAGGCGACCGTCCGTGTGAAGTTTGCACGTTCTCCCCCGTGTCTGTGTGGCTTTCCTCCGGGTGCTCCGGTTTCCCACACAAATGCGCAGGTTAGTTGGATTGGCCATGCTAAGTTGCTCATTAGTGTCTCAAGATGTGTAGGTTAGGGGGGAATGGTGAGGTAAATACATGGGGTTATGGGGATAGGGCCTGGTAAAGGTGTTCTGTCAGAGAGTCAGTGCAGACTCAATGGGCCGAATGGTCTCCTTCTGCACTGTAGGGATTCCATGATACACGGGATATTGGTGCCATTGACAAGATCAGCATTTATTGCCTATTCATAATTGCTCTTGAGAAGGTGAATTGCATTTTTGAACCACTGCAGTCCATCTGGTGTAGGTGCACCCACAATGCTGTTAAGAAGGCAGTTCTAGGTCTTTGATCCTCACATTATTGTTTGTGGGAGTGTTGTTTGTAGGTGGCTGGCATTTTTCCTACATAACAACAATTATTGCAATTCAAAAAAATACTTCTTGCTTTTATAGCACTTTGAGATGTCCAGTCGGTGTGGAACATGTGATATAATGCAGTCCTCCCTCTCTCCCTCTCTTCCTTCCTCCCTTTCTTCCTTCGTTCCTCCCTCCCTCTTTCCCTTTCTTCCTTCCTTCCTTCGTTCCTTCGGGTGGCACGGTGGCACAGTGGTTAGCACTGCTGCCTCACAGCGCCACGGACCTGGGTTCAATTTTGAACTTGGGTCACTGTCTTTGTTGAGTTTACGCATTCTCTCCGTGTCTGTGTGGGTTTTCTCTGGGTGCTCCGGTTTCCTCCCACGATCCAAAGATGTGCGGGTTAGATGGATTGGCCATGCTAGATTGACCCCAGTGTCAGGGGGATTAGCAGGATAAATATGTGGGGTTACGGGGATAGGGTCCGAGTGGGATGGGCCGAATGGCCTCCTTCTGCACTGAAGGGATTCTATGATTCTTGTTTGTTCTTTCCATCCTTCCTTTCTTCCTTCCTTCCTTTCTTCCTTCCTTCCTTCCTCCCTCCCTCTCTCCCTCCCTCCCTCCCTTCCTTCCTGTCTATTTATACTATACATTTCTTCCAATTATCTATGCAGAGACTTCTTTTAAGCCCCAAAATGCAGTGTCAGCCTGTATTCCCATCAGTTTGTCTGGTGTCTTTTCTTTAATGAATCTGTTTTTTTTTGTTCCCCCTTCCCTGTTGCCCCTTGAATTTCTATATCCGGGATGCTTTAGGGTTTTCTACCCTGCAAACAGTACAACATACTTGTTCAATTCTTCACCATTTCCTTGTTTTTCATTATTGATTCCCCAGTGTTATCCTCTGAGGGACTATTTTGTTTACTTTAGCTACTCTCTTCCTTTTTGTACTGTAGAAGCTCTTACTGTCTGCTTTCATATTTCTGGCTAGTTTACTCATATTCTATTTTCTCATTTTTATTATGTGTCGCTGGCTTTTAAAATGTCTTCAATTTATTGGCCGACCACCAATCTTTGCAGCATTGTATGGCTTTTCCATAAAGCCTTTTGGTCAGATAAGCTTCTTAAGCAGTGTCGGTTAGGGGTTAAATATTGCCCAGGTCACTGGAGAGGACTACTTTTCTTCGAAGTAGTGCCATGGGGTCTTTCACATCTGGAGAGAGAATGGGCAACTCGGACCTTCTTAGCATTTCATCCAATGCGTGGTATCTCTGACAGTGCAACACTCCCACAGCAGTGCAGTGGAGGGTCAGACCAGAATTTTGACCTTACGCCACATGAGTGCGACCTGAAACCATGACTCTCTGAGAGGCAAGTTCTTTGTCAACTGAACCAATTCTGGCATAGGTGAGGGCAAAACCAGACCATCAGATGTCCTCCCACTTGACCTCTGGGACAAACTGACTTGTATTGATCTTAGGACTCTAAGGAAGAATAGATAAACATCAATCCTGTAGGATAGATTCATAGTATCCCTACAGTGCAGAAGGAGGTCATTTGGCTCTAATCCCAACCAGACCCTATCCATGTAACCCCACGTATTTACCCTGCTAATCCCCCTGATACTAAGGGGCAATTTAGCATGGCCAACCAACCAAACCCACACACCTTTGGATCCACTCTGGACTCTCCACCATCTAGCAATGAAAATTATTCAACAAATTGGCATAACAGTGTGACAAAAAGTGAGAATTAACCGTGACTATTTTTGCAGACTTCATTTTTAGAGCCCTTCTACATTTGGGCAGCACGGTGGCACAGTGGTTAGCACTGCTGCCTCACAGGGGCACAGGTTCAATTCCGGCCTCGGTCACTGTCTGTGTGGAGTTTGCACATTCTCCCCATGTCTGCGTGGGTTTCCTCCAAGTTCTCCGGTTTCCTCCCACAGTCCAAAGATGTGTGGGTTAGGTTGATTGGCCATACTAATTTGACCCTAGTGTGGGGTTATGGGAATAGGGCCTGGGTGGGATTGTGGTGGGTACAGACTTGATGGGCCGAATGGCCTCCTTCTCTACTGTAGGGATTCTATGAGTTGAGATTGTTTTAGTCAGCACATCTCTTCTTTGGATCCTCCTTTTCAAATCACCTGGAAGAGCTATCTTTTAAAAAAATGTTATTCATTCGTGGGACATAAGAACATAAGAACATAAGAACTAGGAGCAGGAGTAGGCCATCTAGCCCCTCGAGCCTGCCCCGCCATTCAATAAGATCATGGCTGATCTGACGTGGATCAGTACCACATGGGTGGTGCTAGCTGGCCAGAATTTATTGCCCATCCCTAGTTGTCCTTGTTCAGTGGACAGTTGAGAGTCCACCACGTTGCTGTAGCTCTGGAGTTGCATGTAGGCCAGACCGGGTCAGGACAGCAGATTTCCTTCCCGAAAGGACAGTAATGAACCAGGTAGGTTTTTCTGACAATGGTTTCATGGTCATCCGGAGCTAATTCCAGATTTTTAAAAAATTGAACTCAAATTCCACCATCTACCGTGGCGGGATTTGAACCCTGGTCCCCAGAACATGAGCTGAGTTTCTGGATTAATAATCTAGTGATAATACCACTTGGCCATCGTCTCCCCTAACCTTAACCTCGGGCATTTTCACAGTAACTTCATAACGGTGTTAATGTAAGCCTACTAGTGACACTAATAAATAAACTTTAAACTTTAACAAGGATTTTCCCTTTTTTCTCTCCGCCACCCCCCTGCCCCCCGAGAGAAATTGAATCCTTTTCGTAACGGTGCACGTAAGTCGTGGGCACAGCAAATTGAAATGACTTGTCTTACGCTGGCATCACAAGCCTTTCCTGTTTGGCAGTGCCACCTGTCTGAGATGGGATTTTGTACGGCCAGGATCGGTGCCAAATTGCGTGGGCCGCACTGAGGGATTTATTTATTTATTTATTTGCCCTGACAGCACCATTAAACCATTTGATTCTTCACAGGAAAGCTGACAGGCCACGACACAAAGAAAAACATACAGTAAGCAGTTTTTTTTTCTCGAAGACAGAGAAAGGGAGTCGGGAGAACGGCCTGGACTTTTGTACCATTTTTAATTTGACTGGATGGGAGTAGACACGTTGGCCTGCATTTCAATCCTGAGGCAGACTGTAAAACGTGTGAGAAAGTATTACACAAAAAATTCTCATATGCATATGAAAATCATTGTATAAAAGACCGAGGGATTAAGACAAGATAAATTCATACTAAGCTGTACACATTCCATTGACAAATTTGCTGTTTTTACATTGTTTCTTCAGAGGTCCTGGTTACCGGGGGGATGACATTAAACTGAAAGAAAATGGCTTATTATGTGTGATAAAGTCAAACAAAGATGACGCACTGTACCCATTGAGTATATCGAAGAAATTGTGAGGAAATGTCAAACATTTCAAAAGGATCCTGCTGTAAATTCTGGTTATGGAGACCATAACGGCTTGGTACCGACTAAAAGATCTCTTTGTTCTGGGCCTGCTGACACACACACACATACACACACACACACACATACACTGAGCGTTAGATACTATGAGGGAAACGAGGGGGGGTAAAGGCCTGAAATAAAACCTGTGGATGTGACAAAATTCAGGCACTGAATGGACCGTGAATTGGCAGCGACGGACCTGGCCTTGGGCAAGGCTTGTGGGCAGAAAATAAGCTTGACGCAACTCAGTGCACAAACATTGGCTGACTTGTCTTAATTTCAGAGTTCCATGGGCAGGAACTTTTTTTTCTGTGTCACGAAGGGGAGGCTATTGAACAAATGACTAACAAATGATCTCACAGTGCTTCTGCAGGCTTGGGTTGAGATGTGGGGGGATGGGGGGGTCGGTGGGGTGGGGGGAGGCAGTATCGACAACAAGGAATTGCATGTCTAAAGTTTTGAAGCCGGAGAGATAAATGGAGATGTGTAGAGACCCCTGCCACTGTGGCAAATGATCTATTTCACAGGGAACACTATAGATTCTAATGCTATTCAGATGCTGAACTGCAGGACATGCTGGAAGTCTGGGGATGACACTAGACCAAAGGAAGTACACCAGCTGATCTGAAAGTTGATGAGGCAAAGGGAAAGCTGTATCGAACCGAAAATTAAATATCCAGCAAAAAGAGTATTATTTGAGGGTTTTCTTTTTGGTCTGTTCATGAGTTATTACAATCGTAAAGGGAGAATGCCACTTTGGCATGAATTGTTGTGGGAATATTCTCACCAAGCACACCATCGCCATTGGGTTTTGCTGACTTCATGGGTTAGCGAACCCGATCGCATGTGACAATGTCATGTCACATCGGTTGACCCTCTGTGGTCTCTCAGCTGGTGACTGTAGTGCCCATGGTAACATCTGATTTGATTTATTATTGTCACATGTATTAGTATACAGTGAAAAGTATTGTTTCTTGTACGCTATACAGACAAAGCTTACTATTCATAGAAATGGAAATAAGAGACTGCAGAATGTGGTGTTACAGTCATAGCTACGGTGTAGAGAAAGATCAACTTAATGCAAGGTAGGTCCATTCAAAAGTCTGACAGCAGCAGGCAAGAAGCTGTTCTTGAGTTGGGGTTGGTACATGACCTCAGACTTTTGTATCTTTTTCCCAAAGGAAGAAGGTGGAAGAGAGAATGTCCGGGGTGCGTGGGGTCCTTAATTATGTTGGCTGCTTTTCCGAGGCAGCGGAAAGTGTAGACAGAGTCAATGGATGGGAGGCTGGTTTGCGTGATGGGATTGGGCTACATTCACAACCTTTTGTAGTTCCTTGCGGTCTTGGGCAGAGCAGGAGCCATACCAAGCTGTGAAACAACTAGAAAGAATGCTTTCTATGGTGCATCTATAAAAGTTGGTGAGAGTCGTAGCTGACATTCTAGATTTCCTTAGTCTTCTGAGAAAGTAGAAACGTTGATGGGCTTTCTTAACTAGAGTGTCAGCATGGGGGAACCAGGACAGGTCAGCGGTGATAAGGAAGACTGTATTTCGAATGCTTGGTCGAGGTGGAGTTTAGTTACCTCAGCCGGAGAGACAGTTGTCTTCTTCTTTCGTCTCTTTCCAAGTCCAACTGCCCGTGATGCAACCCATTTCTCCAACCGCTGCAACAGAAACCTTTTTGAATGCAGGCAGGCCCTGACTCCTGATCCCCTGCCATGAGGAACAGTTAAGACACAACGGGCCTGGCGTCTGTTGTGGGAATGGGTGGAGGAGAGGGAGTGCCATCTTTCCACACCCCTTGTAAAGAAAGACCTACATCTGCACTTCCATGGCACCAAATCTTTCGCTATCACTGGATATCTCAAAGCGCTTTACAATCAATGAAGGACTTTTGGAAGACTGATCAACTTGAAATGTAGGAAATGTCACAGCCAATTTGCACACAGAAAGCTCCTTGAATGTAATTATGAACAGATAATTGGTTTTGGAGATGTTGATTGAGGGATAAATTTTGGCCAGGACTGTTTTGTATGTTTTGCATGTCCCTTTAAGGGAACAGGTCATGTGATGTCAGGTGTGGGGTGAGCAGTTGGGATCCGCCAGAGCAGGGGCTCAATGTTTGGAGTGTGGAGTGGATAGACATCATACGTTCTGTGTTCTCTGGCACTTGGCTGTGGGGTGGTTATTGAGGAGAAGCCTCAGTACAACCGGATTTAACAAGGACAACAGGGAGAACCACTCCTTCTGCTGCACAATAGTGCCATCGGACCTTTAACCTCTGCCTGAGAAGGCAGATGGGGCCTGGGTTAAAGATCTCACCCCAAAGATGCACCTCTGCCAGTGGAGCACTTCAGCCTAGATTGTTGTTCATAGGTGAAGGAGAGAAACTTAACTCCATCGGGGCGGCACGGTAGCACAGTGGTTAGCACTGCTGCTTCACAGCTCCAGGGACCTGGGTTCGATTCCCGGCTTGGGTCACTGTCTGTGTGGAGTTTGCACATTCTCCTCGTGTCTGCGTGGGTTTCCTCCGGGTGCTCCGGTTTCCTCCCACAGTCCAAAGATGTGCGGGTTAGGTTGATTGGCCATGCTAAAAATTGCCCTTAGTGTCTTGAGATGCATAGGTTGGAGGGATTAGTGGGTAGATATGGGGGTAGGGCCTGGGTGGGATTGTGGTCGGTGCAGACTCGATGGGCCGAATGGCCACTTTCTGTACTGTAGGGTTTCTATGATTTCTATGAGTGCCACTAACTGAACCACAACTAATACATAAATCATATACCCAGGCTGGAACTCCACTGGAGTTAGGAGCAACAGTAAATTAGGGTGATATTTTAGCCTGAGTGATCCTGGGTCAGAAAGAGAGAGGGCAAAGATTCACTCTGATTTCAGACATCCTGTGATACACGAGAGGTAATGGAAATCTAACGTTTAAAGTTGATTTATTAGTGTCACAAGTCGGCTTACATTAACGCTGCAATGAAATTACTGTGAAAATCCCCTGGTTGCCACACTCTGGCACCTCGGTACACTGAGGGAGAATTTAGCATGACCAATGTACCTAAGCAGCATGTCTTTTGGACTGTGGGAGTAAACCGGAGCACCCGGAGGAAACTCACGCAGACACGGGGAGAATGTGCAGCCTCCGCACAGACAGTGACCCAAGCCGGGAATCGAACCCGGGTACCTGGTGCTGTGAGGCAGCAGTGCTAACCACTGTGCCACCGTGCCACATCTAGAAAACATTGTTGAGGCTTGGGGGCGATGGAGAGGGTGGTGGTGGGAGGGTGGCGGGTAGCAGGGAGGGGGCAATTGAAAATTTAAAAGTTGAGATTTCTTTGGCCTTAAGGGGTATGGAAGTTAGGAACATGGCAATAGGAGTAGGCCATTCAGCCCATCGAGCCTGTTCTGCCATTCAATGAGATCATGGCTGATTTGTGGCCTAACTCCATATACGTCCCTATGGCCCACATCCCTTAATACTTTGCTTAACAAAGTGTTCCAACTCAGTTTTAAAGACAACAACTGAGCTAGCATCAACTGCTGTTTGTGGGAGAGAGTTCCAAAACTCTACCACGGAACTAAGGTGGGGAGCAGCAGTTAAGAGGCAATGATGGAAGAAACCTTTCGCACAATCAAATATTCCCCTGCCGATGAGATGAAGGTAGACATAGACTGTCTCGTTGAACAAGAATAGTTTTGAAAACTGTGAGTTGATGCCAAGGTTGAGGACTCTCTGGTTCAGCATCATGAAGGAAAAGAGACAGTGGCTGCAGGACTGTGGTGGAGAGTAAAGCAAAATGGTTTTGATTTTCTTGATACTTAATTGAACCATAGACTGGTCACAGCACAAATGGAATCATATCCATGCTGTCTCTCCACAAGAGCAACTCAGCCAGTTCCCTATGGAGAGCCGTGTTTGAACTTGCCTCCACCACACTCTCAGGCAGTTAATTCCAGATCCTCATCCCTCACCGGGTAAGAACGTTTACCTTCACGACCTTGGCACAAACGGTGGCACAGTTCTTAGCGCTGCTGGCTCACAGCTCCAGGGAGCTGGGTTCGATTCCAGTCTTAGGTTACTGTGGAGTTAGCGCCTTCTCCCCATGTCTGCGTGGGTTTCCTCCGGGTGCTCCGGTTTCCTCTCCCACAGTCCAAAGATGTGCAGGTTAGGTGGACTGGTCATGCTAAATTGCCCCTTACTATACAAAGATGTGCAAGTTAGGTGGATTGGCCATTCTAAATTGCCCCTTAGTGTCCAAAAATGTGCAGGTTAGGTGGATTGGCCATGCTAAATTGTCCCTTAGTGTCCAAGGATGTGTAGGTTAGGTGGATTGGCCATGATAAATTGCCCCTTAGTGCCCCAAGATGAGTAGGTTAGGTGGATTGGCCATGCTAAATTGCCCCTTAGTGTCCAAAGATTGGTAGGTTGGGTGGATTGGCCATGCTAAATTGCCCCTTAGTGTCCAAAGATTGGTAGGTTGGGTAGATTGGCCATGCTAATGTGCCTCTTAATGTCCAAAGATGTGTAGGTTAGGTGCATTGGCCATGGTAAATTGCCCCTTAGTGTCCAAAGATGGGTAGGCTAGGTGGATTGGCCATGCTAAATTGCCTCTTAGTATCCAAGGATGTGTAGGTTAGGTGGATTGGCCATTCTAAACTGCCCCTTAGTGTCCATAGAGGTGTAGGTTAGATGGATTGACCATGTTAATTTGCCCCTCAGTGTCCAAAGATGTGTCGGTTTAGGTGGATTGGCCATGGTAAATTGTCTCTTAGTGTCCCAAGATGAGTAGGCTAAGTGGATTGGCAATGGTAAATTGCCTCTTGGTGTGCAAAGATGAGTAGGTTAGGTGGATTGGCCATGGTAAATTAACCCTTGGTGTGCAAAGATGTGTAGGTTAGGTGAATCAGCCAGGGTAATGCCTGTGGTTATAGGGATGGGGTGGTGGGTCTGGGTGGAATGATCTTTCGGAGAGTTGGTGCAGACTCGATGGGCTGAATGGCCTCCTTCTGTTCTGTAGGAATTCTATGATAACTGGGGCTTGGCCCCAAATTTCACCCCAATTGTGCAACCCATCCACCCCCTAGAGAGGAGAAATCTTTAGCTCTAACTATAGATCCCTGTCGAATGCAAGGTAATAATTATAATGGAAAACAAAGGGGGGAATTTTCCCATTCTGCCCACCACAGGAATCATAGCAGGTGGGGAGGGGGGGTGGGGTGGGGGGTTGGGGGGGGGCGGTGGCACAGCCCATGCAAAAGATCTGTTGACCTCAGGATGAGCGTGGCTGGAAAATCCCGCCCATGGCTAACAATTCTCGCTGAAGGTCCTCGAGAAAATTGATTTGAAGGAACCTTTTCATTTACCATTAGATGTGGGCGTGTGTAGTTGTGGAAAAAGAAAGCCAAACATCGACCCTGCTATATGGCGCGTCAGGGACATCACACAATCACAGCATGCCGTTCCACAGATGTAATGTATCCTGAATGAATTGGCAGTATCTCTTAATCCTTTTAAATTAAAACAATCCCGTCTCAAGTCGTTTCACCCTGTTTGACCAGACGAGCAAGGCAATGGAAACAGTGCAGTTTCCAAGCTACAGGGCATTTATTACATAAAAAGATCAAACCACTTAATTGTTATGCACTTTAAAATGATTCAGTAACTCGCTGGTTAAACCTTTATGACCCAAAGGTACATCGCGTTGAAATAGCTATCGTTGTGCTTGGAAATTGAATTCAATCCACAGCAGAGCCACCATCATTCACCGGGCGGGACAATCTCTTGAAACTGCTGATCACATTTGACCATCGTTGGCTTTGGGGCATTTTTTTCCATAATCTCCCCCCCCCCCCCCCCCCAACATCCCCCAGTTTCTTAAACCCTTTGATCATCACTGCGACACACCCGTTGCTTCCTAAAGGATAGGTGAATGGAAGTGCTCTTCAAATAAACTCAAAAGGTATTTTTCCCTTCCATGCGTTGTTTAGTATTTCACGGGAACAGTGTAGCATCTGGGTACAGCCGTAAGGCAGTCCTTTAAAACCTCGAACCGAAAGAGAAGATCTAGGAGGATGCACTCCGTATAAATCATTCTGTCCATTAAAACCAGACAGAATCACAATTACATTAAAGTTAATACTAATTCTCTGTAACTTTCGTTTCAGAGGGGGTGACAGATGGTAGGTGGCAATACTTAAGTATTGAGTGTCTAAGATCAGAAAGCTAGATTTCTACAGTGTTAAAATATTGTACTTCCTGGTGGGGCAGTAAGAGGCTCTAAAATGAAGCAAGTCACCTGAACACAGCATTCTCAAGTTTAAAGTTTGTTTATTAGTGTCATAAGTAGTCTTGCATTAACTCCGCAATGAAGTTACAGTGAAAATCCCCGAGTCACCACACTCCTGTTCGGGTACACTGAGGGAGAATTTAGCACGGCCAATGCACCTAACCAGCACGTCTTTTGACTGTGGGAGGGAACCGGAGCACCCGGAGGAAACCCACGCAGTCACTTGGAGAACGTGCAAACTCCACACAGACAGTGACCCAAGCTGGGAATCGAACTTGGCTCCTGGTGCTGTGAGGCAGCAGTGCTAACCAGTGTGCCACCGTGTTGCCTCATCTGACATCTCAGGTCAGGTGACATAGTTATTATACAGTAAATATCATCATTGGCCAGATCATAATTAAAATCCCACTTAAAGGGTGGCATTGTGTCACAGTGGTTAACACTGCTGCCACACAGCGCCAAGGACCCGGGTTCAAGTCTGACCTCGGGTCACTGGCTATGCAGAGTTTGCATGTTCTCCCCGTGTCTGCGTGGGTTTCCTCCGGGTGCTCCGGTTTCCTTCCACATTCCAGAGATGTGCAGGTTAGGTATATTGGTCATACTAAATGGCCCCTTAGTGTCCAAGGATGTGTAGGTTAGGAGATGAGCGGGATAAATAGATGGGGTTACGGGAATAGGGCCTGGGTAAGATGCTCTGTCAGAGAGTCGGTGCAGACCTGATGGGTCGAAGGCCTCCTTCTGCATTGTAGGGATTCTACGATCATAAATGCTTCTACTTGTAATGTCCTTTTTGTATTTGGAGTGAGTGCAGTACAGTGTCGAAACAAATGTAGTTTCAGGAAATAACATCTGATGTCTGAGGCCAATAGGTCACGAATTCTCCACGCTGACGATTATTACAAACTGCACTGTGCAAAGTTACAACTTCAACTCATTTCAAAAATGAAGCATTGGCTTCATTGCGTTGCCTGGCTATAGCTGTAAAACTGCCAGTGATTAATTTTTTCAACACAATCACTTCCTTTTGCATTCTGACATCCAGAAGGGATCTTTAAATAGCATTGACTAAGTGACAACAAGTTTTCTTTTGCTGAATGACAAACCACAGCTTTGACCCGTACTCTACGTTGTGGTAACCAGTCTCACTGAGTGTAGCAATCTGCCTGAGTGATTGTGATATGGAGATGCCGGCGTTGGACTGGGGTAAACACAGTAAGAAGTCTAACAACACCAGGTTAAAGTCCAACAGGTTTATTTGGTAGCAAATACCACTAGCTTTTGGAGCGCGCTGCTCCTTTGTCAGGTGGAGGGGCACGTCATCTTCGTCAGAAGGAGCAGCACGCTCCGAAAGCTAGTGGCATTTGCTACCAAATAAACCTGTTGGACTTTAACCTGGTGTTGTTAGACTTCTTTTTTTGGACAGGGAGGCGAGGGATGGGGGTGGGAGTAGATGGGGGCTGCTTCCCTTTGAAGGCTATTCTGAAGATTGTCGTTCAGGCACTGGGGGAAGATAAGAGTGGCTACTCCATAGCTACAAAGTCTGATGACACACTACCAAGGCAGCACTGGAAGGGGTGAGGTAGCAAACCCGGCCTCTGTAGAAGCTTACCCAGAATAGCTCCATGACCAGAAATGGAGGTTTGCCACGCGACATAGCGATGTAGGTGACACCTCACTGCTTGGTCACCTCTCGCCTGCACTTACCAGAATGTTGCCAGGAATGTGAGACTTTAGCAACATGGAGTGAAAGCAAAAGCCTCAATTAACTTCCATAGACTAGAGCAGAGGAGGCTAACAGGCCTTTCGGCTAAGATCAAGTGTCGTCGGATCAATCCCAAGATGGGGTGCGATGTCTTATCTTGTCAGCTTGGATCTTGTATTGGATCTTGTGGGGACCGTGAATTGTATTCAATTTGAATTGGTTTTTGGAGCAAGCAAGGAAATGGATTCCGGTCTGCCCGATCCACTCCGCGCATAGGCTTTGTAACTTTTAAGAATGGAGGTTTTTTTTAAATAGGAAGGAGGAAAAATGCGTCCAACACTGCCCTCATCCCGATGGCCACCTTTGTGTGTGGCTGCATCAAGCCGTACATTAATCCTCAGTACGCGAACACCAAGTTCGGGGCAGCACGGTGACACAGTGGTTAGCACTGCTGCTTTACAGCGTCAGGGACCCGGGTTCGATTCCTGGCTTGGGTCACTGTCTGTGTGGAATTTGCATGTTCTCCCCGAGTCTGCGTGGGTTTCCTCCGGGTGCTCCGGTTTTCTCCCACAGTCCAAAGATGTGCAGGTTAGGTGGATTGACCATGCTACATTGACCCTTAGTGTCAGGGGGACTAGCTAGGGTAAATACATGGGGTTATGGGGATAGGGCCTGGGTGGGATTGTTGTCGGTGCAGACTCAATGGGCTGAACAGCCTTCTTCTGCACTGTAGGGTTTCTATGATTCTGTGAAGTGTCACGACGTACTGAGGTCCTACCTGTCCCCGGTGTTGCGAAGTATAGGTCTGGCCATTCTGCTGCAGAATGTTCCAAGTAGTTGGACTGTGCCATAGCACCTGTCCTTTCTGGAAAAATTTGTTCAGGAAAAACACCTTTGATCACAACAGTGATCCAGCAGTGGTCTGCACATAATGTCCTCGAGGCCCTGAGGGAAAAGGATCTGATGGGGAAGGTTTTTCTCACCACCAGCCAAGCTAGGTATGGGTGCCTGTTTGAAAGTTCTGGTGATGAGGAATTCTGCCAAATGACTCTGACAGTCTGCTCAGGGAACCATCCGACAGGATCCACCACCTCCTTTTCCCATAGAGCCTCTGGGATGGCACGTACGAGGCAAGTTTTTTACACAGAGGGTGGTGAGTGCCTGGAACTCGCTGCTGGGGTAGGTAATGGAAGCAGATACGATAGTGACTTTTAAGGGGCATCTGCACAAATACATGAATAGGATGGGAATAGGGGGATATGGTCCCCAGAAGGGTAGGGGGTTTTAGTTCAGACGGGCAGCATGGTCGGTGCAGGCTTGGAGGGCTGAAGGGCCTGTTCCTGTGCTGTAATTTTTTTTGTTCTTTGTTCACTGCCCGATGTGGTCAAAGGTGTTTCTCTGCATAAATATTTCCACGAGGGGCAAGTGGTACAGCATGGTTCAACTACATGGAGTGTTCCATGGCTGTGTGGCCAGACCCATCCTTCACAACACTGGGAACAGGTAGAACCTCAGCATGTAGTGACACTTGGTGGTGTGTACTAAAGGTTTACACACAGATGCACACAAAGGTGGCTCACAGTGCTAAGGACCTAGGTTCAATTCCAGCCTCGGGTGACTGTCAACGTGGAGTATTCACGTTCACCCGTGTCTGCGTGGGTTTCCTCTGAGTGCTCCGGTTTCCTCCCATGCTCCAAAGATGCGTAAGTTAGGTGGATTGGCCATGGTAATTTGCACGTTAGTGTCCCAAGATGTGTAGGTTAGATTGATTAGCCATGGTAAATGTGTGGGGCGACAGGGAAAGGGCAGGGGAGCGGGCCTGGGTAAGACACTCTGTCAGAGAGTCGGTGCAGACTCAATGGGCCGAATGGTCTCCTTCTGCATTGTAAGGATTCTATGTAATTCTGTGTAAGATGGACTGATTGGCCTCCTCTGTGCTGGATGATTTTAGGGATAACAGGGTTGCCATAAAATCCATCATAATTGCTTTGCGAATTTGTGAAATGGGGAACAAGGAACCAAAGATATAACTCAAATAATTAAAAACGATAAGCCAGAGTACAAATTCGTAGAAAGGATGAGCATCTAGGTCCTTATTGCTATATTATTGCTTTGGTTTCCATGCAGATGAAAGATGTGCGAGTTAGGTTGATTGGCCATGCTAAACCACTCCTTAGTGTCACGCGGATTGGCACGGTATGTGAGTTCACGGGGTTAGGGCCTGGGTGAGATTGTTGTCAGTGCAGGTTCGATGGGCTGAATGGCCTCCTTCTTCATTGTGAGAATTCTATGATTATTGAATTGTAGAATGTAATGACTTCAATCAGGCCATTGAGGTTGGCCTATTGGAATATGAACTCCCTGATTAAGGAGTCAATTGATGGGCCAATCAGGGAGTCTTTTCCTTGTATTTAACCAGGAGTGTCAGTTCTTCTCGCACTCCCGAAAGTAGACTGCTGACTGATCGCACTCTGGGTACTGCTGTCGGAATTTTAAATAAAGGGATCATGGTGAAAGGACTTCTGCCTCTAAAGACTTATTACATAGAAAAAAAACGGTTATAGGTTTCGTTGTAGCTGTCCCTTTAAAACAGAGAGCAGAGGTAAAGGACCAATGGTCCATCTGCAAAACTGTAATATCCTACCTCACATCAAGTCTGTGTGTCCACGTTCCACAACAGGTTGTGGAGAAAATCAGCCTCTCGCTTCTGTATTCCTGCAGTGGATGACATTGGGCCACTTCAAGCAGCAGTCTGCTCTCTGCAAGGCAGAGGCCAGAATCAGATGTTTATAATGTTACGACTCAGTGGCAGCAGCCGAGATTCCAGCAAATAAACCAGTGTTTTGTTTGGAATAAATCTAACTTAGATTTTTGAGAGTTCAGGGAATGGGCCAGAAGGATTGCTTTGCCTGCCTGTGTCAGTTAAGATTACCAGAGCAGTAATGGTATGGGAATTACAATTTACAACTTTGCACTTTGATAATGTAAGGCTGTTGTACGTTGATTCTCTCCAAATGAACGAAAGGCTTGTATTTATATAGCACCTTTCATGGCCAGAGGACATTTCAAAGTCCTTTGTAGCAAATGGGTTCCTTGTGGAAATACAGCTGTAATGGAAGACTCACAAGAACCAGTTAGCACACAGCAAGCTCAAAGTAACAGAAATGTGATGGATGATCAGATAATCTGCTTTTGTGATGTTGATTGTGGGATAAATATTGGCCAGGGGCTCTGGGGAGAAAAACACTGCTCAATTTCAGAATAGCAATGCCCATTGCTGTAAAGAGAGACACTTTGCCAAAGTTGATAGCACTCCTGCTTCTGAGTCAGAAAGTTTATTTATTATTTGATTTGATTTATTATTGTCACATGTATTAGTTTACAGTGAAAAGTATTGTTTCCTGCGCGCTATACAAAGCATACCATTCATAGAGAAGGAAAGGAGAGGGTGCAGAATGTAGTGTTACAGTCATAGCTAGGGTGTAGAGAAAGATCAACTTAATGCGAAGTAGGTCCATTCGAAGGTTTGACAGCAGCAGGGGAGAAGCTGTTCTTGAATTGGTTAGTATGTCACTGCAGACTTTTGTATCTTTTTCCCAACGGGAGAAGGTGGAAGAGAGAATGTCCGGGGTGCGTGAGGTCCTTAACTCTTGTGGCTGCTTTTCCGAGGCAGCGGGAAGTGTAGACAGAGTCAATGGATGGGAGGCTGGTTTGCCTGATGGATTGGGCTTCGTTCACGACTCTTTGTAGTTTCTTTCAGTCTTCAACAAAGCAGTGATACAACCAGAAAGAATGTTTTCTATGATGCATCTGTAAAAGTTGGTGACAGTTGTAGCGGACATGCCAAATTTCCTTAGTCCCCTGAGAAAGTAGAGGCGTTGATGGGCTTTCTGAACGATGGTGTCACGTGTAACACTGCAATGAAGTTACTGTGAAAATCTGCTAGATGCCACACTCCGGCACCTGTTCGGGTACACTGAGGGAGAATTTAACATGGCCAATACACCTGACCAGCATGACTTTCAGACTGTGGGAGGAAACTGGAGCATCCGGAGGAAACCCACGCAGACACGGGAAGAACGTGCAGACTCCGCAGAGACAGTGACCCAAGCAGGGAATCGAACCTGGGTCCCTGGCGCTGTGAGGCGCTGTGAGGTGATACTTAAGATACAGCTCTCACCTGAAGAAGGGGCTTGCAGCTCCGAAGGCTTGTGTGGCTTTTGCTACCAAATAAACCTGTTGGACTTTAACCTGGTGTTGTTAAACTTCTTGCTGTGAGGCAGCAGTGCATGACCTGCTAAGCCTCCTGGGATACTTTATCCACAATTCCTCTGTTTATTTGTAGTTCATTTCAGAAGTGGTACAATGGGAGGTGTAATGGTGACTCTCAAGGAACAAGGAATCAGATACTTTGATTAAAACAACTCCAATTTACCCTTCAGAGGGAAGAATCAAATCTAAGTGAATCCTTCCCCCATGCCCAGTTTAAAAGCTACCTCTCACATTTACTCCAATTATAAACTGTGGCATGACATTATAAGGAGGCTCACTCGCCTGGATCCTGCTCTGTAGGGTAATGCTTTACAGGTTTCCACTGATTAAATTTCGTAGGTAATCCAGGATTTATGGTAATTACTATTACTTTGCATAAAATAAGATACAGTGTTACCTGTCCTCGACCCAGTTGATTATAATATTAATTGACACAATTGATAAATCTCATTTAAATCAGACAGATTATTATTTTCCGCCTTCCTTTTTATTTACTATTAAAGGCTTGATGCCTCCCATGGATGTATTCTGATAGCTGTATTTCCTTCAAGGACATTTAATGTAGGTTTTAAATTCAGCTGCTGTTGGACCACTTTTCCTGCCACTGGAGTTATTTTTTATTCATTCATGGGACATGGGCGTTGCTGGCTGGCCAGCATTTATTACCCATCCCTGGTTGCCCTTGAGAAGGTGATGGTGAGCTGCCTCCTTGAGCGATTGATACAGCTATGTGTTGTTTTTACAGTGTTCTTTTCAATTTGATTGATTTATTATTGTCGCATGTATTAGCGTACAGTGAAAAGTAATGTTTCTTGCGCGCTATACAGACAGAGCATACCATTCATAGAGAAGGAAATGAGAGAGTGCAGAATGTAGTGTTACAGTCATGGCTAGGGTATCGAGAAAGATCAACTGAATGCAAGGTAGGTCCATTCAAAAGTCTGATGGCAGCAGGGAAGAAGCTGTTCTTGAGTCAGTTGGTACGTGACCTCAGACTTTTGTATCTTTTTCCCGACGGAAGAAGGTGGAAGACAGAATCTCCAGGGTGCGTGGTGTCCTTAATTATGTTGGCTGCTTTGCCAGGGCAGTGGGAAGTGTAGACAGAGTCAATGGATGGGAGGCTGGTTTGTGTGATGGATTGGGCTACCTTCACGACCGTTTGTAGTTTCTTGCGGTCTTGGGCAGAGCAGGAGCCATACCAAACTGTGATACAACCAGAAAGAATGCTTTCTATGGTGCATCTGTAAAAGTTGGTGAGAGTCATAGCGGACATGCCAAATTTCCTTCATCTCCTGAGAAAGGAGAGGCATTGGTGGGCTTTCTTAACTATAGTGTTGGCATGGGGGGACCAGGACAGGTTGGTGATCTGGACACCTAAAATCTTGAAGCTCTCGGCCCTTTCTACTTCATCCCCATTGATGTAGACAGGGGCATGTTCTCCTTTACGCTTCCTGAAGTCGATGACAATCTCCTTCGTTTTGTTGACATTGAGGGAGAGATTATTGTTGCCGCACCGCTTCACCAGATTCTCTATCTCTTTCCTGTACTTTGTCTTGTCATTGTTTGAAATCCGACCCACTATGGTGGTGTCATCAGCAAACTTGAAAATCGAGTTGGAATTTGTCCACATAGCCATAGGTGTATAAGGAGTATAGTAGGGGGCTGAGAACACAGCCTTGTGGGGCACCGGTGTTATTTCTTATTCATTCGTGGGACATGGGCGTCACTGGCTGGTCAGCATTTATTGCCCATCCCTAGTTGCCCTTGAGAAGGTGGTGGTGAGCTGCCTTCTTGAATCGCTGCAGTCCACGTGCTGTGGGTTGACCCACAATGCCGTTAGGAAGGGAATTCCAGGATTTTGACCCAGCAACTGCGAAGGAATGGCGATATATTTCCAAGTCAGGATGGTGAGTGGCTTGGAGGGGAACTTGCAGGTGGTGGTGATACGGAACATCTTGTGGAGATACTGCTGGTGTTCTATCTCCAGCTGTAGGGTTCCTGCTGTAGGGTAACCAAGGCTCCAAAGCATGTGTCAGCATGGGGATCACTGGTGCCTGGTAGCTGCTTGTCCCTGTTAACCTCAGGTTTGAGACACTGATTCTCAAACACTTCTTTCCTCAGTCTGCTGAAGGCTAATTTGACACATCGGTGAGCCAATGAATTGAGTGAGCTATGTCTCCCTTCGTTGGGAGGAGGTTTTAAGGTGGCGATGAGGAGAATTGATTTCTCTTAAAAGGTCACTAGAATACAGAATTTGCTTCCTCCGACAGCAGTAAAGGCACCATCAACAAATTTTTTCATTTGATTTTTGATTTGATTTGATTTATTATTGTCACATGTATTAACATACAGTGAAAAGTATTGTTTCTTGTGCGCCATACAGACAAAACATACCGTTCATAGAGAAGGAAAGGAAAGAGTGCAGAATGTAGTGTTACAGTCATCACTAGGGTGTACAGAAAAATCAGCTTAATGCAAGGTAAGTCCATTCAAAAGTCTGACAGCAGCAGGAAAGAAGCTGTTCTTGAGTCGGTTGGTACGTGACTTCAGACTTTCATTCAAGGGCAATCAGGGATGGGCAATAAATGCTGGTTTATGTGCGTGTGTCATTGTGTGTTTGTGTGTATGTGACACTGTGTGTGTGTGTGTGTGTGTGTGTGTTTGTGCATGAGTGATTGGGGAACACTTCAGTGGTCACGGGCATTCGGCCTCTGATCTTCGGGTAAGCATTCTCCAAGGCAGCCTTCATGACACACGACAACGCAGAGTCACTGAGCAGAGACTGATAGCCAAGTTCCGCACACATGAGGACGGCCTCAACCGGGATCTTGGGTTCATGTCACACTATCTGTAACCCCCACAACTTGCCTGGACTTGCAAAATCTCACTAGCTGTCCTGTCTGGAGACAATACACATCTCTTTAACCTGTGCTTAATGCTCTCTCCACTCATATTGTCTGTACCTTTAAGACTTGATTCGCTGTAAAGGCTTGCATTCCAATCATTATTCTGTAAATTGAGTTTGTGTCTCTGTATGCCCTGTTTGTGAGCAGAACTCCCACTCACCTGACGAAGGGGCAGCGCTCCGAAAGCTAGTGGCGTTTGCTACCAAATAAACCTGTTGGACTTTAACCTGGTATTGTTAGACTTCTTACTGCCCATGGTGGGCAGGACTGGAAAATTTATCCCCAGGTCTTTCCAGATTTCTCCCTCTCTCTCTCCTCCTTTAGGTGCTCCATAAAACCTACCTCCTTAACCAAGATTTCTATCCTAATATGTCTTTATGTGGCTTGGGGTAAAATAGTATTTTTTTTGTTATTCACCTTGGCATGAGCATCATTGGAAAGTCCAGCATTTATTGCCCACCCTAATCAGAGTGGCTTGCTAGGCTATTCCCGAGGGCAGTTGAGAGTCAACCATATTGTTGGGGATCTGGAGTCACATGTAGGCCAAATCAGGTAAGGACAGCAGATTTCCTTCCCTAAAGGACATTAGTGAACCAGATGGGTTTTAGGATAATCCAGTAGTTCTATGATTAGCATTATTTCAGATATATTAAATAATTGAATTTAACCAGTTTCCACTGTGGGATAAATCACATTTTCAAATCATTAGGCTGGACCTCAGGGTTATTATATGTGACTGTCGCCGTCTGTCATGTTTAATGTTTATTCATTAGTGCTTACATTGACACTGCAATGAAGTTACTGTGAAAATCCTCCACCCGCCACACTCTGGCGCCTGTTCGGGTACACTGAGAGAGAATTTAGCACGGCCAATACAACTAACCAGCACATCTTTCGGACTATGGGAGGAAACCGGAGCACCCGGAGGAAACTCACGCAGACACGGGGAGAACGTGCAGACTCCACACAGACAGTGACCCAAGCTGGGAATCGAACCCAGGTCAGCCATGCTAACCACCGTGCCACCGTGCTGTGGTGGGGTTGTCTAGACCCGAAGCATTGGAATTCCCTTCCTCAACCTCTCTACCTTTTTTTCCATTTTTAGGCAATCCTTAAATCTACTTCTTTGAGCAAGTAGAGAGGTCACACGACATGAGGTTATAGTCCAACGGGTTTATTTGAAATCGCAAGCTTTTGGAGCGCTGCTCCTCTCCAACAAGAGAGGATCTAACCATCGCCCCTTCGCATTCAATGCAATTACGATCGCTGAAACCCCCACTGTCAACATCCTTGGTGTTACCATCAACCGGAAACTGAACTGGACTAGCCATATAAACGGAAGAGCAGGTCAAAGGCTAGGAATCCTGCAGTGTGTAACTTACCTCCTGACTCCCCAAAGCCTGACCACCATCTACAAGGCACAAGTCAGGAGTGTGATGGAATACTCCCCACTTGCCTGGATGAGTACTCCTTGGGAGTAGTGCTCCAAAAGCTTGTGATTCCAATTAAACCTGTTGGACTATAACCTGGTGTCATGTGACCTCATGTCTTGTCCACCCCAGCCCAACACCGGCATCTCCACATTTTGACTAAGAAGCTCACCTTTGTGTCACCTTAAGTGGCTGAGTGTCGCATTTTATCTCCAGACAATGTTCTTGCAAAACATTTTGGAACATTTTGATGTCAGTCATTGGCACCTTAACTACCATGCTGCTCCTCAGTGTTCTCCCAGGAGAGATAAGCTCCTGTCGCTGGGGTCCTGACGAAAGGGATCACCAGGCTGAAAGGTGAACCCTATCTTGCGTCTTTAGCATTGCCCGTCAGATTTTCAGCAAGAGTTCTTTAAAACATTGCAGCTGTCGGCTGGTTTGAGCATATGTGATTCATCCTTTGGCCTCTGCATCATTCCGGTGAACCAGAGCCCCTTGCTGACTAAAGCCCATTGATGGCACGGAACCTCAAAGAAATCTGATAAAAGGACTCTAAGAATCACAAAATGACTCATTAGTGTTCGACTCAGGGAGCAGATTAATGTGTGAGTTCTGAAGCGCTGTATTATGAGCTCATCCAATGATTTATTTTTGCCTTTTGTAAGAATTCACACTTGAAATGATTTTGAATTAGTAGTACTGTTCCTCTGTCTTCGGGAGAGGTTATTGCCAGGAATTTCCTTGAGGTAATTACAGTAACTTAGCCATAAACTTTGATGGAGCCACGAATATGCACGTACTGCAGTTCCAGCAACTTTATAGGGGAGAACAAAGAGGGGCCACTGAAGAAGTTACTAGCTTGGGAGGTTGCAATGACTCCCGCACTACAACAACATGTTGCATTTATTTATCACCTTTAATGTGTGGAATTCACCACCACTGAATGTAGTTGAGGCCAAAACGTTGTCTGATTTCAAGAAGAAATTCGATACAGCTCTTGGGGCTAAAGGGATCAAGGGATTTGGGGGGAAGGTGGGGAATCAGGATATTGAATTTGATGATCAGCCATGATGAAGATGAATGGCGGAGCAGGCTTGAAGGGCCGAATGGCCTACTCCTGCTTCGAGTTTCTATGTTAACATTGTCAAACATCTTGTGGTGTTTCGGAGACACATAATCAAACAAATCACCACCCCCTCAAGGGTAATTAGGGATGGGCAATGAATGCTGGTCCAGCCAGTGATGTCCACATCTGGTGAAAGGATTGTCTGACACAAAGGAAGATGCTTGTGGTGGTTGGAGGTCAGTCATCTCAGTTCCAGGACAGCACTGCAGGAGTTCCTCAGGGTAATGTCCTAGGGCCATCCTCAGCGGCTTCATTAATGACCTTCCCTCCGTCATAAGCTCAGAAGTGGGGATGTTTGCAGATGATCGCACAATGTTCAGCATCATTCGCGACTCTTCAGACATTGAAGCAGTTCATGTCCAAATGCAGCAAGACCTGGACACCATCCGGGATTGGGTTGGCAAGTAGCAAGTAACAGTCACACCACACAAATGCTAGGCAATGACCATCTCTAACAAGAGAGGATCTAACCATCGCTCCTTAACATTCAATGCAATTACCATCGCTGGATCCCCCACTATCAACATCCTGGGGGTTACCAGTAACCAGAAACTGAACTGCACCTGCCATATAAGTACAAGAGCAGGTCAAAGGCTAGGAATTCTGTGGCGTGTAGCTTATCCCCTGACTTCCCAAAGTCCATCCACCATCTATAAGGCACAAGTCAGGAGTGTGATGGAATACTCTCCACTTGCCTGGATGGGTGCAGCTCCAACAACACTCAAGAAGCTTGACAACATCCAGGACAAAGCAGTCCGCTTGATTGCAACTCCTTCCACAAACATTCAATCCCTCCAACACCGATGGACAGTGTGTGCCACCTATAAGATGCACTGCAGGAACTCACCAAGGTTTCTCAGGCAGCACCTTCCAAACCCATGGGCCCCTACCATCAACAAGGCCAAGGGCAGCAGACACAAGGGAACACCACTACCTGGAGGTTCCCTTCCAAGTCACTCACCATCCTGACTCGGAAATATATCGCCGTTCCTTCATTGTCGCTAAGTCAAAATCCTGGAACTCCCTCCCTAACAGTGCTATGGGTGTACCTACATCTCAGCGACTGCAGCAGTTCAAGAAGGCAGGTCACTACCACCTTCTTAAGGGCAACTAGGGATGGGCAATAAATGCTGGCCAGCCAGCGACGCCCACATCCTGTAAATAAATAAAAAAGTTTTTCAAAATGCCACTAAGCCAAATAAGGTCGTGGCCAAAAGTTTGGTCAAAGACATGAACTTTAAGGAGAGTCTTAAGGGAGAAGGAGAGAGCAAGAGGGAGAGAGAGAGAAAAGAAGAACAGTTTAGGGAGAGAATTGCAAACCTAAAATTGGGATTGTGCAAGAATGCAAGAAATGACTACTTTCGACATACAATCCAGTAGATGCTAGCCCAGATGTTTAGCACATCAGGACAAGGTGTCCGTTTATTGGAACATTATTGGCTGCTCGGGGAAGCTGCTTTTTAACCATGACACTCTTGCCCAAAAGTAGCCGGAAATGCAACAATCTGGATAAAACTTCATCAAGCTGAAGCCAGTAAGGTCCACGTCTACATCTGCTGAATAGTTCCACACTCAATCCTTACAAAAGACATACCAGTTGCGAAGAGGGCAGGGCCTATTGTTAAAATAAGAGCACAGTCGCCACATTGGCTGCAATGATATAATTTACTGATTCGTTCACTTTTCCACTCTACGGCCACTGGGCATCACCATTCCCCTCATTAACGTACCTCGAACCATGTCATTTTCAACATGAATGTTAATCTAATTATGATGTGCAGATGCCGGCATTTGGTTGGTGTGGGCACGGTAAGAAGTCTCACAACACCTGGTTAAAATCCAGCAGGTTTATTTGTAATCACAAGCTTTCGGAGCACCGCTCCTTCTTCAGATGAGTGGAGAGGAAGGTTCAAAAAGACGGCAGATACGCCTCTCCACTGGCCTAATGAAGGAGCAGCGCTTCGAAAGCTCGTGATTCCAAATAAACCTGTTGGATTTTAACCTAGTGTTGTGAGATTTCTTACTTAATCTAATTATGAAGTTGCCCACCGAAATATCAGGGCAAACCAACTTACCGCTGCTGGCTAATGGGTAACTTAACTGAAAATAACATTGGTAAATTCCTGAGAACCACAAGCAGTCAGTTAAGTGCAAATGATGAACTTTGTAATAGCCAGTCAACAGCTGATTTGCCAAGTGTAACCATTCATTGTGCTGACGAATGTGGTTTTGTTTTACCAGGCCCCGACCTCAGAGGTGGGAAGGCCAGCAAGATGGTGTCGAAAGGCAGCGGATGGCATGCCCCTTGACTTCCACTCGGCATGCCATGTTGCCAGCAATGGGGAAGGTGTTGGGTGCGCTCTGTTATGTGGGGAGACCATGGGGTAACTTTGGTGCCCTCCCAGTGGACTCCGATGTGGGGTGACAGGTGCTCTCCTTTTCAGGTGTTCTTTTGATCTTGGAAGGGCTCCCCCCTGGTAGCAATGGCAGCCCATGCAGCAACGACGCACCCGCCCTCGGCGATACCACACTCTGGGGTCTCCCTGCCTCTTCCTAGCACTCCCAGGACCCACTTACCCAATCAGTGCACCCTAATCTGTAGATGCACCCCGCCCCCAGTACTGACCTTGCTAGCCTTTGACGGTTGGAAAATCTTGGGGGCTACCTATCTGCTTTATGGCAGCTACTGCTGCAAAGAAGGGGCGTATCTTCCTGACCTTTGACTTTCTTGCTCTCGACACAAGGTTCCAGGAACCCGCTGAACTGCCCATTTCTCAGCTGGCCTGAGCCGGTGGGTCGAGTGAGAATGCACTTCAAGGTAGGTAACTAGGAACAGAGTGGCAACCTGACTGCAATTGTCACTCCGTGAACTTACGGCCCATTCTCTACCATCTCCCCCGTCAAGCCCCCTTAGAATATTATATGGTCTGGTAAGATAACCTCTTATTCTGTTAAACTCCAATGGGCAGAGATCCAGCCAGCTCAGCATTTCCTCATAAGACATCCCTTCACCCACCAGAGTCAGCCTGGTGAAGCTTGTCCGAATGGCCTCCAATGTGAATATAATCCTCCAGAAATAATGACATTTGAATTGTACATTGTACTCTAGGTGTGAACATAAGAACTAGGAGCAGGAGTAGACTATCTGGCCCCTCGAGCCTGCTCCGCCATTCAATAACATCATGGTTGATCTTTTCGTGGACTCAGCTCCACTTACCCACCCGCTCACCATAATCCTTAATTCTTTCTCTGTTCAAAAATGTATCTATCCTTGCCTTAAAAACATTCAATGAGGTAGTCTCAACTGCTTCACTGGACGGGGAATTCCATAGATTCACAACCCTTTGGGTGAAGAAGTTCCTCCTCAACTCAGTCCTAAATCTGCTTCCCCTTATTCTGAGGCCATGCCTCTAGTTCTAGTTTCACCTGCCAATGGAAACAACTTCCCTGCTTCTATCTTATTTCTCCGGGGCGGCACGGTGGCACAGTAGTTAGCACTGCTGCTTCACAGCTCCAGGGTCCCGGGTTCAATTCCCGGCTTGGGTCACTGTCTGTGTGGAGTTTGCACATTCTCCTCGTGTCTGCGTGGGTTTCCTCCAGGTGCTCCGGTTTCCTCCCACAGTCCAAAGATGTGCGGGTTAGGTTGATTGGCCATTCTAAAAATTGCCCCTTAGAGTCCGGAGATGCATAGGTTAGAGGGATTAGCGGGTAAATATGTGGGGGTAGGGCCTGGGTGGGATGATGGTCGGTGCAGACTCGATGGGCCGAATGGCCTCCTTCTGCACTGTAGGATTTCTATGATTTCCCTTCATAATCTTATATGTTTTTTCAAGATCTCCTCCCATTCTTCTGAATTCTAATGAGTATAGCCCCAGTCTACTTTCCTCATAAGCCAACTCTTTCAACTCTGGAATCAACCGTGTGAATTTAGGTGTGATCTCCACCCTGCACTGTTGTGGCTCAGTGGTGAAACTTTGCCTTACAACGGCCTGGTGTGCTAAAGGTGCTATATAAATAGAAATTGTTATTGGGTGAGATTTTCCAATCCCCCCATTGCCATATTTTCTGGCGTGGAGATGCCGGCGTTGGACTGGGGTAAACACAGTAAGAAGTTTAACAACACCAGGTTAAAGTCCAACAGGTTTATTTGGTAGCAAAAGCCACACAAGCTTTCGGAGCTGCAAGCCCCTTCTTCAGGTGAGTGGGAATTCTGTTCACAAACAGAGCATATAAAGACACAAACTCAATTTACATGAATAATGATTGGAATGCGAATACTTACAACTAATCAAGTCTTTAAGAAACAAAACAACGTGAGTGGAGAGAGCATCAAGACAGGCTAAAAAGATGTGTATTGTCTCCAGACAAGACAGCCAGTGAAACTTGATTAGTTGTAAGTATTCGCATTCCAATCATTATTCATGTAAATTGAGTTTGTGTCGTTATATGCTCTGTTTGTGAACAGAATTCCCACTCACCTGAAGAAGGGGCTTGCAGCTCCGAAAGCTTGTGTGGCTTTTGCTACCAAATAAACCTGTTGGACTTTAACCTGGTGTTGTTAAACTTCTTACTATATTTTCTGGCAGCAGGGCTGCCATTGGTGAGTGGTAAGATCTTTCTGTCCTCTTGATGTCTACACGGTTTTGCTTGCCCCAGGGTACGTGCGGCAGTGCGAGGGGAGTGGGGAGGGGCATTGGCGGGAATGGAAGATTCTGCCAGTGGGAAGGGCTGGAAAATTTCAGCAGTTGTTTATTATTTCAAATTTCCAGCATCAACGGTCTTTTGATTTTGACATTTGGTCATTTCATTTAGGTGTCCAGATCACCAACAACCTGTCCTGGCCCCCCATGCCGACACTATAGTTAAGAAAGCCCACCAACACTTCTACTTTCTCAGAAGACTAAGGAAATTTGGCATGTCAGCTACGACTCTCACCAACGTTTACAGATGCACCATAGAAAGCATTCTTTCTGATTGTATCACAGCTTGGTATGGCTCCTGCTCTGCCCAAGACCGCAAGGAATGACAAAAGGTTGTGAATGTAGCCCAATCAATCACGCAAACCAGCCTCCCATCCATTGACTCTGTCTACGCTTCCTGCTGTCTCAGCAAAGCAGCTAGCATAATTAAGGATCCCACGCACCCCGGACATTCTCTTTTCCACCTTCTACCGTTGGGAAAAAGATAGAAAATTCTGAGGTCACGTACCAACCGACTCAAGAACAGCTTCTTCCCTGCTGCCATCAGACTTTTGAATGGACCTGCCTCGCATTAAGTTGATCTTTCTCTATACCCTAGCTATGACTGTAAACCACATTCTGCACTCTCTAATTTCCTTCTCTATGAACGGTATGCTTTGTCTGTATGGCATGTGAGAAACAATACTTTTCACCGTATACTAATACATGTGACAATAATAAACCAAATCAAAAAAATCAAAATTTTGTATTCCTCGTGAGAATTTATAACCAGAAACACCAGTAATTGGGTAACTGCGATAACACTTTAAATATCTTTTTAAACAGAAAATGATTCTGGGCTATGGGAACCCTAGCTGAGAATCCCAACTTGTCATTTCCATTCCGGGCTTGAAATATCCCAGGACTGGGAACGTAGGAGTGTTATCATCAGTTGACCAATAACTGCAGCAAATTTGATACAAATCTGGAACCAGTATCGTGTGGCTTTCATCTCTCAAAAGAGCTTTGAAAAAGTAATGCGATACATTAACTGTTTGTGATCTTCTGTGGATCGCTTTGCAGTGACTGGGCATGTGTCAAGATGAGCAATTATAATTCCCTACCCTTGAAGATGTTTTTAGATTGCGATACAGAATTGAAAAATCATTAAAGGGCCTCGATTCTGCGGATGCAATAACGGCAACTTGCATTTACATGGCACCTACAATGCTATAAAAACACCTTGGGGTTTGCACGGTGGCACAATGGTTAGCACTGCTGCCTCACAGCACCAGCGACCCGGGTTCGATTCCTGGCTTGGGTTACTGTTTGTGTGGAGTTTGCACATTCTCCCCGTGTCTGCGTGGGTTTCCTCCGGGTGCTCCAGTTTCCTCCCACACTCCAAAGATGTGCAGGTTAGGTGGATTGGCCATGCTAAATTGCCCCTTAGTGTCAGAAGGACTAGCTAGGGTAAATGCATGGGGTTATGGGGATAGGGCCTGGGTGGGATTGTGGTTGGTGCAGACTTGATGGGCCGAATGGCCTCCGTCTGCACTGTAGGGGTTCTATGATACCATGATTCACATGAGTGCGTTCAAACCAAGTTAGACACCATGCAACAGAGAGGAATATTGGGACAGACATGGTCAAAGCGGTAAATTTAAGGAGTGTTGTAAAGGGGTAGAAAGGGGCTAGACAGACAGCCAGGCTCAGAAGGAGATGCTGGGGTTTTCTGATCCCACCTGCGTGGGACTGAAGTTTCCCGCCCCAAAGTCAACGGACATTTGGGCTCAAGCTGTCCAGTCAAATTTTACATCCTGCCCTGCGTCGATCCCTGTAGTGGATGGGATCTGGATCCCTGCAGGAATTCCAGGAAAAAAGTAAAAAGAAAGATTTAGCCCCTTTCCTGAACACAGTTTGGGATCCTTTGTTTGGTTTGCTTCAGTTAATGCAGAGACTTCATTTAAAAATATTTCTGCCTTTGTAACTAACTCTGCTAAGCTTTAAAGTTAACTTGGCCACATTTTAAGACTCAGCAGGCATGCTGGGATAAGCTTAGAAACTGACTGCATTTTTGAAAGATAAACACAGTAAGAAGTCTCACAGCCCGAGGTTAAAGTCCAACAGGTTTATTTGGTAGCAAAAGCCACTAGCTTTCGGAGCGCTGCTCCTTCGTCAGGTAAGTGGAAGTTCTGTTCACAAACAGGGCATATAAAGACACAAACTCAATTTACAAAATAATGGTTGGAATGCGAGTCTTTACAGGTAATCAAGTCTTAAAGGTACAGACAATGTGAGTGGAGAGAGCGTTAAGCACAGGTTAAAGAGATGTGTATTGTCTCCAGCCAGGACAGTTAGTGAGATTTTGCAAGCCCAGGCAAGTCGTGGGGGTTACAGATAGTGTGACATGAACCCAAGATCCTGGTTGAGGCTGTCCTCATGTGTGCGGAACTTGGCTATCAGTCTCTGCTCAGCAACTCTGCGTTGTCGTGTGTCGTAAAGGCCACCTTGGAGAACACTTACCCGAAGATCAGAGGTCGAATGCTCATGACTGCTGAAGTGTTCCCCAACAGGAAGAGAACACTCTTGCCTGGTGATTGTCGAGCGGTGTTCATTCATCCGTTGTCGTCGCGTCTGCATGGTTTCCCCAATGTACCATTGCCTTTTTGAAAGGTAAACAGGCTTTCTTATAAGCCAAAACAAGGCTTTCATGGCCACAGCTGCAAATTGTTTATGAAAGTGAGAGACTGCCTGTACCAAGTAATTTCATAACACGGATAACTGAAAAGTTAGAATGCTCTCTACAGCTATATGCGTGCAGTGTGAGGTTTGGGTCAAGTCTGTGTCAGAACTGGCTTTTGCTGGTACCTCTATCGCTCTTTCTCTCTCTCTATCTTTCTCCAGTAAATCAGTTTTTTCACTTTCTGTAATGTGCTCATTTCAAAATTCTGCTCAATAAAAGAGATTCAACTTACAAGTGCTGTCTACGTCTATTCTGAGGAATGAATGGACCTTAAACTCAGGATGTCTCAAAGTACTTTACAGCCAGCCAATGAAACACTTTCAAAGTGTAGCTACCATTGTAATTTCGGAAATGTGGCAGCCAATTAGTGCACAGCAAGCTCCCACAAACAGCAGGGGGATGGTGAGCTGATGTTCTGTTTTTGTGATCTGGAATGAGTGATGAATATTGGCCAAGGCACCTGGGATAGTAACTTTTTTGCAGTGTTAATGTAAGCTATTTCTGACATTAATAAATAAACTTTAAAACTTCGTCACACCATTCAGACGTAGTGGAGCAGAATTGAGCGTGGGCGGGAAGACAGAATTTGATGGTGTGCAGAGATCTCAGAGAGTTGTCAGGCGGAGGAGGTTACAGAGAAAAAGAGGCAAATCCTTGGCAGAATCTGAAAATTTTAAAATCGAGGTGTTGCATCATAAGAACCAATCAGTTCTGTGCACAACCAAGGCCAAAAGTTAACATTACAAAAAAGCCAATGAATCTCTGTTGTCACATTGACTCATCAGCTCTTTCTATATTCTACGTATCTCTAAAAACATAAGAATTAGGAGCAGGAGGCGACCATTCGCCCCCTCGAACCTGCCCCGACATTCAATAAGATTGTCAGAATTGTAGAAATCATAGAATCCCTACAGTGCAGAAAGAGGCCATTTGGCCCATCGAGCTTGCACCGACAACAATCCCCATAACCCCACGTATTTACACTATTGATCCTCCTGACACTAAGGGGCAATTTAGCATGGCCAATCCACCTAACCTGCACATCTTTGGAGTGTGGGAGGAAACCGGAGCACCCGGAGGAAACCCACGCAGACACAGGGAGAACGTGCAAATTCCACGCAAATTCCACGCAAATTCCAAGCTGGGAATCGAACCCGGGTCCCTGGCGCTGTGAGGCAGCAGTGCTAACCATCATGGCTGATCTTCTACCTGATCACTACTTTCCCACCCAACCCTTGGATTGCTGCGTTATCCAAGAATCTATCAGACTCACTCCTGAATGGGCTTAGTGACTGAACATGCTTGGCCCTCTGTGGTAGAGAATTCCAAACATTCTCCTTATCTCTGCCCCAAGCGGTAGATCCAAAATCCTGAGACTGTGATCCCTAGTTCTAGACTCTCTAGCCTTGGAAATCCTAGCCTCTTAGCATCTTGCCTGGTGTTTATTATTTAATGGCTCTCTGTGTCTCTAAGGATGCCTGTAAATAGGCCGGTGACATTTTCTCTGCTCCCAGGGATTCCTCCAATGTCACGCTAATCTGCGGTTGGCAACTCAGCAACGCCGTGACCTGGAACTAGTTGCTGGAGCACTCGGGCAATCCAAGGTCATTTTCTTGGAGGTGTCTTAGCCCCTTTTAAAAAATGTATTAATTACAAGCTAAGTTCCTTGATAGTTACGCCAGAGGGGGAAAAAAAATAGGTGGCAGTCAACCAGATGTCTTTTTATTTTGAGAAGAAAAAACAAAAAAAGCTCGAAATGCTCAGCTGGTCTGGCAACATCTAGAATCATAGAACACCGACAGCGCACAAGGAGGCCATTCGGCCCGTCGAGTCCGCACCAACTCTCCAATAGAGCACCTTACCCAGGCCCACCACCTGCCCCATCCCCTAACCTCATGCATTTACCCTACTAATCCCCCTAACCTACATATCATGGGACACTGAAGGGCAATTTAGCATGTCCAATCCACCTAACCTGCACATCTTTGGACACGAAGAGGCAATTTAGCATGGCCAATCCACCCAACCTGCTCAACTTTGGACTGTGGGAGTATCTGTGGAGAGAGATACAGAAGAGGAATCATATTGGATGCACAGTAACTGTTTCTTTCTCCACAGATGTGGTCAGACCTGCTGAGGATTTTCCAGCGTTTTCTGTTTTTGTTCCTGTTTTAGGGGGCATAACTATAGGGTTCATGGTGGGAGATATAGGAAGGATATCAGAGGTAGGTTCTTTACGCAGAGAGTGGTTGGGGTGTGGAATGGACTGCCTACAGTGATAGTGGAGTCAGACACTTTAGGAACATTTAAGCGGTTATTGGATAGGCACATGGAGCACACCAGGATGATGGGGAGTGGGATAGCTTGATTTTGGTTTCAGATAAAGCTCGGCACAACATCGTGGGCCGAAGGGCCTGTTCTGTGCTGTACTGTTCTATGTTCTATGTTCCAGATTTCCAGCATCTGCAGTATTTTGTCTTTATTGAAAGGGAAAGCTGTGTCTACCTCTCTCCACCTTTGGCTAAGAACCCCGGAAAAGCTGAGACTTTGCAATCATCCTGGCAGATGAGTTTACAGTCAGAAGCTCTCTTACGGGACTTCCGCAAACATCTATGCCGAAGATCTCTGACGTCGCCCACGGCTGGGATTCTCCGATTGGGAAGGTCGGGAGCTGCGAGTGAGGTGTCAAAGGGCTGCAGATTGTGGACCCCTGGTTTAAAATCTCAGCTGAATGACAGCACCTCCGACAGTGCAGCACTCTCTCAGTCAGCCTGTATTATGTACTCAATTTCCTGAAGGGACCTTTGAATGCACATAGTTCTGACTCGGGAGGGTGCGGGTACTATCATTGAGCCCTGACTGTTGCAATGAGTGGCCATGGTACCAGTGAGCAGACTGTCTCGAAGAAGTTAGTGAGTGAATTTGATGTTACATGAGCTGAACTGGCAAATTATGGTGAAATGGCTCGATCACTGAAGAAACCTGGTTATTGGCTGTGCATCGAACCACTTGATTTGCAGCAATATTTCAGACAATTTGGGTGGGATTCTCTGGCTGTTCACTCCGGCGGGATTTTCTGGTCCTGCTGCAGTGAACAAAGATTTGACTGAGCGCCAAATTCTCTGTGGCAGCGGGGTGTGAATGGCTGGAGAATTCCAGCCTTTATGTTTAATGTGTGACACAAAATTGCTATTTTTGATTTGATTTGATTTATTATTGTCACATTTATTAGTATACAGTGAAAAGTATTGTTTCTTGCGTGCTATACAGACAAAGCATACCATTCATAGAGAAGGAAATGAGAGAGTGTAGAATGTAGTGTTACAATCATAGCTAGGGTGTAGAGAAAGATCAGTTTACTATAAGGTAGGTCCATTCTTAAGTTTTAAACTTTATTTATTCGTGTCACAAGTAGGCTTACATTAACACTGCAGTGAAGTTACTGTGAAAATCCCCTAGTCGCCACACTCCGGCGCCTGTTTGGGTACACGGAGGGAGAATTTAGCATGGCCAATGCACCTAACCAGCATGTCTTTCAGACTGTGGACCATGACATTCTGCCACCACAACATAAAACACCCACAAAGAATAAAAAGTCACCCCATCCCACCAGCTCTGGGAGCCCCCTCATCCCACCCACCCTAACAGGCACACACTGGAGGTGAAAGCACCAAGGCAGGGGAGGACAACAAACTACCTTCAACCAACAACCTACCCACCAACATCCCTATCAAGAAATTCCCAGGACTTTTTTTTCCCACTGCCTGACCTCTTGCCCCCTCCCCAACCGCCCCCCCCCCCACCCCGCAACCCCCAGTAGCCCACCCACTAACAAAACCTTCCCCCCCACCCTGAAAAAACAGAATCGGACTCAGCAATAGACACAAAACCTCCCCAGCCAGGAAACCCCCAAAAAACAACTCTCCAACACACACACACCACTTGGGCATCCATCCCAGCCCCCGGAAATACATAAACCCTGGACCTATCAGCCCCATCCTCCTAACACACACCACCTCAACAACCATTTCCCCAACCACTTAAAGTACGACAGAAGCAGACATCACCATGTTTTCCTTTGTTCTTTCTTTCTCCCCCCCCACTACTCCTTCTCCTCTGCCACATGGGGGTACCCCCCACTCATCACCCCACATAAGAAAAAATTAACACAAATCATAATATATAATATATCAGAAGAAAAAGGCCCAGGAGGCAAGAAGTCAACTATCCACAAGATAAGGGCAAGGCATCCCAGGGAGCAACAAGGTTGGACGTGAACCGAAAGAAAAGTGGCAGAACACGAAGAAAAGGGGACATGTCCTCTCTGTGTCCAACCCTAAAAAACTCTTGGAGATATGTACGCTCCTCTAATTCTGGATTCTTAAGTTTTTTAATTTATTTATTAGTCACAAGTAGGTTTACATTAACACTGTAATTAAGTTACTGTGAAAATCCCCTAGTCGCCACACTCCGGTGCCTATTCGGGTACACTGAGGGAGAATTTAGCATGGCCAATGCACCTAACCAGCACGTCTTTTGGGCTGTAGGAGGAAACCGGAGCAACCGGAGGAAATCCATGCAGACACAGGAAATGTGTAGACTCTGCACAGTGACACAAACTGGGGATCGAACCGGGGTCCCTGCCACTGTGAGGCAGCAATGCTAACCATTGTGTCACCATGCCACTCTGAGCATCCCAACTTTTAATTGCTTCACCATTGATGGTTGTTCCTCAGGCTGCCTGGGTCCTGAGCTTTGTAATTCCTTTGTACACCTCTCTGCCTCTTGGCCTTACTCTCTTTCTATCAGACGTTCCTAAAAAAATCGACCTCTTTGACCAAGCTTTTAGACTTCTGATTCACTACCTCTTCACAAGGCTCGGTGTCAAGTTTTGTTTTCTTATGCTCCTATGAAGCACCTTGGGATGTTTTATTATATTAAAGGTGCCACATAAATGTAAGTTGTTGTTCTGCCTGAAACAAGATGGCTGTTCCTGTTTGCGTTAATCAGATAGACCACAATGCATTATTGTGGTAAATCTGGTCCTCCAATATCAACAATACTGGGCGGTATTTTCTGGCCGTGCTCGCCCAAGGCTGGAAAATCCTGCTCGGATCAATGGACTTTTGCACGGTCTGAGTCCCGCCCACTACGATTCCCGTGGTGGGTGGGATGGGAAAATTCCGTCTACTTGAGTTTTTCGCCGTGGACCACATTGCAACTCCCAACCATGCAATGGACTCTACACAATGGGCTACTGAGCCAATGGCTTTGGTGCGCACCAGTTCCCGGCAGTTGACCCAACCACAGGGGCATCCATCCCCTCCATTTTTGGGGGAGGTTACCCTTATCACTGCTCTCTTTCTCTTCCCTGAATGCTGAAACTTAGCAAAGAGGAGAGTGTTAATCTGTTGCCGATCTTGCAAGTTAAATGAGGATAATTGGTGCTCTGAATGAATGGATGTGGGTAAATTTGATGATTCATGAAGTTGTTGCTTGTTTATTAAATGAGTCTCGTGTTTGTTTTTAAGGCTTTCATGTGAATTTTATTATTTACGACATATGGTATTTTAATTTGACTGATGACAATATTAACTCAGATGCAGAAAGATTGTTCCTAAGTGGCTTCGTCGATTGCCATATCTCTCACCAAAAAGGAGGCAAAATCTACCAAAGTTCTTGATTTCCATTGAATCTGCTGAATTATTCTGAGTTATTATCTTGCATATTTAAGGATACCACTTTGCACATTCTCTAATTCCTTCACCTCTTTGTTGGTGCCCATACTTTACCATACTCTCCTGGTCCCTCCATGCCGACACTATAGTTAAGAAAGCCCACCAATGCCTTTACTTTCTCAGGAGGCTAAGGAAATTTGGAATGCCCACAATGACTCTCACCAACTTTTACAGATGCACCATAGAAAGCATTCTTTCTGGATGTATCACAGTTTTGTCTAGACCGCAAGAAACTACAAAAGGTTGGAACGAAGCCCAGTCCATCAGTCAAACTAGCCTCCCATCTATTGACTCCGTCTACACTTCCCACTGCCTCGGGAAAACAGCCAGCATAATCAAGGACCCCATGCACCCCCGGACATACTCGCTTCTACCTTCTTCCATTGAGAGAAAGATACAAAAGTCTGAGGACGCATACCAACTGACTCAAGAATAACTTCTTCCCTGCTGCCATTTGACTTTTGAATGGACCTATCATGTATTAAGTTGCTCTTTCTCTACACCCTAGCTATTCCTGTAACACTACATTCTGCACTCCTTTCCTTCTCCCCTATTTATTATATGAATATGAATATATTATATGCTTTATCTGTATAGTGCTCAAGAAACAATACTTTTCACTGTATCCCAGTACATGTGACAATAATAAATCAAAGCAAATCAAAAATTTAATGTTTGATATTTGCTTTGCAGATATCTCCACACCACCTCTCTCTCCGCCTTTAAGGCACTGCATAAATCTTACCTCTTTGGCCAAACACTTGGTCACCTGCATGTGCAAGGGTCAAATTTTAAGTTGATTACATTCCTTTCAAGCTCACAGTATTTTAGTACTAACAGCATTGTTAAATACAAATTGTTTTGCTCTAAGGCATTCAGAGTCCAAGTGATGTCAGAAGTTGTTTCTCCTGTATAGCTATTGGCCTCTCAGTCAAATGATTCTTCAACCTACTCATGTTAATTGAATCTAAATATACATTAAGTGAATGTTTTTAATCTATTTGTTGATAGGAAGTGAGCATTGCTGGCAAGGCCCTTACATATTCCAATCCAATTCTCTTCCCGCACCTAGTGGCGCACTAAGGCAGACTTTCATCTGTTTCCATAGTTAGTAATTCCTGGAACAGGTCGCTAGTCTGTCACTAGGGGCTTATAGCTTGGTGGCGCCGCTACACATCAAGTGTGGCTGACCAGGAGTCTCTCCCACTCTTACCGCCAGTTATTGGTGTGTTTGGAAGGATTTTGCAGGTTGGCACTCAACCTGTTTGGCCACGTTATGAACGCAACTTCCTTGACCATCAACTCCTGGGGTGGGACTCGAAGTGGAGATGCCGGCGTTGGACTGGGGTAAACACAGTAACAGTTTACTGTTACTGTGGGACTCAAACCCAGAGCTTCTGGCTCAGAAGCAGGGATGCCAGCCATAGCATCACATGACATCCCCCCACCTCCCCTCAGGATTTATTGCCTATCTCTAATTGCCCTTCAGAAGGTGGTGATGGCTTCTTGAACTGCAGTAGTCTGTGCGATTTGGATACACCCCCGCCGTGCTGTGAGGGAGGGCGCGACAGAATTATGAAGCCAGCGACAATGATGTCGTCCCAAAAGGGGATACTTGTGACTTGGAAGGAACTTGGAGATGCTTGCTGTCCTTGGCCTTCCAGGTGGTAAGGGTTGTGGGCTTGGAAGATGCTGTTGAAGAAGCCTTGACGAATTGCTACGGAGTGTCCTGTCGATGGTACGACACGACCGTTGTTGCATCACTGGTGAATATTTAAGGTTGTGGTGGATAGTTACGTAAAATTTGACCTTAAAACTCAGATTAGCAGAGGATATCTCCGGTTTCCATAGCAACGAGGCCCGGGTTAGCTGGATTGGCTATGGGAATGCGTGGGGTTACAGGGATAGGGTAAGGGAGGGGGACTGGGTAAGGTACTGGGTCAGAGAGTCAGTGCAGACTCGATGGGCTGAATTGCCTCCTTCTGCACTGTAGGGATTCTATGTCATCAGAAACCCAAAACTCTTGTGCTTGTCTCTTTCAAAACCAGGGTTCCAAGTTCAAACCATAGATTCCCGACAATGCAGAAGAAGTTCATTTAACCCATCGAGTCTGCACCGACCACAATCCCCTCCAGGCCCTTTTCCCGTAACCCCACATATTTACCCTGCTAATCCCCCTAAACACTAGGGTCAATTTAGCATGGCCAATCAACCTGACCCGCACATCGTTGGACTGTGGGAGGAAACCGGAGCACCCGGAGGAAACCCACGCAGACACGGGGAGAACGTGCAAACTCCACACAGACAGCGACCTGAGGCCGGAATTGAACCCGGGTCCCTGGCGCTTGAGGCAGCAATGCTAACCACTGTGCCACCGTGCTGCCCACATTTACCAATGTGCCTTTAATAGACATTTTTCTCAGCTATCGTGGCCATGAGGTCTTCTTTAAACGCATAGATGGGCGGCACGGTAGCACAGTGATTAGCACTGTTGCTTCACAGTGCCAGGGACCCAGGTTTGATTCCCAGCTTGGGTCACTGCCTGTGTGGAGTTTGCACGTTCTCCCCGTGTCTGCGTGGGTTTCCTCCGGGTGCTCCGGTTTCCTCCCACATGTTGAAAGACATGCTGGTTAGGTGCATTGACTCGAACAGGTGCCGGACTGTGGCGAATTTCACAGTAACTTCCTTGCAGTGTTAATGTAAGCTTTACTTGTGACTAATAAACTTTATAGATGTGAATTAACGCAGTCCGTAATTTTTTTGTTTGATTTGCCACTCGTTGCAACAGTCAGTTTATTTTCACAGCTTGGTGAAGCATTTCCAAATACAAGGGCATTAAACCAGATTTGCACATTTCTGCATAAAATCCATGTGGTATTTAATGTGAATAAGTAATGCCTGATTACAAGCCATACTCTGAATGTTTAACCGGATTGATTCTGAAATTATTTGTATTGTAAGCTCTGTGCTCCAGAAAAGAGATACAGTTAATTTATTGTCTCGCGCTGTAGGCTAAAAACGTTGAGTCATTTCCTCCAGAGTACATGTCAGGACAGATTAAATGTCACCCAGGGGAGAGGGACAATCTAATATGAATAACCATGGCTGCATTCTCTAAATATTGTCAATGAAGATAGGAAGACAGGTAAAATTCCGCTTTGCTCTAATTTTCGCTTTTCCTTCTTCCGACACCTTGAACTACGGAATAGTTTTTCATGAATGTGATAGGGCATGATGGATGGCATGGTGGCACAGTGGTTAGCACTGCTGCCTCACGGCTCCAGGGACCCGGTCTCAATTCCGGCCCCGATTGAGATTGATAGATTCTTGGATACCGTGGCAATCCAAGGGTAGTGTGGAAAAGTAGCGATGAGGTAGAAGATCAGCCATGGTGGTTAGCACGGCTGCCTCACAGCGCCGGGGACCCGGGTTTGATTCCCGGCTTGGGTAACTGTCTGTGTGGAGTTTGCACATTCTCCCCGTGTCTGCGTGGGTTTTCTCCGGGTGATCCGGTTTCCTCCCACAGTCCAAAGATGTGCTGGTTAGGTGGATTGGCCATGCTAAACTGGCCATTCTGCCGTTTGGCCATTCACACTTTCTATTCTCTCTATGGGCTGCCATTAGCAGCCTTTCCCCTTCTTTCTGTGGCTGTGACTCATCTTTCATTCCCTCACCCTACAGTATAAATATCTCCCACTTTCTATGCCTTTTAGCTTTGACAAAGGGTCATCTGTACTCGAAACATCAACTCTTTTCTCTCCTTACAGATGCTGCCAGGCCCCAGCATTTTCCAGCATTTTCTCTTTTGGTTTCAGATCCCAGCATCCGCAGTCAATTGTTTTCCTTGAGGTGCTGGATTAGAATGCTTACAGTGCAGTAAGAGGCCACATTTGGCTCATCGAGTCTGAACCAACTCTCTGAAAGAGCATCTTACCCAGCCCCCATCCCCTCCCATGCCATATTCTGATAACCTCACACATTTACTATGGCTAATCCATCTAATCTGCACATTTTTGGACACTAAGGGGCAATTTAGCATGGCCAATCCAGCTAACCTGTATATCTCTGAACTGTGGGAGAAAACCGGAGCACCCACAGGAAACAACCGCAGACACAGCTAGAACACGCAAACTCCACATAGACAGTCACCCAAGGCCAGAATTGAACCCTGGTGCCATGGTCCACAGTCTACTCCAACTCACATCTCCCACCAAGTTGAAGGAGTTGCAAACAATAGAAGCAGGGGCAGAAGCAAGCAATATAGAGTCATAGAGTCATAGAGGTTTACAGCATGGAAACAGGCCCTTCGGCCCAACTTGTCCATGCCGCCCTTTTTTTTAAACCGCTAAACTAATCCCAATTGCCCGCATTTGGCCCATATCCCTCTATACCCACCTTATCCATGTAACTATCTAAATGCTTTTTCAAAGACAAAATTGCACCCGCCTCTACTACAACCTCTGGCAGCTTGTTTCAGACATTCCCCACCCTCTGTGTGAAAAAGATTGCCCCTCTGGACACTTTTGTATCTCTCCCCTCTCACTTTAAACCTATGCCCTCTAGTTTTAGACTCCCCTACCTTTGGGAAAAGATATTGACTATCTTATCTATGCCCTTCATTATTTTATAGACCTCTATAAGGTCACCCATCAGCCTTCTACACTCCAGAGAAAAAAGTCTCAGTCTATCCAGCCTCTCCTTATAACTCAATCCATCAAGTCCGGGTAACATCCGAGTAAATCTTTTCTGCACTCTTTCTAGTTTAATAATATCCTTTCTATAATAGGGTGACCAGAACTGCACACAGTATTCCAAGTGAGGCCTTACCAATGCCTTGTACAACTTCAACAACATGTCCCAACTCCTGTATTCAAAATTCTGAGCAATGAAACCAAACATGCCGAATGCCTTATTCACCACTCTGTCCACTATGACTCCACTTTCAAGGAGCTATGAACATGTACTCCTCGATCTCTTTGTTCTGTAACTCTCCCCAACGCCCTACCATTAACTGAGTAAGTCCTGCCCTGGTTCAATCTACCAAAATGCATCATCTCGCATTTGTCTAAACTAAACTCCATCTGCCATTCGTCAGCCCACTGGCCCAATTGATCAAGATCCCGTTGCAATTGGAGATAACTTTCTTCACTGTCCACCATGCCATTAATCTTGGTGTCATCTGCAAACTTACTAACCATGCCTCCTATATTCTCATCCAAATCATTTATATAAATGACAAATAACAGTGGACCCAGCACTGATCCCTGAGGCACACCGCTGGTCACAGGCTTCCAGTTTGAAAAACAATCCTCTTCAACCACCCTCTGGCTTCTGTCTTTCATACAAACATCTTTCATAGAGTCACGTTTTAACTAGAGTTACGGCAGGACTGTTTTGTATTTCTTTTTATTCATTCATGGAACATGAGCATTGCTGGCTGGCCAGCATTTATTGCCATCTCTAGTTGCCCTTGGAGGGCAGTTGAGAGTCACCCACATTGCTGTGGCTCTGGAGTTACATGTAGGCCAGACCATGTAAGGATGGCAGATTTCCTTCCCAAAGAACATTAGTGAACCAGATGTTTTTTTCTGACAATTGACAATGGGTTCATGGTCATCAGTAGATTCTTAATTCCAGATTTTTTTTTATTGATTTCAAATTCCACCACCTGCTATTATCGTTGGATTTGGGTACAAACAACACTGAAACCCAGAGGACTTAACTTCCAAGCTTTAATAACTTGTGCACAAGTAAGAACATGGTGCAGCTGAATTCATTGCAAAGTGTTCTGTTGATACATACAAACAATTTAGCAGTTATAGTTAATTAGAGCAAATGAGAAACAAGCAACTTGCTAATCCTTCATTTGCATACATATCCACCAATCATAGCATAACTTTTTGTCCTTTCTTTCCAATAGAAAACTCCTGCTAACCCTTTATTAGCATAATATGTCCCCATATCTTGCTCTTTGACATTTTGTTGTGGAATTGTCTTATTTCCCATCCTCTGATGAAGGCTGGGAACAAAATATTTACGGAACTTACACAAGATGAAGATTAGTCACTTATCCTGAATCCGCAAGCACTGGCTTCACTGAATACTAGTAAGCATTTTCCATTACTTTACAGAGTTTTTTTTTGACAATTATGGAACTTTAATTTTCACAATTGTTGTAACCTAACTTCCACACCATGGTGGGATTTGAACCTGGGTCCCCAGAACTTTAGCTGAGTTTCTGGGGGACAAGAGAGGTGGAGAGCACAGCAATGTCAGGTTGGGAGTGATGTTGATTACACTGGGTGCGTTATTTAGTATTGCTCGTACAGTTCATCGCCTCCAGTGAATGTGGTACGTCCGAATTACTTCGCAGTTGAAATTGTACTTGTAATGATAGCACCAAACACATGAATCCATTTGTCTAAAATTCAAAGGTGTCATTCAATTTATTTTCAAGTAATTCCACACTAATTTCAACCCAGTGTGGTTTTCTGAATTTATTTTTCAAATGCAGATTTTAGCTCCTTTACCTTCTTTAAAAGCTGGTTAAGCAGGTCCATGGCAAGTATAAATTGAACATAGCCCTTACCACAGCGGTGTATATTGTTTAAAGTGCTTCAGAAGGTGTGCTTTTGATGAGCCAGATAGCCAGTATTTCCATCCAATACAACCTTATGAATTTCACATGACGGTTTTAAATCATGCATTAATATATTTCTCTGCAATTAGCTGGTTTGATTATTCCGCTTTCCCTTTCAAGGTTTTCAGCCTCTAGTGTTAACTTCCAAATGAGAAAAAGCGACGCGGCTTCTTGTTGTTGTTGGGTTTAAGAGGAATCTTTACAGTTAATGGTGTCACCTTCTTAAATTGCTTATGACAACATGCTACGGGCAATCACTGTAGCACTTGAGGCCCCAGCTGTTCCCATCCAGTCTTCATTTCTCAATGACCGTTCTCCTTTATCAGTACGCTTTGCTGAAAAGAGCACATCACTTGAGCTCACCATGGGCTAATTACAAACCAAAGACCCCTGTCTTGGCCAGCTGCAGGAGTAGACGGTGTTTAGTCCTCTCTCTCGTCTTCCTGGAGATTGTTTCTCTGCTCCAGATGTTGCTGACTGGCGAATGCCAAGCTACTATCAGCAAGTCGGGAAATCGGTAATGATCAGTCTATTCTAATTCCTGCCCCCCACTTAAGACCAAAAGGAAGATTTGCACGCAAAGAAATTACCGCAACAACCTCTTTACTGTTGCTTTCAACAGTAAATGGGAGGAATCTTCCCGTCCCGCCTGCCACAGGAATCGTAGCAGACGGGACACGGACCATGGGCAGGATTTTCTGGCATTGGGGCGATCATGACCGGAAAATCCCGCCCAATGAGTGAATCCTCTATCTGTATTTGTGCTCCAAAATGCACAGTGGTTAGTGCTGCTACCTCAGCTCCAGGGACACGGGTTCAATTCCGAGCTTGGGTAACTGTGCGGAGTTTGCATCTTCTCCCTGTGTCTGCGTGGGTTTCCTGCGGGTGCTCCGGTTTCCTCCCACATTCCAAAGATGTGTAGGTTAGATGGAATAGCCACAGTAAATGGGTTAGAGGGATAGTAAGAAGTCTCACAACACCAGGTTAAAGTCCAACAGGTTTATTTGGTAGCAAATACCATAAGATATTAAGACAAGATAAAATACCATAAGTTTATTTGGTAGCAAATACCATGCTACCAAATAAATCTGTTGGACTGGTGTTGTGAGACTTCTTACTGTGTTCACCCCAGTCCAATGCCAGCATCTCCACATTAGAGGGATAGTACAGAGGAGAGGGCCTGGGAAAGATACTGGGAGGGGTTTTCTGGCCACACTTGCCCCAAAACTGGAAATCCTGCCCGAGGTCAACAGACCTTTGAATGGTCCACACCCGCAGTGTTACCATTCCCGTGGCGGGAGGGACAGGACAATTCCCCCCACTGTTTCGGTGCAGACTCGATAGGCTGAATGACCTCTCCTGCACTGTAGGAATTCTATGATATTGTGATTCTATTCTATGGAAGTGCTCTGATAGAGCTGATTCGAACTCCTGATGAGCTACAGCGAGGCCTGTGCAAACTGGAGATGATGTGGAGAGATTCCCAGATCAGATCCCGCGCGGGAAGAGCGATGGTGACATTGTCTGGCCAGCTGACATTCTGACTTTTTGATGAATACCAATCACGCCGCCCAAGGTACCGCTGTCACTCCATGTGCCGGAGTTTAAATACCCGAGGCACATCCTTACACAGCTCAATGTTAAATAGTTTATCAGCCTTCTGCCTTCACCAATTGATATTCATTGTCATGCATGTTAATAATGAATCCGATAATGTTCCACATTTACATAGGTGCACAGGGTCATGAAAACAGAATAATTATCTCGCCCTTCCCTCGATATTTTCTCCCAATTAAACATAAATTGCACTCTTTCCCCCCGTCTAATTAATGGAATGGCGGAAAGGAAATGGCATTAATATCGTATCTCCAGCCCGACCAGAACTGCAATGTGGACAGAGTTAGGGACAAGGTCAAGTAAGTGAGGGTGTGAGACAGGAAGGGGTGAAAATTCAATCTTCCAAGGTGAATGTTTCGGACTAAATTATTGGGCAGTGGAATATTATTGGAGGGTACTAATCGCAGCGCGGTGGCACAGTGGTTCGCACTGCTGCCTCACAGCTCCAGGGACCCGGGTTCGATTCCCAGCCTGGGTCACTGTCTGTGTGGAGTTTGCACGTTCTCCCCGTGCCTGCGTGAGTTTCCTACGGGTGCTCTGGTTTCTTCCCACAGTCCAATGATGTGCGGGTTAGGTGCATTGACCATGCTAAATTGCCGCTTAATGTCCTGGGATGTGTAGGTTAGAGGGATGAGCGGGGTAAATATGTGGGCTTACGGGGATGGGGCCTGGGTGGGATTGTTGTCGGTGCAGACTCGATGGGCCAAATGGCCTCGTTCTGCACTGTAGGGTTTCTATGATTGTATTATCAATGGGTTGAACACACAGGGTAAATCTCTTCCCTGCTGACGGGAGGAAGAAGCCTGCAGGTCAAACAAAGAAGGTGTGGTTGAAAGTTCCCTTCAGGGCTGTGTTGTTAGACCCATGGATTTAATGACGGCAGCATGGCTTAATAATCTAAACTGGGCAGCAAAGGAGAGTAGAGTAACACATCCACCTACATTGTGATGTGTATATTATCCCAGATGCCTCATTCTGGCTCCCCAAGTCGACATCAGCACATCACCGCTCACACTGATCCGCCTTGCAGGTACACCCACTCCGCTCTGACCAAACAATTCCTGTTTATAGTTTATTTATTCGTGTCACAAGTAGGCTTGCATTGACACTGCAATGAAGTTACTGTGAAAATCCCTAGTCGCCACACTCCAGCGCCTGTTCGGGTACACTGAGGGAGAACTTAGCATGGCCAATCCACCTAACCAGCACGTCCTTCGAACTGTGGGAGGAAACTGGAGCATCCGGAGGAAACCTACTCAGACAAGGGGAGAACGTACACACTCCACATAGACAGTGACCCAAGCCGGGAATTGAACCCGGGTCCCTGGCACTGTGAGGCAGCAATGCTAACCACTGTGCCACCATGCTGCTTCTCCTCACATTCCCCCCCCTGTTCATTCACCACTCGCATTTTCATTCTTTACATAATGCCATTTCTCTCCCTCACCGTCCCCCTCAATGAATTCTCTTCGTCCATCCAATCACATACCACTACTCTTACCCATAGGTCTCTCTTTGCCCTCCTTGCAGGAGAAGGGTGCACAGAACACAAGAAAAGGCATAGGACCTGAGATGGCCCTGCAGCTATCTAGTGCATGACAGCTTCCAAGGGGAAGACTCTGGGTGCCAATGGAGTCTTGACGCATTTGGCTGTCAGTGATCAGAGATCCGGCTAGCTGGTGTCAGAGTTTGTTCTCTCCCTAACTTGGCTTTCACCTGTCAGGAAGGTCAAAGTGGCTCCCTTGTTCAGGCTCAGTTAAAATTGCAGTTGGTTATAAATGATACCACCTGGCCCCATAGGAACATAGGAATGTAGGAATTAGGAGCAGAAGTAGGCAAATCCAGCCCTTCGAGCCTGCTCCACCATTCAATCGGATCTTGGCTGATCTCTTCCTGGTCTCAAATCCACCTCCCCACCTGTTCCCCATATCCCTTTATCCTTTTTTTAATTAGAAATATATCTATCTCCTTCTTGAAACCATTCAATGATTCAGACTCCACCGCGCTATGGGGCAGCGAGTTTCACAAATTCACCACCCTCTGTGAGACGTAGTTCCTCCTCATCTCAGTTTTAAATCTACCGCCTCATCAAGCAAAGAAGGACCCCACCAGCTGTGGTTGGTTTACTGCCTGCCCAGAGGGACACATTAAAATTCTGTCAAATGGGATGGGATAAATCACCACTGCAGTGAGTAATCAGTTTGCCGCGATGGGCTCACATCTTCTAGGAACTGGTTGGATATTACTTGACTACCCAGATATGGTTGTGTGATCACTTTACTCATTCAGTCTGTAAGTGTGACAACTATCTTCTGGTTGTTTGCTAATTCTCCTCCCCCCTCCCACTGTAAGTTTTCTATCCTCAGCATCCTACACCGATCCAGTGAAGCCCAATGCAATCCTGAGGAACAGAAACAGTTGTACTTAAAGATGGCGCTGGAGTGAGGCGACTTCTTGCAAACTGTGCCCGGCATACCTTCTAATTCTACCTTTTACTCTCGTTCTGTGCTTCTAAAACTTAATTCCTTTTTAAACTCTCTAACAATGCTCTAATTGACATTCTGCACTCTCTCCTTTCCTTCTCTATGAACGGTATGCTTTGTCTGTATAGCGTGCAAGAACCAATTCTTTTCACTGTATGTTAATACATTTGACAATAATAAATCAAATGAAATCATCTCTCGATTAATCACCTTACAGACTTCTGGTCTCAAAATTGTCTTCAACAATTTCAAATGGTAACCATCACTCCAATTTTCTTGAACTGCAGGGGCTAGTAATGGTTTTACTGTAGCCATTTACACCTCCCTTTGACCCTTAAGAGCTCTCTCTATTTGCTTTAACATTTGAGAGGTGCTTAAAAAACAGACATTCTGTTTAAGATTTCCATGTAGTGCTCAACAGGACAGATCGCAAGATTACCAACAGTCAGGGGAACAACAATTTATACCGCATGAGGAGAGAATTGGCAGTTGGAGAATGCAACAGGGAACAGCTGACTGGGACTTCCACCCCTCAGTGTAAGGCAGTCCAGCCCTCAAGAGCTGTTGGCCATTCTGATTGGCTGGCGGCTCTTGCAGTAAGAAGCCTCACAACACCAGGTTAAAGTCCAACAGGTTTATTTGGTAGCAAAATCCACTAGCTTTCGGAGCGCTGCCCCTTCATCAGGTAAGTAAGGAGCAGCGCTCCGAAAGCGAGTGGATTTTGCTACCAAATAAACTAATTGGAATTTAACCTGGCGTTGTGAGGCTTCTTACTGTGTTTACCCCAGTCCAACGCTGGCATCTCCACATCATGGCTCTTGCAGTCCCAGGGACGCCAAAACTCAGTAGTGGGTGAAGCTGGTACTGCAGGCAGTCCCACAAAGATCGAAGGTGGATGCTGGACCCAGGTAAGCCCCAAGCTTTTTTCAGCAGGGAGTGCACAGGCCCTTGGGCATGTTGTGGAGAGGTTTGTGGGGTGGGGGGGGAGGTTGGCGGTCTGGAGGGGAAGCACAAAATAGGGTATGATCTTGCGGGAGGCTGCCCCCATTGTGATCACTTGATCCTCCTCAGAAGGTATCCCCCATTCTTCATGCCAACTTTGGTGACCAATAGCTTTCCACTTTCACCTTTATTCCACAGCCCATCACCTGAAAAGTAGTGTAGCCGGATTGATGTTTGATTTGATTTGATTTATTATTGTCACATGTCAACATTAAGAGCATTCAAATGGTTATTGGATAAACATATGGATGATATTGGAATAGTGTAGATTAGAGGGGCTTTAGATTGGTTTCACTGGTCGGCGCAACATCGAGGGCCGAAGGGCCTGTACTGCGCTGTAATGTTCTATGTTCTAATGTTCTATGTATTAACACACAGTTAAAAGTATTGTTTCTTGCGCGCTATACAGACAAAGCATACCGTTCATAGAGAAGGAAACGAGAGAGTGCAGAATGTAGTGCTACAGTCATAGCTAGGGTGTAGAGAAAGATCAACTTAATGCAAGGTAAGTCCATTCAAAAGTCTGACAGCATCAGGGAAGAAGCTGTTCTTGAATCGGTTGGTACGTGACCTCAGACTTTTGTATCTTTTTCACGACAGAAGAAGGTGGAAGAGAGAATGTCCGGGCTGCTTTTCCGAGGCAGCGGGAAGTGTAAACAGAGTCAATGGATGGGAGGCTGGCTTGTGTGATGGATTTGGCTACATTCACGACCTTTTGTAGTTTCTTGCGGTCTTGGGCAGAGCAGGAACCATATCAAGCTGTGATACAACCAGAGAGAATGCTTTCTGTGGTGCATCCGTTAACGTTGGTGATGTCATTACGTGGTCCTTAATTGGGTGGCCAAGGTCCTCAATAAACCTAAGAGCAGTCTAGTTGGCTGCCTTATCTACATCCCCCCTCCTGTCCCCCTGCATTATGGGGAGGGTTCAGTTTGGATGGGAGGTGGTGGGCTACCCACTTGGTGTATTCTATGTACCTCCCTGCTGAGAATGCACCTGGTGGGGGTATATTTAATATAGCCCCAAATCTTCCACTCCATCAATCTGAGTGGAGTTCTCAGGCTGAAAGGAATATTTTCTACATATCACATCACGCAAACTTCAAATGAAAAGGCCTTTTAATTCTAAAACACTGACTGTCTTAGTAGTCATAGAGAGGGCCAAGGGTAAAAGGTCATTATAGAGATAATGAGGGACAGGATAAAAAGAAATAGCATCACAATTTTTGGGTGTGAATATTTAGGGCTTTAAGAATTATTAGCCATTACTTAATTGAAGCAATCCTATCAACCTTGAATTCCAAACACTATCCTTCACAAAGTGGCAATCTACCTAATCTCTGCCAACCAAGAGTAAATACCTCGAGTCCGTTTGTGACTTCCAATTTATCAGCATAATTTTCTTACCTCCCAACAGCTGAATTGGAAACGATTGTTTTTGTTTTTTTTTAACCTCGGGTCACTTAAAATTGCGAATACTGGGGAAAAGGAGGAATGTACTTCCAATCTATTTCTAAAGAAATCTACTCACAGCAAAATATCAAGAACAAAGTCCTGGAATATAATGATACGTATGACGGGGCTATCGAATGGAGGCTGTCAGGATAGTGAATTGGTAGCCCATTATATATTCTGTCTGATTTCAACAACTTGTAACGCGACAACTTGCATTTAACTGGTAGCTTTATCTCAGTAAATTGTCCGAAGGTGCTTCGAAGGGGTGATTATCAAACAAAATTTGACTTTGGGCCAAAAGGGCGGCACGGTGGCCAACTGGTTAGCACTGCTGCCTCACAATGCCAGGGACCGGGTTCAATTCTGGCCTCGGGTGACTGTACAGAGTTTGCATGTTCTCTACGTGGGTTTCCTCCGGGAGCTCCGATTTCCATCCACAGTCCGAAAGACGTGCTGGTTAGGTGCATTGGCCATGCTAAATTCTCCCTCAGTGTACCCAAACAGGCGCTGGAGTGTAGCGACAATGGGATTTTCACAGTAACGTCATTGCAGTGTTAATGTAAGCCTACTTGTGGCACCATAGAACTATATATATTTGTGTTCTTCCTCTACTGGTGCATTCCGATAGTATGATTCCTATAACGTCCATGAAAAACTATTCCGTAGTTCGAGTGCTGGAAGAAAGAGAAGCGAAAATTCGACCAAAATTGAATTTTCCTATGAAGTATCCCACTAAAGATCTGGGTGGCATGGTGGCACAGTGGTTAGCACTGCTGCCTCACAACGCCAGGGACCTGGGTTCGATTCCTGGCTTGGGTCAATGTCTGTGCGGAGTCTGCACGTTCTCCCCTTGTCTGTGTGGGTTTCCTCCGGGTGCTCCGGTTTCCTCCTACAGTCCGAAAGACGTGCTGGTTAGGTGCCTTTGCCATGTTAAATTCTCCCTCAGTGTACCCGAACAGGTGCTGGAGTGTGGCAACTAGGGGGTTTTCACAATAACTTCATTACAGTTTGAATATGAGCCTACGTGTGACACTAATAAATAAATTTGATTTGATTTATTATTTTCACATGTATTAACATACAGTGAAAAGTATTGTTTCTTGCGCGCTATACAGACAAAACATACTGTTCATAGAGAAGGAAATGAGAGAGTGCAGAATGTAGTGTTACAATCATAGCTAGGGTGCAGAGAAAGATCAACTTAATGCAAGGTAAGTCCATTCAAATGTCTGACAGCAGCAGGGAAGAAGCTGTTCTTGAGTCGGTTGGTACGTGACCTCAAACTTTTGTATCATTTTCCCGATGGAAGAAGGTGGAGGAGAGAATGTCCGGGGTGCGTGGGGTCTTTAATTATGCTGGCTGCTTTGCCGAGGCAGTGGGAAGTGCAGACAGAATCGATGGGAGGCTGGTTTGGGTGATGGATTGGGCTACATTCACGATCTTTTGTCGTTCCTTGCAGTCCTGGGCAGAGCAGATGCCATACCAAGCTGTGATACAACCCAGAAAGAATGCTATCTATGGTGCATCTATAAAAGTTGGTGAGAGTCGCAGCTGACATGCCAAATTTCCTTAGTCTTCTGAGAAAGTAGAAGCGTTGGTGGGCTTTCTTAACTATAGTGTCAGCATGGGGGATCAGGGCAGATTTTTGTTGATCTGGACACCTGAAAACTTGAAGCTCTCGACCCTTTCTACTTCGTCCCCATTGATATAGACAGGGGCTTTAATAACATAGAACATAGAACATTACAGTGCAGCACAGGCCCTTCGGCCCTCGATGTTGCGCCGACCAGTGGTACCAATCTAAAGCCCCTCTAATCTACACTATTCCAATATCATCCATATGTTTATCCAATAACCACTTGAATGCTCTCAACGTTGACGAGTCCACCACTGCTGCAGGCAGGGCATTCCACGCCCTTACTACTCTCTGAGTAAAGAACCTACCTCTAACATCTGTCCTATATCTCTCACCCCTCAATTTAAAGCTATGTCCCCTCGTGCTAGCCAACACCATCCGAGGAAAAAGGCTCGCACTATCCACCCTATCTAATCCTCTGATCATCTTGTAATAAGCTTTAATAAGCTTTAATAAGGAGGACAGGTATTCAAAAACTTGGTGTAGGTTTTAAGGAATGTCTTAATGAAAGAGAGGTGACACTTCAAGGTCAATATATCCATCCGAAGATGTGATGCCCAGAACTGTTCACGGTACGCCAGGTATAGTCTAACCAGAGCATTGTACCATTATAGCCTGACATTTACTCCTTTCTTGTGCTCTATGTACAAGAGTGGGCATGAGATTTTTGATTTTCTTTGAACCTGTCCATAACATTTAATAATCTATTTACACAAGTCCCTTAAACCTCCACTTCTTTTAGTTTTTCACCTTTAGAAAGTACTCTGATCTATCCAATTTAAGACCAAGTTGGATGACCTCACATTTACCTACATTGAAACTTGTCACAGTTTTGTTCGTCCATTCAATATATTAATCTCTCTTTGTAAGTTTACACTTCCATCTACACTGCTTGCAATGCCACCTAGCCCAATGCCTAGTGTCATGGCTCTTGACCCCATTACCTAAGTCATTAATAAATTTGGTGAATAGTTGAGGAACCAGCAGAGATCACTGTGCCAACTGGAGTACCTGACCATTTATCCCTTCTCGCTGTTTTCTGCCAGTCAACCAATTTCCCAGCTGAAATAACTCATCAGAGGCCAGTGTCCCTTCTCCAGATTCCCTTTATTTACAAACTTAACTCCACTCCTAAGAGTGCTTCAGTTACAAAGTCAGAATCTGGAGTGTCAGTAGCCCTGGCACTCCCTCATTAGAAATACACAGGTGAAGCTCCCTGATGGAACAAAGAACAAAAAATAAAGAAAATTACAGCACAGGAACAGGCCCTTTGGCCCTCCAAGCCTGCACCAACTATGCTGCCCGACTGACCTAAAACCCCCGACCCTTTCCGGGGACCATATCCCTCTATTCCCATCCTATTCATGTGTTTGTCAAGACGCCCCTTAAAAGTCACTATTGTATTGGCTTCCACTACCTCCCCCGGCAGCGAGTTCCAGGCTCGATAGATAATCGATAGATAATCCCCCGCTGTTACCTTTCTTCAATATAAAATCAATCAGTTTCATCAAGGCACAGCCTCCCCTTTATAAATCCAGGCTGGCTCTCCCTGACCAGCTGAACATTTTCCACGTCATAGAATCATAGAATCCCTACAGTGCAGAAGGAGGCCATTCAGCCCATTGAGACTGCACCATCCACAATCCCACCCAGGCCCTATTCCCATAACCCCATGCATTTACTCTAGCTAGTCCCCTTGACACTGAGGGGCAATTTAGCATGGCCAATCCACCTAACCCTCACTTCTTTAGACTGCGGGAGGAAACCGGTGCACCCGGAGGAAACCCACGCAGACACGGGGAGAATGTGCAGCCTCCATACAGATGGTAACCCGAGGCTGGGAATCGAACCTGGGTCCCTGGCTCTGTGAGGCTTTTGAGGAGCTTGTGTGGCTTTTGCTACCAAATAAACCTGTTGGACTTTAACCTGGTGTTGTTAAACTTCTTACTGTGTTTACCCCAGTCCAACGCCGGCATCTCCACATCTGTGAGGCAGCAGTGCTAACCACTGTGCCATCGTGCTCAGTGATGCTCCAGTGTAGCATTTGGTGCATTCCACTGTGTTAACGGTGCTACATAAAGGCCAATTGCTGTTGATTTTATTTCCCGGTCTACATCTGAATTGTCTTGGAATGGTGAGAAGTGCTACCTACAGCAATTATTCTACCATGTTTATTATTCTGAAGCAGTTTGAGCCTACTAGGACGTATCTGAAACATTATCCCCACAACCGAGCTGCTGAACCCTCCACCGGAGAAACGGCTGCCTCCTTGCCTCCCCTGTGACCTCGTCTCACAGGAGTGGACAAAAGAGCAGTCTGAACTTGAAACAAGTGGAATAATTTTTGGTGGTGCCGATCCACTAAGATTTATTGCACTTGACACAGCAGTGTTGTGGCCTAACAGAATGATGAAAGACCTTTATGGTGTTAAATTCCATTGGCAGCTACCATTTTCTCAACATATATTAGTTTAATCGATTTTTGTCGCTCACTGTAAAAGCCAAGACCCTAAACAGTTGGACGGTAAAGATAAAGAGCTCCTCCTATGTTATTTATCGATGCAACTGCATATGTGAAGGGGCAATTTATTTATATCCATCTGCGATAGATTGGGAAAAATGTAGATGTTTATTTTCCAGTCACCAATCTATACACATTTGTTTCACTCAATCTGGTGGCATATTTGACAAGCTTTGTTTCAAACCATCTAAGAGCGATGGAACCTCACGGGTGGCACGGTGGCACACTTGTCAGCACTGCTGCCTCACAGCGCCAGGGACCCGGGTTTGATTCCGGTCTCGGGTCACGGTCTGTGCGGAGTCTGCACATTCTCCCCATGTCTGCATGGGTTTCCTCCGTGTGCTCCAGTTTCCACCCACAGTCCGAAAGACGTGCTGGTTCTGTGAGTCTTCAACTACGGAGCAAACAAAAATAAGTTCCCTAAACTCGGTCTTCCAGTCGCATCTCTGCTAAATTGATCAGTTTACTGAGTTCGTTATCAACTATTCAGTTTACTAGTGTCCTAAAAGCTTTTTTTAAAATCAGAGACCTTAAAATTCCTGTCCTCTCTCTCTGACTCACACTGAACTAGATCATAGAATCCCTACAGTGCAGAAGGAGGTAATTTAGCCCATCGAGCCAGCACCGACAACAATCCCACCCAGGCCCTATCCCTGTAACCCTGCTAATTCCCCTGACACTAAGAGGCAATTTAGCATGGCCTGTCCACCTAACCTGCACACCTTTGGAGGAAACCCACGCAGACATGGGGCAAATGTCCAAACTCCACACAGACAGTTACCCAAAGCTGGATTCGAACCTGGGTCCCTGGTGCTGTAAGGCAGTAGTGCTAACCACTGTGCCAACGTGCCGCCGTGCCACCCTCAGCTTTGGCCACTTCTGACCATGCAATGGAAAAGGGCAGCCTGTCTCTCTTGAGCTCCCTTCAACCACATTCCAATGCCTTTGTCTCCAAGGCAACGCCCCCTTCATTTTACTTTTAGTTCACCCCATGGAGACCACCACTCATGCCCACTCTAGGCTTGCAAAGAAGATTAAAGTAAAAGTTAAAGTTTATTTATTAGTCACAAGTAAGCTTACATTAACACTGCAACGAAGTTACTGTGAAAATCCCCTAGTCGCTGCCCTCCGGTGCCTGCTTGGGTACACTGAGGGAGAATTTAGCACGGCCAATGCACCTAACCAGCACGTCTTTTGGACTGTGGAAGGAAACCGGAGTATCCGGAGGAAACCCATGCAGACAAGGGGAGAACGTGCGAACTCCACACAACGTCAGGTTAAAATCCAACTGGTTTATTTGGTAGCACGATGTTTCGGAGCGCTGCCCCTTCCTCAGGTGAGTGGAGAGTTGGACGCACAAACAGGGCATATATAGACCCAAACTCAATTACAGGACAATGGTTGGCGTCTTACCAGGTAATCAAGTCTTTACTTGTGCAGACAATGCAAGTTGAGAGAGGGTTAAGCACAGGTTAAAGAGGTGTGAATTGTCTCAAGCCAGGACAGTTAGTAAGATTTTGCAAGCCCAGGCAAGTCATGGGGGTTACAGGTAGTGTGACACGAACCCAAGATCCTGGTTGAGGCCATCCTCATGTGTGCAGAGCTTGGCTATCAGTCTCTGCTCAGCGACTCTGTGTTGTCATGTGTCTTGAAGACCGCCTTGGAGAACGCTTACCCGAAGATCAGAGGCTGAATGCCCATGACTGCTGAAGTGTTCCCCGACAGGAAGGGAACACCATTCACCTGGTGATTTTCGAGTGGTGTCCATTCATCCGTTCTCGTAGCATCTGCATGTTCTCGCTGATGTACCATGCCTCGGGACATCCTTTCCTGCTGCATATCAGGTAGACAACGTTGGCCGAGTTGCAAGAGTATGTACCGTGTACCTGGTGGATGGTGTTCTCACGTGAGATGATGGCATCCGTGTCGATGATCCGGCATGTCTTGCGGAGGTTGCTGTGGCAAGTTTGTGTGGTGTTGTGGTTACTGTTCTCCTGAAGGCTGGGTAGTTTGCTGCGAACAATGGTCTTTTTGAGGTTGTGTGGTTGTTTGAAGGCAAGTAGTGGGGCTGTGACCTGTAACCCCCATGATTTGCCTGGACTTGCAAAATCTCACTAACTGTCCTGGCTTGAGACAATTCACACCTCTTTAACCTGTGCTTAACCCTCTCTCCACTCGCATTGTCTGCACCTGTAAAGACTTGATTACCTGGTAAGACTCGCATTCCAACCATTAGCTTGTAATTGAGTCTGTGTCTATATCTGCCCTGTTTGTGAACCCAAATCTCCACTCACCTGATGAAGGAGCAGCACTCCGAAAGCTCGTGCTACCAAATAAACCTGTAGGACTTTAACCTGGTGTTGTGAGACTTCTTACCGTGCCTACCCCAGTCCAACGCCGGCATCTCCATATCAAACTCCACACAGACCCAAGCTGGGAATCAAACTCGGATCCCTGGCGCTGTGAGGCAGCAGTGCTAACCACTGTGCCATCATGCCACCAGTGGCACTGTTATTAATGAGCGGTCTAGCCAAAATTAAAATTAGATCCAGGGTTGGCCATTGTGCATGTGTGTAGGCCCAATTGGGAAATCAAATGAATGAAATTTGTTGATATTATCAATCATATTATGAAGGGAAGTGTCTGGCTATTTAGAAATGCTGAAACAGTTCGAAGTAAGGTTGTCAAATGTGATGAAATGCATGACTGAAGGATTCATCCCATGACTTACCCCCATACTTCAGCCATTATTCGGCCAAGACACCCATCCGTGTGGCACACTGCCTTCCCATGTCAATTGGAAAGCAAAGGGACTCATTATCCAATTGGATGATGCTTGACTATCAGCCAAGCATCCTTTATTCCCCCTCTCATTTTCAATATTCTTATATCTGGTAAAGTGCTCAGAAAATGTCTAACCACTGCCCCCCAACTCCCCGCCCCCACCCGCTCCGCCGCCCACCGCCCCCCCCCCCCATATTTGTTTGAATCTCCTAATATTTTTCTCCAGGGTCGCACTGGCAACCCAAGTTCAAAGGGCATGGATAGTTACCTTAGCAACAAGTTCCAATAGGGCATGCTGAGCCAGAATGTATTAAAATCCTGACAGTGTTGCTGTGCAGTAACAGAAGAGATGGTTGCAACTGCCCTGAAGACCAGATGATTCGCAAAGTCCAAAGAAGGTTTTGAAGGCAAAAACTGAAGGGCTGGACACTTTGATTGACCCTCAGGTCACTGGAGGGAAGAAAGGTTTGAGAAAGAATTATTTAATTGCCAGCAAACTCTACTCTTGTGTACCTCGAGGCCTTCTGGGTGGAGGTAGACCTAGGACAGGCCACTGCAAAGGTTTTCTTCAAATGCCCTTACATTGATGTGTCCAGTGAACATTCCAATTCCAATTCTCTTCCCACACCCCAGTGAACATTACCACAGCAAAGTGAAGAGACAGACCAGGGGCAAACAACCCTTTCACATCCAGGGCTTGCCAAACTAGCCGGACGTATTTCTGGAGGTTCCATCATGTAACCTGCCACCTCCAACCTGGCCTACTACAATCAATGGGCCCCTTTTTCTATATTGTGAAAACTAATAAATGAAAATGTTCAGTGAAAGAAAGCACATTAATTGTGTTTTTCTTATTGCCCATTCCTTGTGACAGTATTCCAGGGATTAATTGTTGACTACTGGAGACTCCAGGACAATGCAGAAGATGGGAAAATGGCACAGTGGTTGGTACTGCTGCCTCACAGTGCCAAGGACCCGGGTTCAATTCCCAGCTTGGGTCACTGTCTGTGGGGAGTCTGCACATTCTCCCCGTGTCTGTGTGGGTTTCCTCCAGGTGCTCCGGTTTCCTTCCACAGTCTAAAGAAGTGTGGGTTAGGTGGATTGGCCATGCTAAATTGCCCCTTCGTGTCAGCGGGATTGGCAGGGTAAATATGTTGGGTGACAGGGATAGGGTCTGGGTTGGAATTGTTGTTGGTGAAGGCTCGGTGGGCTGAATGGCCTCCTTCTGCACTGTAGGGATTCTATGGCTGCTGATCCTGCACCTAGGCGACCCCGCCTGGCTATTGCAAGCCCCAGGGTGGCACTGTAGGTGGGTGGAGTAGGGCAGAGGCTAAAGTGATGGGTTTTCTACCCTACCTCCTCACTGTGCCCCTGTCCTTTGACTCTCCCATCTCAGTGAGAAGGAAAATCTATCCTGTTGTTTACTTCAGTTGTAACTTGCATTTTGTTCTCGAAAAGAGAGCAGCTTGCACCTTACTGACAATTACATTTCAGCATGTGTTCTGAGAGTTCTGTGCCCAGGAGTGTGTGACATACTGAAGAAGGGAAGAATTTGCTTTCTTCCCTGGTAGCGTAGTGCACCTTCCAGTATCTGTAACCTCCATAATTACCATTTTACAATGCACTTCGAGTATCCTTTATTAGTAAATCCAAAGACTGAACACATCACAAACCTTTAATGAGGGGTGTCTAGTTGCTTGTCTGTCTGTCAAAAGGAATGGTGTACAGGTACCCTGTATTTCAAATTCAATGGTACAGCTTAGTTCTCCAGCCATCTTATTGACTTTAGACTCTAGCTAGCCCAGGCTTTGACCATTTTAACATAAGTAGGCCAAGGCCTATGTGTGGCATACGAAAACTAAAATGCTCTGAAATTTGAAACACAGTCAGCCCTGAAGGTTTTGGGTAATGGATACTCGACCTCTCCCGTGCTTGCAAGATGGCCGACACCAATTTCTAGAGATGCACCATAGAAAGCATCTTTTCCGGATGTATCATAGTTTGAATGGCTGCTGCTCTATCCAACACTGCAAAAAACTACAAGGGGTCAGGAATGGAGCCCAGTCCATCACACAAACTAGCCTCCCATCCATTGACTCTGTCTACGCTTCACGCTGCCTCGGAAAAGCAGTCAGCATAATCAAGGACCCCACGCACACCGGATGGGCGGCACGGTGGCACAGTGGTTAGCATTGCTGCCTCACAGCGCCTGGGATCTGGGTTCAATCCCCGGCTTGGGTCAATGTCTGTGTGGACTTTGAGCGTTCTCCCCGTGTCTCCTCCGGGTGCTCCGGTTTCCTTCCACAGTCCGAAAGATGTGCTGGTTAGGTGCATTGGCCAAGCTAAATTCTCCCTCAGTGCACACAAACAGGCGAAGGAGTTTGGCAATTATGGGATTTTCACAGTAAGTTCATTGCAGTGTTAATGTAAGCCTACTAATAAATTAACTTTAACTGACATACTCTCTTCTACCTTCTTCCATTGGGGAAAAGATACAAAAGTCTGAGATCATGTACCAACCGACTCAAGAATGGCTTGTCCCCTGCCGCCATCAGACTTTTGAATGGACCTACCTCGCATTAAGTTGATCTTTCTCTGCACCCTAGCTATGACTGTAACAGTCCGTTCTGCACCCTCTCCTTTCATTCTCCCCTACTTACCCTATGAATGGTATGCTTTGTCTGTATAGCGCGCAAGAAACAATACTGTTAAAAGTAAAAAGTTTATTAGTCACAAGTATGCTTAAATTAACACTGCATTGAAGCTACTGTGATAATCGCCACACTCCGGCGCCTGTTCGGGTGCACTCAGGCAGAATTTAGCATGGCCAATGCACCTAACCAGCACATCTTTTGGACTGTGGGAGGAAACCGGAGCATCCGGAGGAAACTCACGCAGACACGGGGAGAACGTGCAAGCTCCACACAGACAGTGACCCAAGCCGGGAATCGAACCCGGGTCCTTGACGCTGTGAGGCAGCAGTGCAACCCTACCTGTGACAATAATAAATCAAATCGAATCAAATCAAGGCACCTTAGGTCTTAAAGTCTATGTAAGAAAAATATCATTCTGATAAATATGTTTTTCTCTTTGTTTCTATTTTTACCGGTAATGCTCTTAACTTAATGGTGAATCCTGATGCGGTGATTAGTGGAACTGACTGGGAGGAATAATTACCGAGGCTGACAACTGGAGTTGTTTATTGTGCAACATTGACGCTGCGGCTTGAACTGTGCACGATGATTCAGCTCCCTCACGTTGTGAGGCTCAACGGGGATGGAAGTGGGGCGAGATGCGAAGTGGGCTGACAATTCACTGTCATCGCATTTCGCTCTGTCACCCAAGCCCGAGGTCTAACTCGCCGACTCCTCCGACTGCGTTCCTCCAAAACCTTCACCGTTTCAACAAACCAATATTGTAAAAACAAAACAGATTGAACCAGAGGGCAAGGAAAAGCAAAACGAACTTGAAGTCAAGCATTGGCATCCAAAAATTTAAGTGGGGTCCTACCCAGTGTGAATCCGTTGCTAAAACAAGTAGATTAATAATACTTCATTTTAAGGGCAAACAAACAAGTGTTTACCAACAATATAATTAAAATGCAGTTAAACTATCTATTAATATGCTTGGAACGTGGTATTATAAACAATAACAGCATAACATCTGACAGCTATGAGACATCAGTGTGATAATAACACTGTTAACGTATTTCCAGTCAGCTTGAAGAGGTTTGTAACATATTAATAGCAGTAATAAAATAACGCAAGGGTGGTTACAGGATAGTAAGTGCTTGTTCAGAAGTGATTATATGCTTGTTTATGTCAATTTAAATAACTGGATACCTTGCAAGCTAAATGTAAAATGCATACGACCTTTATTTAAATATTTCAGTGAGGCTGTAAAATAATTCTGGCACATGCCTTGGATGTAAAGAGAGGAACCTTGAACAATAAGCCACAATGCTGGCATGGAATGACCCGCCATATTGAACCATTGTTGCTCATTTTGTAACTATCATAGAATTCCTACAGTGCAGAAGGAGGCCATTCGACCCATCAAGTCTGCGCCAACTCTCTGACAGAGTATCTTACCCTGGCCCTCTCCCCAACCCTATCCTCGTAACACCACACATTTAGCATGGCTAATCCCACCTAACCTACACATCTTTGAACACTAAGGGGCAATTTGGCATGGCCCATCCACCTGAGCTACACATCTTTGAACACTAAGAGGCAATTTAGCATGGCCAATCCACCTGATCTACACATCTTTGGACTGTGGGAGGAAACTGGAGGAAACACATGCAGACACGGGGAAAATGTGCAGACTGCACACAGACAGTCACCCAAGGCTGGAATCGAACCTGGGTCCCTGGAGCTGTGAGGTAGCAGTGCTAACCACTGTGCCATTCTGCCACCCCATATGTGCCAACTATAAAATGGGTGTGGCTCGATCGAATTTCAGAGCCCCAGTTTCCATTACTCTAACTGATGCATGAACACAAATACATCTTTTTGAGAAAATTTATTTCTATTACCTATTTAAAAAATTGCACCCCAATAATTTAAATGATGGCTTCAGAATGGGATGGTGTCAAATATCAATATGGGAAACTTGGCTGTAAAGGTACAGGAGATGCTCAATGCCATCAGAGCAAAGCCAGGAGTAAAAGAGGCCAATTTGTGAAGCAGAGACAAAGGTCGGGAGTTTAGCCGCATGCTTGCCATGGGCGCCAACAACGGCATGGGTGCAAAATGCCATGAGAGTCAAAAGACGAGAACCTCACCGGCAATATATTGTTTTTAGATTATCATGACCACACCTCCTTCCCCACCCCGCCAGTGATGTAACGAGGCTACTGCCCAGAAAGGTCTGGAACCTCATTCAAATAAACTATAATAACATGAAAAGACTTTTCCCGCCATCTTGTTCCCCACACACGGGGAGTTCCCCACCCCACTCCCCTCCCTTGCCAACATGATTTCACATTGGCAGGGTTTACAATAGGCTTTTCAAAACAGGAATTGAACAAAGGCAACCTGCTGGGGGCACACAGATAAGCACAGCCCCCAAGGGGAGAACGATATGCCAGGAGCGGGAGATTGGGAGTGGGGGGGAGGGGGGCGGTCGAGGGGGATCCTATGGGAGTTCCATTGCGGGGGTACCCCTTGTCTGTGGGGGGAGGGGGGGAGGTGGCATGGGAGGTGTCCATATTGGGGAAGGGGCAGGGGGAGGGTTGGACAGACCAAAACTAAGGGCCATGACTATAAATAAGACAGTTCATTACTAAATTTAACAGGGAAACCAGGGAAATCTTTACACAGAGAGAGTGGTTAGAATGTACAACTACATGGAGTTCTTGAGGCAAAGGGCATACTTATATTCAAGGGGAACCTGGTTAAGTACAAAGAGAGAAAGGAAGCAGGAGGACATGTAGACAGGTTGAGAAGGAGGTGGGTGAGAGGGGCTGGGGGGAGTGCTAGGAGATTTGTGTGGGGCATCAGTGCTGTCATGGACCTGCGCCAGGGACTCAGATTTGATTCCCAGCTTGGGTCACTATCTGTGCAGAGTCTGCACATTTTCCCCGTGTCTGCGTGGGTTTCCTCCGGGTGCTCCGGTTTCCTCCCACAGTTCTAAAGACATGCTGGTTAGGTGCATTGGCCATGTTAAATTTTCCCTCAATGTACCCGAACAGGCGCCGGAGTGTGGCGAGTAGGGGATTTTCACAGTAACTTCATTGCAGTGTTCATGTAAGCCTACTTGTGACACTAATAAATAAACTGTTTAAACTTCAGTCGGTGTGAATGTCCAGTTTCTGTACTGTAAATTCTATGAGGGCAAAACTGAGTTGGGTCTGGTCATGGTGTAGAATGGTGCCAAAGGCACATGCCAATGAGAGGCTAAACTGAGGTTGTACCAGTCTGAGGCATTTCAAACAATCCTGAAGTAATCCTAATCCATCAAGGAAATGAAGACGGCCTTCTTATTCCCTGACATAAATGGGACAATTTCCACTCCTAACAGACACAACAAAGCCAAGAAGATTAAAATGTGTGATCTAGTTTGACAGGAAAATGGAGAGGGGCTGGAGAGGGGTTTGGGGGATGGCAGAGTGCACCAGTTTTAGTTTATCCACAGGTGAAGTCTTTCAATATTTGACATTTGGCTGCAAATCGAGTTATGGTCATTGTACCATGTATTGATACCACAATGCTGAACACAACTAACAACGTGTCATTTGTATAGAACCTCCTGTCTACAGGTGATGGGTTGTCATATGTAAACAGCTTTAGTTGCATTGCATTCAACTCTTTCCTGCTTGACTCTACTTACTATTGTCAGTCTCCTGAGATCATGAGAAAGCCAAGTCCTGAGGAAATGATTGAGGCCTTGATGAACTCAACAACTTGAATTTATGTAACGCCTTTAATGTTGTAAAGAGGTCCTCGGGTTCTTCACAGGAATGTTATCAAATGACATTTGACACTGAACCACATAAAGACATATTAGGACAGTTGACCAAGAACTTGGAGAAGGAGGGAGGTTTTAAGGAGCATCTTAAAGGTGAAGAAGAGAGGCGGAGAGGGTTAGGGAGGGAGTCCCAGAGTCTGGATAACCGAATGTACGATGTTTCAATGATGGATCCATTATGGCCCATCACCTGGTGATACTGCCGAGTACAGAAGAGCTATCAGAGTGTAGGTCTTGTGTCCCTCCAGCCCTTGGCCCCAGAGAAAGACCCTCTGCTGGCTTGTGAAGTGGCTGACTGGCAGGGGTCTCACTTATTCTCCATCTGGTGCCCGCAATCCTGCCACCTCCATGGGATTCTGGCCTCAGTTTCACTTTCAGTTCAGGGCCATGATCAGAAATGAAACAAGGTTTGAGACCAGAGTTTCCCCCTCCAGCAAAACACTCCTCAAGCCAGCTGTGCAGATGGAGGGCCGCAGAGAAGAGCAGCCCTTCGGTGCAGGAATGGGTCAATGACCTTACCTGTGCCACTAGGGTAGGCAGAACTCATCTGGTTGATGTTCACAAAATCATAGAATCCCCACAGTGCAGAAGGAGGCCATTTGGCCCATCAGGCCTGTAGCGACAACAATCCCACCCAGGCCCTATCCCCATAACCCCATATATTTACCGTACACGTCCCCCTGACACGAAGTGGCAATTTAGCATGGCCAGCCCCCCTAACCTACACATCTTGGGACACTAAGGGGCAATTGAACATGGCCAATCCTCCTAACTTACACATCTTTGGACTGTGGGAGGAAACTGGAGCACCTGGAGGAAACCCATGCAGACATGGGGAGAACATGCAAACTCCACACAGACAGTGACCCAAGGCTGGAATTGAACCCAGGTCTCTGATGCTATGAGGCAGCAGTGCGAACCACAATGCCACTGTGCCGCCCACATATTGCCCAATAGGTGGTGGATCTTGTATCCTTGGGATCTGGAAGAGCACCATTATCACCATCATTCACTGACATATCCACAAGGATGTTTTATTTCCTGGATGATTCAGACTCTCCTCTTTTGACTATTTCTCCTTCACCTTCTCAATCTCCTGCTTACAATCATTTCTCTGAACTTTACTTTAACTTTCCCTCTGTCTCCCCCAACCCAACCAGCTAAAAGTTTTCTGTTTAAACTTGGTATTGTCGAGTCACAGCTTCCCAAATGACCTTCCTTTCTATTGTTTACTCTTTTTAACCTTGGCGACTTCTATCACGAGGGACCTTCTTGCAAAGCTGCAGTCACTCTCCTGTCTGTTCAGTTTAGGCTTTTGTGCACACATCCCCCTTGGTTCAGTTTTGCCCATCAATGTGAACTTTTCCCCAGTGAGCATCTGTTCAAACCCCCGTCAATCTTCAGCTGTGGGTTTTCAGATCTGCCATTGCTACTGGTTCCAATACGACCTTGTTATTGTACATAAAATACCCCGAAACAAATCCACATTGTAGTGAGAATAGAACAAGAAGATTCTGGCAGATGAACAGATATGTCCTTCCCAACAATATTTTAATGGAATAATATCAATGCGGAACACTACACGAAATGTCATTTCAATTACAGCTCTGACATTCTGATTAAACAGGGTTTAGAATAATAATCTTCCTAAATCCTTTCATTTTTAGCCCCAGCTGACTTAGGCCTCGGAATTCAATGGGGCTTGAACACAGGAGTGGGGATCTTGATGTGCGATAAACCCACTTCCATTGGGCGGCACAGGGGCACAGTGGTTAGCACTGCTGCCTCACAGCGCCAGGGACCCAGGTTCGATTCCCGGCTTGGGTCACTGTCTATGAGGAATCTGCACATTCTCTCCGTGTCTGCGTGGATTTTCTCCAGGTGCTCTGGTTTCCTCCCACAGTCTGAAAGACGTGCTGGTTAAGTGCATTGGCCATGCTAAATTCTCCCTCAGTGTACCCGAACAGGCGCTAGACTGTGGCGAATAGGGGATTTCCACAGTAACTTCATTGCAGTGTTGATGTAAGCCTACTTGTGACACTAATAAATAAACTTAAAACTTCTGATGCAGGCAGCATGCAAACTTTGCGCAGGTGAACAGTTGCACCCCAGTGCATGTGGGCGCAAGATCATGAAAGGTCAGGACCATTTAAAGCCAGCCTGCACCTCTTCAATGGGAGGTTCAATCTGACCAGGACAGGTGCTGGAAATGTTTGTAGAAGAGTGTGTCGGCATCCACCATGCTGACTTATGGCACAATGTCTTCAAGTTCACAATGTCTTGGTCACTGGGAGTCTGGAGGAGAGTTCTCATCTCTCCAAAGGTGGCCAGGAGGCCTTGCTGCCAAGCACTCGAAAAACAGTGTAACTGGATCGCAATGAGAGTCTAACCCCAACCTTAATGTAGCACTGCAAAAAGTTCAATGACCTCACTCGAGTAGTCACGACCACTTCCATCTAGAAGGACAAGGGCAGCAGATACATGGCAACACCACCACCTGCAATGTCCCCTCCAAGCCACTCATCATCCTGACTCGGAAACATATTGCCGTTCCTTCGCAGTCGCTGGGTCAAAATCCTGGAACTCCCTCCCTAATGGCATTGTGGGTCAACCCATAGCACGTGGAATGCAGCGATTCAAGAAGGCAGCTCACCACCACCTTCTCAAGGGCAACTAGGGATGGGCAATAAATGCTGGCCCACGAGTAATGCTGTATCCCATGAATGAATTTAAAAAATGTCAGCGAATGCATCTTTGAATTCCTTACCCCACCAACTGCCCCACTAGTCTCACACTGTTTAACACATTACACCTCCAGACTCATTCACTGTTTAACGCATCATCCCTCCCTCACTCACCGACCAAACAATCTCTACAAATCATTATTCATTCCTCTCATTCTGAGCTTTACAGCATCTTCTCAAACAGAGCACGACCTCAAGCCTCGCACCCACATTTGGTTCTCATTCATGGCATTGATGCTGAGGTGGTGCGGTTTGTAACTGGGCCTTCAAGGTCCAAAGCCGCTCAATTTCATTATGCAAGACATCTGCAGAGTCCCCCTCTGAACTTTAATAGCCTTCCGCCAGCCAAGGCTGCAAACCACTGGAGTAGCACTGATCTAATCGAATGCTGGATCAGGCTCGATGGGCTGAATGGCCTGATCCTTCTCCTAATATGTCCATCCTGTCCAGCATGGAATTGATGGCCAACTTCATGAGAGCACTAGTGGACTCACTATAAATCTGCACCTGAAGGCAAATGCCTCAAAGCCAGGGGCAAAAGATGTCTGACACACTGTTCCTTACTGGTGTTGAGGTCTGACCTTGTACCCTGAAGATGCTTGCTGCTTGATGCCTTCTGCTGATGGCCCTCCTCCCCCTCCTCTTCCTCCCTCTTAAGGTAGGTTGTCCTTCTCTTTGTTCATTGTCCCTGTCATGCTTCAGGCCAAGGGGGGGATGGATACAAACTCAAGTCTGGCAGCAAGTGGTCTCAGTAAGAGTTTTAACACAAGAGTGGTGTTGTTAAAACTCTTACTGTGTTTACCCCAGTCCAACGCTGGCATCTCCACATCAGCAAGTGGTCTGAACAGAATCCTTGTACTCAGAGCCAGTGCCTTCCCACACATACCACACCACATCCGATAGACTTTAACAATACAACCAAAGATGTGTCGGTTAGGTGGATTGGCCATGCTAAATTGTCCCTTAGTGTCAGGGGGACTATCTAGGATAAATGCATGGGGTTATAATCATAGAATCATAGAAACCCTACAGTGCAGAAGGAGGCCATTCGGCCCATCGAGTCTGCACCGACCACAATCCCACCCCACATATTTACCCGCTAATCCCTCTAACCTACACATCCCAGGACTCTAAGGGACAATTATTAACCTGGCCAATCAACTTAACCCGCACATCTTTGGACTGTGGGAGGAAACCAGAGCACCCGGAGGAAACCCACGCAGACACGAGGAGAATGTGCAAACTCCACACAGACAGTGACCCGAGCCGGGAATCGAACCCGGGACCCTGGAGCTGTGAAGCAGCAGTGCTAACCACTGTGCTACCGTGCCACCCTGGGCCTGGGTGGGATCATGGTCAGTGCAGACTCGATGGACTGAATGACCTCCTTCTGCACTGTATGATTCTATAACTCTATGACTTTATAACCACTAGACATTTTCACCATCTCAGCAATAGCCAGTTCAAATTCATCATCAGCAACTCACCTGAAAGTTGTTGCTGAATCCTTTAAATGGTGTTGGTTGGGTGTCCTTCCTGCTGTTGAATGTGTGCTCATATAGGCAAGGTTAAAGCAGAGCAGGGTGGTCATGTCTAAAATGGGGACCACTGGTGTTAAATCAGCGATACTCACTGACTGAAGTCACAATCTGCCGATGCTACCAACTAACAAAGCACGCTCCCTTCGTCCATTCTGTGCCTTCAATCTCTTGCAGGTGTCAACGCAGGTTGAGCAACTTCTTCGTTCACTGCCTGACGTCAAACGGGGTTCGGCTCACTTGGAAGCTGCTCTGTTTCTGAGTTTACAAAGTTGTTGGTTCAAATCCTACCCCAGAACCTTGACTTTAAAAACCTGGATTGGTGCTTGAGTAGAGTAGTGAGGGAGTGCTGCACTGTTGGCAGTGTTGTCTTTTGCATGTATTAAGACCGAATCCCTAGGTGAGGTTCCCTCAAATTTATTACTCAAGTGAAATCTCTCAATTTGTTACTATCCGCTGGGAGACCCCAAAATTCTTATACCCCTGGTGAGGAGGGGTGAACTAGCTCCCTTTCTTCATCTAATCCCCTCTGCTGGACACAAGATTCATCTAAAAATCCTTTTCACAGATACCTTTCCCCCGTCCCAGCATGGCCAATCCACCTAACCCGCACATCTTTTGAAAATTGGAGCACCCGGAGGAAACTCACGCAGACACGGGAAGAATGTGCAAACTCCGCACAGACAGTAACCCGTGGCCAGAATCGAACTCGGGTCCCTGGCACTGTGAGACAGCAGTGCTAAGCACTGTGCTACCGTACCACTCCAATGCAGATGCAGATTAGAAGTGAGAAGTGGATGATTAAGCGTTGCAGCCGTTGCGATTTGAAATTCCAGTGGCACTGACTTCAGCAGGTGAATAGTCGATTTCAAGATTCCATTGTTCTGCAATCTGGAGAAGAAGCTTCTCTGTTTTCTTTTCAGCTGTGGTCTTTGCTGACTTGGCTTACTTCAATAATTAGAGAGAGAGAGATAGAGATTTACCTGCAAGACGTTTTGCAGGGGTGCTGCTACTGGCTGGCTTTTTGCTACACTGTCACACAACCTCTGACCTGTTATGCACGAGTTCACACAAATGGACATACTTGGGGCAGTTTTTCAGCTGGCTTTTATCCCAGTCTGTGTATATTCCTGTAAGGCGAAATCCACAAACCTGTCTGGACATTACTCACAGGGTCGCTCTTGATGAGATGATATTTATCTCCCATGATCTCCCATTGTCTCCACTGGAGATGGCAATTGATTTTTGTATACTTTAGAAGTATCATTGTCTGGAAACAAGATGTGGTTCCATTGCATCTCAGTGTATCACCCACCAGCAATTCAACCAGTGACGGACTTTACATCCTCAGCCATCTTTAGTTTGTATGTCCATTTTAAACAAGTCACAGATCTTATTTAAAATTCAATACTTCTGGATGTAATGTGGTGTTTTTCCTTTATTATTACAGATGAGTTATTAAAGTAAGACCCTGGTGCTTTCTCAGGTTACGGGACAGTTCCTAGGGCACTTTTGAAGAAGCGAGTTAGTCCCAGTTTCCTGGCCAGTATTTATCCCTTAACCAAAAGCTAAAGAGTATTACCTGGTCATTATCACTTGAGTGTTTGTGGGAGGTGGTGCTGTGCATATTGGCAGCACGGTGGCACAGTGGTTAGCACTGCTGCCTCATAGCGCCAGGGACCCAGGTTCGACTCCTGGCTTGGGTCACTGTCTGTGTGGAGTCTGCACCTTCTCCCCGTGTCTGTGTGGGTTTCCTCTGGGTGCTCCGGTTTCCTCCCACAGTCTGAAAGATGTGCTGGTTAGGTACATTGGCCATGCTAAATTCTCCCTCAGTGTATCTGAACAGTTGCCGGAGTGTGGCGACTAGGGGGGGATTTTCACAGTAACTTCATTGCAGTGTTAATGTACGAGAACTTGTGACACTAATAAATAAACTTTAAAACATATCCTATATTACAATAGTGACTATATTTTTAATGTACTTCATTGGCTGTGAACTGCATTGGGACGCCTTGAGGTTGAGAAAGACGTAGGATACTGGAGCCTTTGATTCAGAAGACTTTGAATCAGAAATAATAGGAGAGAGTTTCAGTGCTGCCTGATCGATGGAGAAAGAGTGCGGGAGTGGCTAAAGTGGAGCAGCTTCATTTTTTTTGCCGTGTTGCTACTGATTCCCCATTTTGCTCCCACAGGGCGAATAGCATCGATACATTTAATGGGAAACTAGATACAAACATGTGGGAAGGATACGTTGATGGGGTTCCATGAGGTAGGGTGGGAGGAGGATTGTGTATAACCATTGGGGCCACCCAGTTGGGCTGAATGGCCCGTTTCTATGCTCTGAAATGTTATTTGAGCCTACGTTCATCACCTTGGCCAGTTTTCTGATCTCCTTGGAGACCAATACATTTTTAAAAATTCAAATTTCTAATTAATAGCTGAAAAAGCTATGTTTTGAGACTCTAAAGGCGTCAATGAGTTTGGGGAGAGTGCGGAGTATGATGTTGTGATAGAGGATCAGCCATGATCATGCTGAATGGCGGGATAGGCTTGAGGGGCTGAATGGCCTACTTCTATGTTTCTATGTAACAAAATGTCATGTTTTCAGCCATTTATTGTAACAAACAGGCTAAAAACATAATTGACGAAACATTATTTTTGTAGGTTACGACTTTAAACTACAGAACAGAACTTTTAACAGAGTGCAAACCCCAATATCAGGTATATGTTACAAGGGTAGGTGATGACCTCATGGCAATATCACTGGACTATTAATCCAGAAACTCAGTTAATGTTTTGGGGACCCGGGTTCGAATCCCGCCACGGCAGATGGCGGAATTTGAATTCAATTAAAAAAAATCTGAAATTAAGTATCTACTGATGACCATGAAACCATTATTGATGATCAAATAAACCCACCTGGTTCTCTAATGTTCTTTAGGGAAGGAAATCTGCCATCCTTACGTGGTCTGGCCTACATGTAACTACAGTGCCACAGCAATGTGGTTGATTCTCCACAAGGGAAGGGCTATAAATGCTGGCCAGTGACATCCATGTTCCATGAATGAACAAAAATAAAACTGTCACATAAGTAACATTCCAAAAGGTTGCTCTATGCCAGTCCAAAAGTGGGAGAGCGTGGATTCTTTAAAACAAAGATAACTAATAGATAACACCCTTATACCTTCTAATCATAAGTCCAATTATTTGCCTTATAATAGGGAAATTTGTCACTCCAAAAAATGAGAAAAGTAAAATCTGTAGAAAGCCAATATTCAGTTGCAAAATCATTTAATTTGCTTGAGTTTTTGGTTCTACTTGAGGATTTTGCTGAACTGCGAGTGAATGGGGCTGAAGTTTGGTGTAGACATGTTAACATCAACCATTGTAAAGGTAAATCTATAATTACACTGCTTTCTTAATTATAGTATAGAATCAACCTATCCCTTCAAACAAGCTGAATTACATCATTGCAGCTGGGTGTTGCTATGAAGTTTGCTGTCTAAATAAGATACTGAATATGATTCTGTTATAGAAGAAAAAGACACAAGATCATCTGGATAATTACAGAGCTAAGCTGTGATGTCCACGTTTTCACTGATTTACATCTGCGCACTCTGTAATTAGTTCACAGAAATGGGCAGAGCTCGTGGACATTTGTCGGCGCTGCTTGAATGGGGCTAACTGTTCTTCAGTGCTGTCTGGGTAGCATCAGATCTATGCACTCCACCTGTCAAAATATGGTGCTCTCCGCAAGGTGGAAATGTACCAGCTGAACCCAATTCTATCCTTCAGAAGACGCTACCTCCTAAACTCCTTTTGCAGATTTTATAAAACAAATAATAACAGATAATAACAAAAGTTTTTGAGCTTTTACAGATGCACCGTAGAAAGCATTCTTTATGGTTGTATCACAGCTTGGCATGGCTCCTGCTCTGCCCAAGGCCGCAAGGAACTACAAAGTATTGTGAATGAAGCCCAGTCCATCACACAAACCAGCCTCCCATCCACTGACTCTGTCGACGCTTCCCGCTGCCTCGGCAAAGCAGCCAGCATAATTAAGGACCCCACGCACCCCGAACATTCTCTCTTTCACCTTCTTCCGTCGGGAAAAAGATACAAAAGTCTGAGGTCATGTACCAACCGACTCAAGAACAGCTTCTTCTCTGCTGCCATCAGACTTTTGAATGGACCTACCTCGCACTAAGTTGATCTTTCTCTACACTCTAGCTATGATTGTAACATTACATTCTGCACTCTCTCCTTTCTTTCTCTATGAATGGTATGCTTTGTCTGTACAACGCGCAAGAAACAATATTTTTCATTGTATACATGTGACAATAATAAATCAAATAAAAAAAACTGCACCAGTTTTGCATTTCTGACCCATAAAAAGAGCTGAAGAGGTGGAAATGTCTCCTTGTTATCTCCCTGTCCAACTTGCTTAAATGGGACTGATTTTTTTGACATTAATAAAGTAGCGCTCATTTTCATGCATGGTGAAACAGTAGTTAGCACCACTACCACACAGCACCACGGACCAGGGTTCAATTCCGGCTTCGGCCGCTGTCTGTGCGGAATTTGCATGTTCTTCCCGTGTCTGCGTGGGTTTCCTCCAGTTTCTTCCCACAGTCCAAAAGATGTGCTGGTTAGGAGCATTGGCCATGCTAAATTCTTCCTCAGTGTACCCAACCAGGCGCCAGAGTGTGGCGACTCAGGGATTTTCACAGTAACTTCATTGCAGCGTTAATGTAAGCCTATGTGGCTAATAAATGAATGACCGTAGAGTTATTGGCACCTCTTCTGGGAGATGATGGTAGAAGTTTGGAAATGTGCCTGAAATGGCAATTGACATAAGATTAGTTGATGATTTCAAAACTGAGGTGAATGGATTTTTATCACCCAAATGTATTAAGGAATGGGGATGTGGTGGAGATGCTGGTGTTGGACTGGGGTGGACACAGTAAGAAGAGTCACAGCACCTGGTTAAAGTCCAACAGGTTTACTTGGAATCATGAGCTTTCGGAGCGCTGCTCCTTCAAGGGGCAGTGCTCTGAAAGCTTGTGATTCCAAATAAACCTGTTGGACTTTAATCTGTTGTTGTGCGACTTCTTAAGGAATAGGGGGCAAAGGTGGGCTGGTGTTAGGCCACAGCTATGGTCTCATTGGATGGAACAGGGCTGAGAGGCTATAGATGGCCTCCTATTTATGTTTTAGCACCGTAAAACATAGATCTTTTATTTGGCAAGCATTGGTGGCTTTAAAATGAAAACATTCCACCCTTTTCGGAAATAAGCTTATTGAGTTTTTGTGCCATCTGTTACGAAAATTGTGATGTGAAAAAAATCGGAATTTCACAACTTAAATCCGATGGCTAACTATGGAAGGGACCCCATGAGAGTATTGTGAAGAGATGCGGGGGAAATTTTCCTGGTGTCCAGGGCAAACATTTTCCCATATACAGATTATCTGGTTCTGATCTCACTGCTGCCTGTGGGATCTCCCTGTGCGTAAATTGATTGCAACGTTTCCTGCATCACAACAGTGACTGCAGTTCAAAGGTCGCACGTGGACTGTAAAATGCAGTTGGGACACCCTGGGTGGAATTTTCCTATCCCGCCTGCCACGGGAATCAGAGCGGATGGGGGGGGGGGGCGCGGTGGGGGACCAAGTAAAGGTCCGTTGACCTCAGGCGGGATTTTCCAGACGAGCGCAGCCAGAAAGTCCCGCCCCCTGAGTTCAGTGAAAGGTTCTGCACAGACTCAAATCTTTCATTCACTTTTTCCTTCTTGAACCATTTATTTAAGGACAATGGCTGTTTGCTTCTCATATGGACAGTAACTGGATTTCTCTGAGTGGATGATATTTCTCAGAACTGTGGCAAGTGATTCGCCCTCCTGTTGCGTGCGCTGGGGCTGGGTTTTAAATGTCAAGTGGGCTGTTAACCACCTGCCATCGGGATTCTGGTACCTTTGAAAATGAAGAAGAGCCATCCGAGAGCCAACCAAAGGATCTGGAAGCTCTTCGATCTCAGCAGCGCCACTGGGACCGGTGGTCACCGCCAGTACTGCAGGAGGCCCAGCAGCACCAGCATTGATGGGAGGCCCAGAAGAGAGGTGAGCGATGTGGGCTCGCCATGACCAGGCAGGCAGGGATGACATTGTGGAGGGCAGAGAAGGGTTCTTCCAGTGGGGACCGGCCCTTGCCATTGGGGGGCATGGTCACTAAGTCACAAGGTGCCTGATCTGGCGGATCTCCCCATTGCACCCACAGGAGACATGTTTATCAGCAACATTTAAGAGGCATCTGGATGGATACATGAATAGGGAGCGAAAAGAAGGATACAGACTGAGTAAGGGCAGAAGACAATTTTTGAATTTAGTTAGGGCATCATGATTGGCACGGACTTGGAGGGCCCCAGGGCCTGTTCCTGTGCTGTACTTTTCTTTAGCTCTGATGAAGGGTCATCCAGACTTGAAATGTTGGCTTTATTGTCTCTCCATAGATGCTTTCAGACCTACTGAGATTTTCCAACATTTTCTGTTCTTGTACTTTTCTTTGTTCTTTGTTGTTTTGTTGCAGAAAACACCTTCTGCCCTTACTCGGTCTGTATCCCTCTTTTCCCTCCCTCTTCCTGTACCCATCCAGATGCCTCTTAAATGTTGCTAAGAACTTCCACCCTAACCTCGCCACTTAAAGGCCTCAATTGGCCTTAGGCTGGGAGTGCCACCTTCGACCTTTCCTGTCCCTGACTGCACGGGGGAAATCGGAGAGCAACAGGCTCCCAATCCTGTGCCTACCTCCCGATAATCTGACAACCATTTCCACCTCCTGGCCCACACCAGGTGCGGAGGGGCGGAACTTAAATTCTGAACTCGAAGTGACCCTTCCTCTGTTTGTCTGTCTTCCTCACCACCTGCTGTTAGGCCATGGGTAGAATTGTTTAATATCTCCTTCATTTCTAAGTACTGAATTCCACATGGCTACAATGGGGTGTCCTGTGACAATTGGCATCAGAAGTGAGTTCAAAGTGTCAAACTTCCTCAGGCTTTTGTTCCAAACAGATGGGGGAGGCGACGGCCTATTGGTATTATCGCTCGACTCCAGAAACTCAGTGAATGTTCTGGGGATCTGGGTTCAAATCCCACCATGCCAGATGGTGGAATTTGAATAAAAAATACCTGGAATTAAGAATCTACTGATGACCACAAAGCCATTGTCGGAAAAACCCATCTGGTTCACTAATGTCCTTTAAGGAAGGAAATCTGCCGTCCTTACCTGGTCTGGCCTACATGTGACTCCAGAGCCACAGCAATGCGATTGGCTCTCAACTGCCCTCGGGCAACTAGGGATGAGCAATAAATACTGGCCCAGCCAGCGACGCCCATGTCCCACAAAAGAATTTTAAAAATAAAAGATCTTTAATGTACCTGAGTACATGAATCCTAGATTGTGACGGTCAACAGTTGGCTGTAAAACATTGAAATAAATCTCCTGAAAAGCACCATCAAAAACACAAATCCTTCTTTTTGCAAAGTTCAGAGGTGTGGAATCAAGTGGCGGAGGAGGTGCTCAGTGTGAATGGACTGAACACAAATAACACCATCAGACTCCATCTGGGGTATTGTGAGCAGTTTTGGGCCCCAAGGAAGGATATGCTGGCCATGGAGGGTGTCCAGAGGAGGTTCACAAGAATGATCCCAGAAATGAAGGGTTTGTCATATGAGGAGCGATTGAGGAGTCTGGGTCTATCTATACTTGATGGGGTTTAGAAGGATGAGGGGGGGATCTAACTGAAACTTACAGAATACTGAGAGGCCTAGATGGAGTGGACATGGAGAGGATGTTTCCACTAGTGGGAGAGACTAAAACTCAAGGACACAACCTCAGACTGAAGGGACGCTCCTTTAAAACTGAGATGAGGAGGAATTTCTTCAGCCAGGGGGTGGCGAACCTGTGGAACATATTGCCACAAAGGGCTGTGGAGGCCAGGTCATTGAGGGTCTTTAAGACAGAGATAGATAGGTTCTTGATCAATAAGGGGATCCAGGGTTACGGAGAGAAGGTGGGAGAATGGGAATGAGAATCATATCAGCCATGATTGAATGGCGGAGCAGACTCAATGGGCCGATTGGCTTAATTCTGCTACTATATCTTATGGTCTTATAGTCTTATCATAACCTCACTATCCTTGTTAATTTGTCATGGGTGAAATGCGGTTCCAACAGGATTTCCACCATGACATTTAACTCCACAAGTAGGCAAAGACATTCCAGAATTTTTCATTTGCCTGGGGAGAGAGGGGTTTGGGGAGGGTATACATATTGAAGCAACAGCTTTGTCAGTTTTAAGTGCCTCTCGTTTCATCTGCCGGCTCTCCCGTTTCACGTTGCCAGTGCCCCGATCGGAGAGCTGGCAGCGACGGAATGCCCGGGGTTGGCACACTTGCAGAGTGCAGCCAGCGCTGGCACGCTGCACTAATGGCTTCCTTTCATCACCAGCCCCTCAGTGAGAGGCACAGTGGCAGATTGTGGACTCAATTACTCTCGTGTCAGGTGATTATCCCGGGTCTTAATGTAATCTTCCATTCACACATACCATATTTCAATTACGGCTGCTATGTAACATGCTGGGTATTCAAATCACCAATCACCTTATCAGTACTGAACAATGTCAACTGTAAAAAATGCCAGCTGAAGGCAATTACACATGCGTTGAGAACCGATTATGATCACTCTCTGTGGTATTTTGTGATGAGCCAGGGACTGTTCTGAAAATTTAATTTAATGACAATATGCTTGCTGTATAATCCATAACACCTCCACAATTCAGCGTGGGGCTATTAATACTGATAGGAGCATATTATCGCTCAACTGAAAAGCTGGGTTTAGATGGGAGCTGGATTTCCCTACAGGGAGTGATATTTCTAATGGGAGAGGCAGGCTGTTCCAGTTCCTGCTGCACTCTGAAGGTGGTCTTCCTCTGTTTTCTGCCTTTTCCTTTCTCTCTCTACCTCTCTCTCTCTCTCTCTCTCCTTTCTCATTCACTTTCATGCCATGTCTCTCTTTATCATGTGAAAACGCCTGTAGCCAGCTGTGCGTCAGACAAATTAAAAGGAAAAATGGAGTACAGGTTTGAGGGAGAGGGAGAAAGTAATGATGGCTATTTAAGAAACGAAAATCAATAGTGGCATAAAATTGATTTAGTGCTTGTCATAAAATATATGTAAGTGCCAGAAAAAGGAGAAAATTGAGTCTTGTTTTAATCTGCACAAAAGCTGCACTGTACTGATGAAGTAATCTTAGAAAGAACCAATATATAATCTAAAGACAGACACTTAATTGTCACATTAAAGACTCTTTTTATGGCCTACTGCACTATAGGGGGAGCATTCATTAATCATCTGGATAAGAGGAATTGAAATCAAATCACAATTAAAATCTGTTCAATATTGTCTGTTATATGTTTTGCAAGCATTAATTTTTTTCTATTGATTTTTTTTCCCTCGGCCTCACACGAACGCAACAATATATGCAGATGGTGGGAATTTTTATGAAGTTAATGTTGTGGAACCATCTCACTTCCATGGGCTAAACTTTTATGCGGTGGCATAATTTTTCCATCGGTTTCTTTGGATTGAGATGTACTGTAAGTTGTCCCCGTGCTCAACTGAACTCCTTTAGTTATTGGCTTGTTTTTGAAGAGTGAGCAGGAAGGTGTAAAGTTCTCATTAGTGCTGCAGCTCTTAAAAGCCATCTATATCATAGGATCCCTACAGTGCAGAAGGAAACCATTAGGCCTATCGAGTCTGCACCGACCACAATCCCACCGGGGCCCTATTCCCATAACCCCTCATATTTATCCTGCTAATCCCCCTCACCCTCGGGTTAATTTAGCACGGCCAATCCACCTAGCCCGCACATCTTTGGACTGTGGGAGGAAACCAGAGCACCCGGAGGAAACCCATACAGACACGGGGAGAATTTGCGAGCTCCGCACAGACAGTGACCCGAGACCGGAAAAGAACCCGGGTCCCTGGCGCTGTGAGGCAGCAGCGCTAACCACTGTGCCGCCTGCATCAGTCTCTGGGGCAGTGGAGGTTTACTCACATTACAGGTGTTATATAAATGTAGGTTGTATAGGCGTGCGTATGTGTCTACCTTCATATATGTGTGGATAGGATGCGCACAACAGCGACACCTTACCAATTGCATTACATATTCTCTTGAATATAGAAGATTGAGGGGTAAACTAATCGAGGATGATTAAAGGATTTGATAAGATTGATAAGCGAGATTCCCTGGTGGGTGAATTCGGACCAAGAGTGCAACATTAAAATTGGAGATGATATGTTCATAGATGTCAAGGAGTACTTCTTCAGACAAAAGGTAATTTTGCTGGAAAGATGTTGATATGATTTGATTTGATATTGTCACATGTATTGGTGAAAAATGAAAAGTATTGTTTCTTGTGCGCTATACAGACAAAGCATACCATACATAGAGAAGGAAAGGAGAGGGTACAGAACGTACTGTTACAGTCATAGCTATGGTGTAGAGAGAGATCATATTGATCACAACACCAAGGACCCAGGTTCAATTCCGGCCTCGGGTCACTGGCTGTGTGGAGTTTGCACGTTCTCCCCGTGTCTGCGTGGGTTTCCACCAGATGCTCTGGTTTCCTCCCACACTCCAAAGATGTGCGGGTTAGGTTGATTGGCCATGCTAAATTGCCCCTAGTGTCAGGGGGATTAGCAGGGTAAATCTGTGGGGTTACGGGAATAGGGCCTGGGTGGGATTGTGGTCGGTGCGGACTTGATGGGCCGAATGGCCTCCTCCTGTACTGTAGGGATTCTATTCTATTCTCACGGGGCTGGCAGAGGTGGTGGGGAACTGAACGTTTCAAAACTGAGAGTACTAGCTTGTTGCTGTGGACCTAAAGTGGAAGCAGCCACGAGTTAACCAAATGGTGGAACAGACTAGAGGGGCTGAATAGCCTAGTCCTGTTCCCATATTTCACTGTGGGATTGGATGGGGAGGGGAAGGGGGGGAGAAAGGGGTGGGAAATGTTTGCTCTACATTTTGGCAACGCCTCAATTTTAAAATTCTCATCCTTGTTTTCAAATTCCGCTATGGGCTTGCCTCTCCCTACTATCATCTCCTCCAGTGTTACAAACCTCTGAAATCTCTATTCACATCTAATATTGGCTTAATGGCATCCTCAGTTTTAATCAGAAGTGGCAATGATTTCAGCTGCCTGGACCCTAATCTCTGGAATTGTCTCCCTTAATCTCTCCACCTTTCTGCCTCCCCCTCTCCTCTGAGAACTATTGCTTAAGCATTTAAAAAATTCTTTCACAGGATGTGACCATTGCTGGTTGGCCAACATTTCTTGCCCTTCCCTAGTTGCCCTTGAGAAGGTGGTGATGACCGCCTTCTTGAACCGCTACAGTCCATGTGGTGTGGGTACACCCACAGTGCTGTTAGGGAAGGAGTTCCAGAATTTTGATCCAATACTTTGAACAAGTTTATTTATTAGTGTCACAAATAGGCTTACATTAACATTGCAATGAAATTACTGTGAAAATCCCCTAGTCGCCACAGTCCGACGCCTGTTTGGCTACATTGAGGGAGAATTTAACATGGCCAATGCACCTAACCAGCTCGTCTTTCAGACTGTGGGAGGAAATCAGAAATTGGAAGCCCATGCAGACACGGGGAGAAAGTGCAGACTCCAGGCAGTGACCCAAGCTGGAAATCGAACCTGGGTCCCTGGCACTGTGAGGCAGCAATGCTAACCATTGTGCCACCATGCCACCCAAAGCTTTTGGTCATCTGTTTTAATATATACATATATGTGACTCGGTGTCAAATTGTGGCTGATGACATTCCTGTTACACACCTTGGGGAGGTATACTACAGTAAGAGCACCATATAAATGCAAGTTGTTGTTGTTATTGACTAGGTGATAGAGATGGAATGATGTCAAAGGGAACCTGAACGGCTACAACCTACTGGAAGTGGAGGACAAATATTATTCATTACAGGGTAGAGGATAGAAGTTACTTTGCCTATGCAGTAGGATGATTAGATATCTATTAAGTGTGTAATATGGGGTGGGATTCTTTGGGCGCGCTCGCCCCAAAACTGGAGAATACTGCCTGAGGTCAATGGACCTTTGCACGGTCCGCCCCCCCGCCTGCTACGATTCCCATGGCGGGTGGGACGGGAGAATTCCCCCATGGTTTCTAAGTACTGATCTGCTTCAAGAAACGAGGTAAAACGACATTGAGAAAATAAATGACAGGAAAGAATTATGATGAATTATGATATGAATTTAGAATAGAACAGAATGGAATCCATACAGTGCAGAAGGAGGCTATTCAGCCCATCGAGTCTGCACTGACCCTCTGACAGATCATCTTAACCAGACCCACCCAATGCCCTATCCCGATAACTCCATGCATTTACCCCACTAATCCCCAACCTGCACAGACAGTGACCCAAGGCCGGTATCGAACACAATTGTCCTCATTATTTGCATTGTAATTATTGCTAATTATTGTCAATTGAGGAAAAACTGTGACCAAACCATGAAGGGGGGGGGGGGGGGTGGTAGGGGATGGAAATGGGTGAGGAGGAGTTACCCCAATAGTGTAAGAGAACCAGACAACAACATCAGAGTTGCTGCTGGAACTTTCTGGTGGTTCGCGCTGGCAGGATCTTCTGGTCCTGCTGACATCGTACCTCTGCTGCAGGTTTCCCGGTGGTGAGGAATGCATTCAATGGTAAATCCCATTGACAATGGTGGAACCAGTAGATCCCGCTGTTGGCCAATGACGGGCCGCCATTGATAAACACGGGGTGGATTGCACGGATAAACCCGTCCAGTTAATGTCAATGAAGTCTTAGTTTGAAAGAGTGCATGGTTCTGATTTTCCCTTTAATCCCCACCTTACGTTTAGGGCGACACGGTGGCACAGTGGTTGGCACTGCTGCTTCACAGTGCCAGGGACCTGGGTTCAATTCCCGGATTGTGGTCACTGTCTGTCCGGAGTCTGCACGTTCTCTCCGTAGCAGTGTTGGTTTTCCCTGGGTGCTCCGGTCTCCTCCCACAGTCCGAATTTCTGGGTTTCCTCCCACAGTCTGAATGACGTGCTGGTTAGGTGCATTGGCCATGCTAAATTCTCCCTCAGTGTTTCCGAACAGGTGCCAGAGTGTGGCAACTCGGGGATTTTCACAGTAACTTCACTGTAGTGTTAATGTAAGCCTACTTGTGACACAAATAAATAAATAACCTTAAACTTAATAGGTTGGTGCTGTAACCTGTCCGATTCTGTTCCCTGGTTGCATTGTTCTTCCAGTCCTCAAATAATTATTCCATAAAATTAAGTAACACATTAAACAAAAGTTGCTTTTTGAGGAATAAAAAACAATCTTGATTGTACCAGGGCGACACATTCTCCCCATGTCTGCATGGGTTTCCTCTGGGTGCTCCAGTTTCCTCCCACAGTCTACAGATGTGTGGGTTAGGTTGATCGGCTATGCTAAATTGTCCCTTAGTGTCAGGGGGATTAGCAGGGTAAATACGTGAGGTAAAGGGGCTGGGGTGAGATTGTTGTCAGTGCAGGCTCGATGGGCTGAATGGCCTCCTTCTGCACTGTGGGGATTCTATGATCTCTTACCGTGCTGGAGTTCAAATTTCAGCTGCTATCAACTAGGCCTCACTGTGTGCTGACCCTGACTGAAATAAATCACAATCTCAAATTTTATTTAACTGAACTCTGGAAAATATGTGAGGAAAACCAGCTGAACAATTGCGTAACTGCGAATCGGTACTGTCCGAGGCAACGATGCGATTATGAAGTTAAAATTATTTTGTGCTTTGACCTCTGCTTTACAATAAAAAAAAAACGAAAAGAATAATTCAATCACCTTCTTGCCTTGAATGGTATGCAATCATCCAGCAATCTGCCATAAAATATGATTCAAATGCTACACAATTCATCGCACCACATTCCGAGATCTTTGCTACTTTATTCGGCGTGGAGAACGAGAGAGAAAGAAGTCTGAGAATTACGGATATTTGCGTGGCATATTGAGTGGCCCAAGAGTAATGGGAATTATGTGATAACAATATATTGGGCTGCTTTCAGTGGCCTGTGTCTCCCTTGTCATCAGTCATTTTCAGTGGGCAAGGGGGAGCAATTGTTGGGCATCAAATCATCATCAAGTAAACCAGCTCTGACACCAGCTAAAAAGGGAGATGGATGGTCAGCGAGCTCCATGTGGAAATATTCACCAAAAGCTACCGTTTCCTCGGTATCAGAGCACAATCCCCCGAGACAGACCTGACGGTCATTTTTTTTTTATTGGAGCTGTGCGGTCACCTATAATTCTTCGCGGGGTCACCGTTTGATGGGAAATTTTCATAAGCAGGGTGCTGCAGGTTAGGCCAGTCGGGCTCAACTCTCTATTTAGTTTCCTTTTCTGATTCCTTTTAGGTTAGGGAGCTTGCTAAAAACTTCCAATGCTTTATCGTTACACTGCACCGTGATATATTCATCACAGCCGGAGCGTAATTCACATTTATGTACCATCTAATACCCTGTAGTTTTCCAAGAGAAATCTCTGAGGTGAGAAGGAAGGTCAAGTTGTAGCTAAATGATGATTAAGTGACATCTTTCAGAAACAATTATCAGAAGTGGGAGCTTGTGGGATTACAACCGCTTTGCATCCTCTTACCTGATTTCAAAGAGGGGCGATTGGTATATGGAATTCTCAAGTTCTTTTCTCAATCTGACCTCAAAATAAAAAAGCGGCATTCTTTGAAATTTAAATCGTGAATCTCACTGTTTGTCTTGCGGTTGAGGGGCAATGTAGAAAAAGATCATTTTGCTTCATGTGTTTGGCAATGTCGCTCCAAATCCAAACTGCTGATCTCAGCAGGATTTCAATGCCTCTCCCATTTTAAGTCAATGCTCCTTACTTGCATGTTAAAAGATAACTGGTTCTTGTTTAACTCATTAACAAGCGTGGACCTACACTAAGGATTTGAGCTTTAGTCAGTAGGTCGAGTGCAGTTTGACTATTTTGGAATGTACCGTGGATTGGCTAATTTTAACATGAATGTTTCAACATTGTTAACGTTTTGTTTTTTTCCTAATTTCTGTCAGCCAGGCTGAATAGGGTGAGCGCGGAGCTAAGAATCATTGAATCCCAACAGTCTTATGCTTTTTTTAAATCAGAGAGTTTAAAATTCCTGTCTTCTCTCTCGGAAACACTGAACTACATCATAGAGTCCACTAACCTACACATCTTGGGACACTAAGGGGCAATTTAGCATGGCCAATGCACCTAACCTGCACACCTTTGGAGTGTGGGAGGAAACTAGAGCACATGGCGGAAACCCAAGCTGACATGGGGAGAACATGCAGACCCTGCACAGACAGTCAGCTGAGGCCGGAATCGAACCTGGGTCCCTGGCGCTGTGAGCCAGCAGTGCTAACCACTGTGTCACCGTGCCGCCCAAGAGACGGTGGAAAAAATGATAGTGAACCTCATGGGTAGAAATGAAAGTTGTAGCACCCGGAGAGGTAATCACCGTTGGGTTTGTAATTAAAGTTTATTTATTAGTCACAAGTAGGCTTACATTAACACTTCAATGAAGCTACTATGAAAATCCCCTAGTCGCCACACTCCGGCGCTGTTCGGGTACACTGAGGGAGGATTTATCATGGCCAATGCACCCTAACCAACACGTCTTTGGACTGTGGGAGGAAACCGGAGCACCCGGAAGAAACCCACGCAGACACGGGAAGAATGTGCAGACTCTGCACAGACAGTGACCCAAGCTGGGAATTGAACCCGGGTCCCTGGCGCTGTGAGGCACCAGAGCTAACCACTGTGCCACCGTCGCGGTACTGAAAAATGATGATTTATTTTTGCTTTTCCATGAATGGTTTGAAAATCTTAATAAACCCTTCGAAACACTGACAATCAGGAATATGAGCATCTCTTTGATTTCCAGATAGTAAAGGCACCCAGCCAAGCACTATTGCAGGAACCCAGAAGCAATGGTCTTTTAAAACATAGGGACCCTCATTAAGTAAGTCCATTTGCAAATTCATTTGACATTATGGGTGGGATTTTCCAGCTGTGCTCATCCCAAGACCGGAAATTCCTGCCTAAGGTCAACAGACCTTTGCATCGTCTGTGTCCTGCCCGCTGTGATTCCTATGGCAGGCGGGACGGGAAGATTCCACACTCTGTATGACTTGAGGAGTCCTTTTTCCTCCCAATTGTGGTGTGAATGGCCTTAGACTTGTGCTAAGAGGCCAGATTCTGGAAGGGAACTGAATAGTTACAGCTCGCCACTTCTGCTTGTCTCCTAAAGCCACAACCAAGGTTCCAACTGTTTCCATGCTGGGATATGAGGAACACAAACATATTAAAGCATGTTACACTGCTTTCTACTTCTTAGATCAGTGCAAAATACGTTGGAATGTTAGTTTATTACCACGTTAGAATTTGACAATAATTGGAATGTTTCAAAGGGTCAAACCGCTGAGAGTCTATAATTCTCAATCTGCTTGGTACAGGAATGTGCTCATTAATGAGTATCCCTGGGTGGCGCAGTGGGTAGCGCCCCTACCGCTGGACCGGGAGATCCAGCTTCGAGTCCAACGCCAGGACTTTTTGCCACACATGAGGAGCACCTGGCGTGTTTCAATGGACTGATAATCAGCTAAGGAATTCTAGTGGTGGCACGGTGGCGCTGCTGCCTCATAGTGCCAGAGACTCGAGTTCGATTCCCGGCTTGGGTCACTGTCTGTGGAGAGCTTGCACGTTCTTCCCTGTGTCTGTGTGGGTTTGCTCCGGTTTCCTCCCACAGTCTGAAAGATGTGTGGGTTAGGTTGATTGGCCATTCTAAATTTTTAAAATTTATTTATTAGCGTCACAAATAGGCTTACGTTAACACTGCAATGAAGTTACCGTGAAAATCCCCTGGTCGCCACACTCAGGCACCTGTTCGGGTACACTGAGGGAGAATTTAGCATGGCCAATGCACCCTAACCAATACATCTTACGGACTGTGGGAGGAAACCGGAGCGCCCGGAGGAAATCCATGCAGACACGGGGAGAACATGGAGACTCCACACAGACAGTGACCCAAGCCGGGAATTGAACCCAGGTCCCTAGTGCTGTGAGGCAGCAGTGCTAACCACTGTGCCACCTTGTCACCCAGATTGCCACTTCGTGTCAGCGGATTAGCAAGGTAAATGCGTGGGGTGACAGGGCGAGGGGCTGGGGTGGGATTGTGGTCGGTGCAAGCTTGATGGGCCGAATGGCCTCCTTCCACACTGTAGGATTCTATGAATTCCCCTCACTATTCCCCAAAGGATAAAAAAAAATAGTATGGGCGTGACGATACGCAAGAGGGAGAACGAGCATTCCTGAACATGAGAATAAATCTGACTGTCGCACACTCAAAGGGCTGATTTAAGACGGGACGGGACTGAAATCCGTCGGAGATCAGGCAGTGTCATTTCTAAGCAGCGCGTTCTGCAATATACCTGCTCCACATTGTATCCTTGCTATAAATACAGAGTTCTGATGCAGTCTCCTGCTCATGACATCCAGCCAATAAATTCACATGACAGTCATGAAACGCTCCTATAATCAGTGACATGGGATGATTTTCCGCTCCTGACAAGCCCTTGTATTGAGTATGATAACAGTTACTCTGTCTTCATCCACTGCTAGAGTATAATATCAATCCGTTTGATGATCCAGCAAACGAAGACCAACACTTCTGTATCAATCTTCATAGAGTGTGCTGCCTTTCGTCTAACAAAGAGGCTGAAATGAGATCATTCAATCACTTTGCTGCCTGCATGCATGTTCAAACCTATTTTTTTTTCTCTTCTCACTGCCCCCCCCACCCTCCATCCCCCTCGCCCCCCCCCCCCCCCCCCCCCCCGATCATTTCTGCCAATGTGTCCTTCCAGAAAGCGTGGCACGGATGGTTAATTGGCACCTCAAATATCATAATTTTACGGCACCCTGATATTCGGGGAAACGCCATACGGACTTGCTGCCTTTTGCTGACACACGGCAAGGGTGGACCATTTGTTGTTTTTTTATTCTTCCCTCCCTCATTTTCCTCTTGTTCATCATAAAAACCCGAAAGAATTATTTTTGCACCATCACCATTTTTTTTCCCCTTTCTTTCTCTTTTTTTTTGCAAGGCTTCCAAACTGCCCGCAATTAAATTAAGCTCATAAAATGCACAGCCATGGTTCTCCTGGACAGGCAGATCCATTTAAAACTGCGTGTGCTCTGGCTTCTGCTGTCCTCATGAAATATTGTTCAATCAACGGCCAAACTTTTCCTTGTCAGTTTTGATATATCCGATAATAACTGTAGGTTGTTTTGCAATGTCCAATGTTCGGGCTTGATGGGCTTCTCATATTCTTTATTGTTTTTTTTTCCCTGGCACAATGTTGCCTGGACTTTTCTTTTCTCTGCAGTTTTGTGAAATGAAACAACAGCAAAAAACAAAATATATCTAATCCTTTAAGGGCTGTTTTTTTTTTTACTGCAAATGAGTGTCCTGTAGGGCTAATGAATGCCTTTTGGTGGGGTAAATAATGCCACTTGTGGCTGAAGGTTATCCATAATTGTATATTGGGATCACAGACCGATATAAAATGTGCATTTCCATGGCAAACACAAACCAATCCGTATTAATACAACAGACATGTCCAGAACTAAATTCTAGACTGACCTGGAGAGGGGTATATTTTTTAGCCAACTTCCTGTGTCATTTCTATTACGAGCGGTGCTGTACACAATTCATCCCACGCAGCTTTTTTGAATGGAAGAAAATCTTTTTCGCCACATAACATGGATGATGATTTTTCTCTATCCAAATCTTGCACGTCGACTCGCTCTCTTCAAATAAATAGTGGCGCAGTGGTTAGCACCGCTGCCTCACAGCGCCAGGGACCCAGGCTTCAATTCCGGCCTCAGGTCACTGTGTGGAGTCTGCACGTTCTCCCTGGATGGAATTTTACCGGCATGTCCGCCTGAGGCTCGTAAGATCCCGCCCGAGGCCAACGGAGAATGCTGTTCTGTCCCCCCGTGTCTGCGTGTGTTTCCTCTGGGTGCTCCGGTTTCCTCCCACACTCCAAAGGTGTGCGGGTTAGGTGGATGGTTCATGTGAAATTGTTGTTTGTGGGATCTTGCTGTGCTGAAACCAGTTGCCATGTTGCCCACGCTACAAAGGCTACTAAACTTCCAAGTACGTCATTGGCTTTTAAGTGCTCTGGGGATGTCTTTGAGGTCACTGAAAATCTAAAAGTTCTTTTTTTTCCAGAGTATGCCACTATCTAAATTAAGTAGATTCATAGAATCCCTAAAATGCAGAAAGAGGCCATTTGGCCAATCGAGTCTGCACCGACCCAGCTTTTTTCTTGTATCTTATCCAGCCCCTATCCCCATAACCCCACATATTTACCCCACTAATCCCCCTAACCTTGGGAGACTTGGCAGCTAGTTTCAACACAGCAAGATCCCACAAACAGCAATGAGATAATCAGATTTTTTTGTGACATTGGTTGAGGGATAAATGTTGGCCAGGACAACTGGTGATAACTACATTAAAATGGCAATATGTGATATCTCACAGCTATCTGCAGGGTGATGGGGCCTCCATTTAACATCTCAGCTAAAATGCAGCCCCTCACTCCCGCATTTGTGGCAGCATAAGATTTTAGAGTGGGATTTGAACCTTTGGGGTCAGAGGCAAGACTGCTACTCACTGAGCCATGGCTAACACCTATATTAATCCAACGGTCAGATTGGCATCACTGGCTGGCCAGCGTTTATTGCCCATCCCTAGTTGGCCAAGGACTGTTGAGAGTCAACCACATTGCTGCGGATCTGGAGTCACATGTAGGCCAGACGAGGTAAGGACGGCAGGTTTCCTTCCCTCAGGGACACGAATGAACAAGATGGGTTTTTCCAACAATTGACAATAGTTTCATGGTCATCAGTAGATTCTTAGAATCATAGAATCCCTACAGCGCAGAAGGAGGCCATTTGGCCCATCGAGCCTGCACCAACAGCAATCCCGCCCAGGCCCTATCCCAGTAACTCCACATGTTTACCTTGTTAATCCCCCTGACACTAAGGGGCAATTTAGCTTGGCCAATCAACCTAACCCACACATCTTTGGACTGTGGGAGGAAACCGGAACATGTGGAGGAAACCCACGCAGACACGGGGAGGACGTGCAAACTCCACACAGTCACCCAAGGCAGGAATTGAACCCAGCATTGTGAGGCAGCAGTGCTAACCAACAGTGCTAATCTTAATTCCAGATTTTTAAAATTGAACTCAAATTTCACCATCTGCCATTGCGAGATTTGAACCCAGATCCTCAGAACATTAGTTGAGTCTCTGGATTAATAGTCTAGCGATAATACCATGAGGCCATCGTCTCTCTTTATGCGGAATGTAGTGTTACAGTCATAGCTAGGGTGCAGAGAAAGATCAGCTTAATATAAGGTAGGTCCATTCAAAAGTCTGATGGCAGCAGGGAAGAAGTTGTTCTTGAGTCGGTTGGTACGTGACCTCAGACTTGTCTATCTTTTTCCCGATGGAAGAAGGTGGAAGAGAAACTGGTTCACTTGCCACATTAATGACGAGATCAGGAAATCTGTTCATAAGGTTTCACAGGCTAATCAGTAAAGAAGCACCTCAAATTCATATCCCTGATCTCAAACCCTTTAATTTCTTCACCTCCTCCCTATCCCTAAGCATCCCTAACTTTCCAACCCTACAAAGGTTTTGTGTTGCCCCACTCCCAGCCTCTTGTATTCGTATACAGTGATAAGTATTGTTTCTTGCGCGCTATACAGGCAAACCATTCCTCGAGCACATAGGGGAGAGGAAAGTCATTCATGGGACCTCAGCGTCGCTGGCTGGCCAGCATTTATTGCCCATCCCTAGTTGGCTGAGAGCTGTTGAGAGTCAACCACATTGCTGTGGCTCCAACACAGTGGCTGCCCTTCAGTTGTGTGGGCCCCGAGATCTAGGATCTCCTCTCACTCCTCCTTAAATCCAAAATGATTGACCAAGCTTTTGGAGACTGGACCTAATATTCCTTACATTGTTCAGTATCAAATTTAGGAGTATAAAATGCTCCTGTGAAACACCTTGGGCCTTTTTACCAAGTTAAAGCTGCTATATAAATACAAGATATTGTTAATGCAAGGTTTACTCTTCTGTATAAATGGGAAGCTTTTGGTGAAGCAGTTGAGGCTACCTCATTGAATGTTTTTAAGGCAAGGATAGATACATTTTTGAACAGTAAAGGAATTAAGGGTGAGCGGGCGGGTAAGTGGAGCTGAGTCCATGAAAAGATCAGCCATCATCTTATTGAATGACAGAACAGGATCGAGGGGCCAGATGGCCTACTCCTGCTCCTTGTTCTTATGTTCTTATGGTCTTTTGGGGCGGCACGGTGGCACAATGGTTATCACTGCTGCCTCACAGTGTCAGGGATCCAGGTTCAATTCCGGCCTCGCGTGATTTACTAGGATGCTACTTGGATTTGATGGTTTGAGTTATAAGGAGAGGCTGGATAGACTGGAACTTTTTTCTCTGGAGCGTAGAAGGCTGAGTGGTGATCTTATAGAGGTCTCTAAAATAATGAGGGGCATAGATCAGCTAGATAGTCAATATATTTTCCCAAAGGTAGGGAAGTCTAAAACTAGAGGGCATAGGTTTAAGGTGAGAGGGGAGAGATACAAAAGTGTCCAGAGGGACAATTGTTTCACACACAGGGTGGTGAGTTCCGGAACAAGCTGCCAGAGGTAGTAGTAGAGACGGGTACAATTTTGTCTTTTAAAAAGCATTTAGACAGTTACATGGGTAAGATGGGTATAGAGGGATATGAGCCAAATGCGGGCAATTGGGATTAGTTTAGGGGTTTAAAAAAAAAGGACGGCATGGACAAGTTGGGCCGAAGGGCCTGTTTCTATGCTGTAAACGTCTATGACTCTATGACTGTCTACACATTTTCCCCGTGTGTGTGTGTTTCCTCTGGGTGCTCAGGTTTTCTCCCACATTCCGAGGATGTGCAGGTTAGGTGGATTGGCCATGCTAAATTGCCCCTAAGCGTCCCCATCTGTATATATAGGTTAGGGGGATTAGTGAAGTAAAATACATGGGGTTATGGGTATAGGACCTGGGTAAGAATCAGTGCAGACGGGATGGGCCAAATGACCTCCTGTAGTGATGCTATGATTTTGCAGGTATGTTACAGAAGTTTCACCTGTTTTCTTTATCCTGTTAATGATTACAAAACTGAGAAGCGCATTAGCAATTATTCTAATATATGCTCCAGGTGAAACAGACTCTAATACCTGAACCATCCTTTGGGAACATTGATCATTACACCCCCTCATTTATATTAATGGGAATGTCATGTACGCACATGAAAGCTTGTAGAGGGATCTCAGTGTTGAAAGCAGCACATTTATTTTCAACTGCATTTTTCATTATTTTAGCAGCTAGTCTATTACTGGGAGAAAAAAATGTTTTAATTTCCTTCCTATAGAATTGTAGAATCCCTACAATGCAGAATAGGCCATTTGGCCCATCGAGTATCCACCAACCCTCCAAAAGAGCACTCTACCTAGGCCCACTCTCCCACCCGAACCCTGTAATCCCGCGCATTGATCATGGCCCATCCACCTAACCTGCACATCTTGAACACTAAGAGACAATTTAGCATGGCCAATTCGCCTAACCTGCGGATCTTGGAATACTAAGGAGCATTTTAGTATGGCCAATCCACCTAACCTGCACATCTTGAACACTAAGAGACAATTTAGCATGGCCAATTCGCCTAACCTGCGGATCTTGGAATACTAAGGAGCATTTTAGTATGGCCAATCCACCTAACCTGCACATCTTGGACAGTAAGGGGCAATTTAGCCTGGCCAGTCCACCTATCCTACTCATCTTTGGACACTAAGGAGCAATTTACCACGGCCAATCCACCCAACCTGTTCATCTTTGGACACTAAGGGACAATTTAGCATGGGCAATCCACCTAACCCGCCCATCTTCTTTTCCTTGTAAAAAAGATTTTTTAAATGCCTGACCATGAATGAATTCCCTTTTATGAATTGGCCCCTCAATTTACCTAAGTTTTGCCCAATATCCTGTCAGAGGTTTGTTGAAATCTAAGAACAAATTGTCCAGGAACCCTCAAGTTTTAAATTCTTATCAGCCTTCAAACCCCTGAATGTCTTGCCCCCACCCCCACCTCTGCAATCTTCTCCAGCTTTGCAACCCTCTGAAAAGTTTACATTCCCCCACTTCTATCCTCTTGCTCCACCATTGGCCGCCATTTAGCCATTGGCCAACAACTCGAGAATTTCCTCTCTGAACCTCAGAGGTGGTAAATTCCAGGTAAAGGAATTCTTCTATTTAGTTCTAGATTTGGAACTCCACACTTCCTCCAAAAGTTTATTTATTGGTGTCACAAGTAGGATTACATTAACACTGCGATGAAAGTGAAAATCCCATAGTCGCCACACTCTGGCACCTGTTTGGGTACGCTGAGGGAGAACTTAGCATGGCCAATGCATCTAACCAGCACAGCCTTTCAGACTGTGGGAGGAAACAGGAGCACCTGGAGGAAATCCAAGCAGACACGGGGAGAATGTGCAAACTTCACACAGACAGTGAGTGACCCAAGCCGGGAATTGAACCCGGATCCCTCATGCTGTGAGGCAGCAGTGCTAACCACTGTGCCACCTTGCCATTCCTCTCACTGCTAACTGGCGCAATTTGCAACTGGTGTCCGGACGCATTCGTCCTTTGGAATTTTGTTTTTTAACTAATGTTCCCTCTGGATAATTTGAAAACATCTTCAAACTTCAGAATGGATAGAATATCATTCTAAAAATGAAAAGATAGGGACAGATTTTGGTTTTCAGCAGTTTCATTTCCTCAAAAATGTTTCCTCAACATTCTTACATCCTGCGCTCACCCCCTTTCATTGCAACATTGTACTTCCTGTGACTCCTTACCCAATTTACAGAGGCACTATATTTCTTTTCATTTCCCGCACCATTGACAAATATATTGGATGTGCCTCAAAATTGGATGGTGTAACAGGGGAAAAGAGAAGGAAAATTAAAAAGTCTTTAGACAGTTACATGGGTAAGATGGGTACAGAAGGATATGGGCCAACCACGGACAATTGGGACTCGCTTAGTGGTTAAAAAAAAAGGGCGACAAGTTGGGCCAAAGGGCCTGTTTCCATGCTGTAAACCTCGCTATCTATGACTCTAATTGGATAGGAAGGTCTACAGTCTCTTGCCCATTGGGCGGCACAGTGGCACAGTGCTTAGCACTGCTGCCTCACAGCACCAGGGACTTGGGTTCGGTTCCCGGCTTGGGTCACTGTCTGTGGAGAGTTTGTATGTTCTCCCTGTGTCTGCGTGGGTTTCCTCCAGGTGCTCCGGTTTCCTCCCACAGTCCAAAGATGTGTGGCTTAGGTGGATTGGCCATGCTAAATTGGCCCTTAGTGTCAGGCAGACTGGTAGGGTAAATACATGGGATTAAGGGGATAGGGCCTGGGTGGGATTGTGATCAGTGCAGACTCGATGGCAGAATGGCCTCCTTCTGCTCTATAGGTCCTATGATCTATGATCTATCATCCTACTTGTAACCGCAACCTGCATTGCTGCTCCTCCCTGCAGGACCAAATGCCACGTGTGCTCAGATTGCTACCCTGCATGTAAATAGCACGATGTGGAGATGCCGGCGTTGGACTGGGGTAAACACAGTAAGAAGTTTAACAACACCAGGTTAAAGTCCAACAGGTTTATTTGGTAGCAAAAGCCACAAGCTTTCTGAGCCTTAAGCTCCTTCTTCGGGTGAGTGGGAATTCTGTTCACAAACAGGGCACAAACAAACAGTTCACAAACAAGTCCTTTAAGACTTGATTAGCTGTAAGTATTCACATTCCAACCATTATTCTGTAAATTGAGTCTGTGTCTTTATATGCCCTGTTTGTGAACAGAATTCCCACTCACCTGAAGAAGGAGCTTAAGGCTCCGAAAGCTTGTGGCTTTTGCTACCAAATAAACCTGTTGGACTTTAACCTAGTGTTGTTAAACTTCTTGCTGTGTAAATAACACGGCAGAGGCTGGGCCTTTCTTTCCATTTAATTTCCCAGTTTATCACTGCAGTCCCCGTTCTTGTTGTATCGCACCCATCCCCACTTCCGACCCCCTCCCCCACCATTAACACCTGGAACAACCAAGAGTATATGGCGTGAACCTCTGTATACCCTGTGGTATTAGCAAGTCAATTGGTGATGGTGTCGGAGAGAGAGGTCGGAGCAGTGGGCAGCTTTTTCCCCCTGTGCTGGTTCTAAAAACCTTCCACCTGAAGGCTGGACCCAGTCCATTTGTAACTGAAGTCTAGCCAATTCCAGTGCTTCTGACTGAGTTTCTGGCAATTTCAAATGCTGAGCTATCACTATTAGAGCAATTATCTCCACCTTCCTTGCCCCTTCAGGTATAGTCAACTGCAACAGGCCCGCCAATTCCAAAATCTTTGTTTGAACCACCTTTTCATAGAATCATAGAATCCCTACAGTGCAGAAGGAGGCCATTCAGCCCTTTGATCCTGCACAGGCAACCATCCCACCCAGGCCCTATCCCCGTCACCCCACACATTTACCCAGTCCCCCTGTCACAATGTGGCAATTTCGCATGACCAATCAACCTAACCCACACATCTTTGGACTGTGGGAGGTAACAAGAGCTCCTGTAGGGAACTCATGCAGACACAGGGAGAATGTGTAAACTCCGCACAGATATTCACCTGAGGCCGGAGTTGAACCCAGACCCCTGGTGCAGTGAGGCAGCAGTGTTAACCACTTTTGTAGGTCGTTAAATACGACTGAAGATCCACTAATTTTATCAAAGCATGATGTTGGTATTATGATGACACTGTGCCTTTAAGAATTGCAAGGGGTTTGTTTGAAAGTCAGCACTGTTTTATACGGTGCAGATTTATATTATGTGTGCTCTTACCTTCTTTAACACTGTGTCATAGGCACACTATAATCTCCAAGGCACACATCACCCAGACCTGGATAGTTCTGCCATCCCTTCATCTGTTGTCACTGTTAATATCCTGGAATACTCTAACACTACTGTGGGAGCACTATAACAGAACGCACATCCACTCTTAAAATGACTGTTCAATGGGTAATCAATGCAATTTTGCCTGCACCACTCACATCTCAAGAACAAAGGTTTAGTGATCTTGTGTAAGAAAATAAATTTTCCTTAAATAATTGCATCTGTTTATGCAACAATCCTATGAAATGCAAATCCTATGAATTAATTATAAATCATCTCAATCAAATTCTTCATTAAAAATTGTTAGTTTGAAGAGGAATGCATTAGGCTGGATTCTGGGCTGAGCAATGAAGGAATGACGCCCAGTGTTTCAAGACATCTTGCGTAAGGATTTCCGTCAATCCAGCACCCACTTCAATATGACACCCACTAGAGGGGATCTGTGGTGTCTGTGAACAAGGCAAGCCGTAGGGTGGCTTTCCAATCAATCACCTTGAGTATCCTCACTGAGGCTCATATATAGAAAGCATGAGGTAAAAGAACTGGAAGCATATTGTATTTAAATCATGTACAAGATGCATATGAAAGCAAGTCAAAAAGACAGTTTAAAGGTTATTTATTAGTGTCACATGTAGGCTTACATTAACACCGCAATGAAGTTACTGTGAAAATCCCCTACTAGCAGAAAAAGTAAAATAAAGTTTGCTGACCCAGCAAAATTAATTTTCTTCTGAGGGATTGGGACTCCATACTTGTCAAATGAGTTTATCAAGGCCAGAGACAGTGTTCAGCAGTTGGTACTGGAGGCCTCATGAGAAGATGTGCTGATCATGTGTGGTTGCGAAGACAGCCATTTTGGATTTGACAGGGAGGTGAAAAAGCTCTTAGCTCCTGGGTGTAACCTTCAGGAAACCCGGTCATCTGCAGTTAAATTCAAAATAGCGAATAATAGTGAGATTCACAACCGCATGATAATATTTAAAATGCTAGGCTGTCTCCTGGGAGAAGAGTGGTTACCCACCTATTTCCGTTACAACCAGAAGTGGGCAGTTTGCAGATGTGTCATTCAACCGTACTCAACCCAATTCCACTTTCTTCAGGGGTTAACATACCCCCTTTTTCACCTACGCACTTAGTTACCGAGATTAAATAAGTTGCACTATGGTATAGCAAAGCTGATTTTATTAAACCGAAAGGTCATTTTAATTGAAGTATTTTTCTGTTGAAGTAGATTATTTTTTGACCCTGAATATCATTAATTAGATAATAATAAACTGTGGCTTCAAATTGTAAAATCTGGCTAACTTTAATGACCTGGTTTGTTAATAAATAATGTTTTATTCACCTTTTGAAACACTAACTATATTAACATCCGATGGATGATACATTGAGCTGGACACAATAGGGACACCAACAGGGAATAGCTTATGGTCTAAAGGTGCAATGTATTTATTAAGAAACATTAGTTGAATAAGCAGGCTGCCATTACACTCTGCACTACAACATACATACATGTTACTTGATGTCTTATAAGGTCTTACAACAGTTGTCTGCTATTATTACCTACTCTGTATAATGGAATAATGATGATTATATGCCCATTTTGCAAGGATCTTAAACAAATGGCGTAAGGCATGGTTAAAAGATTTGTGTTGGAGAATTTCTTTCACACTCACAGCTCTCCCTGTTAATTTGGTCTGTGGAAAAGGCACACCAGACAATGCTCGTAAGATGTGAGTGCAAAAGCAAAGATCCTTCAACCTTGGCACAGTGAGCAGCTTGTAATGCCACAATACTTTCATCGGAAGGAAAGCTTTGGTGATTTGCAGAGCAGAGATGGTATATCTGTAATGATATACTTTCACAGATTTCATTAGTGAACAACTAGGGATTTATTAACAAGTCATGAAGAGCAGCGAGTGGCATGTTTGCAGCTGATTCGTGAATACCTCCGCTTAGGAAAACCCCTCCCCCCGGGGTGACTCCCCACTCTGAGTTCCGATTGGTCATCCAGGCCAGGTGACCCTTACTCTGCTGTGTTGCCCTTAAAGGGACAATCACCACAATGTTGTTGTCAGTTGCTTCTTGTAACACTCAAAAACATTTGTCCTTTACATTCATTAATGTTGAAAACATCCCAGTGAAGCTCTGTAGAGAATTGGTTTACACACTGACTGTGATCATTAATATTGGGGTAGTAGATACAGAAACATGGTGCCTACCCTGATTTTTAACAAATGAGCAGAATCGTAATTCTTAGGCCAGAATTTTCCAGCTGCACTCACCCCCAGACCGAAAATCCCATCCAAGGTCAATTGACTTTTGCATGGTCCGCCCCCACCCGCTACGATTCCTGTGGTGGGCGCAACGGGAAAATTCCGCCCCAATTAGTCTTCACCTGGACTTAAGTAAAGGATGGCTTTTCCATTAGTAGGACACGGCTGGTGGATTACACTGGCCCCAGTGCAATCTAGTCATGTGCAAGCCACATCCTGTATTGCTTTCACCATGAACATTGGCATTTTAAAAATGTTGTCAATTATGGCGAAAGAGCATCCAACAGGAATTAGTCGTTCAATTGTACATCAGGGTGAGATTCTATCAAAGCTATTCATCTCTACCGCACCTGCGATGTGGGATAGCCATCCAATCACAGTAAGCAGGGAGAATGTTTTTCAGTGTTTCTCCAGTTCTGCTTCCTTGAGCATCCTAGATTTTTATCACTTCGTCATTGGCAGCCATGTCTTCAGTTCCCGAGTCCCAAAATTCTGGAATTCCCTTCCTAAACCTCACCGCCTCTCAGCTTCTCTTTCCTGCTGAAAGATGCTCCATAAAATTTACTTTTTGACCAAACTTTTAGTCACCTACCATCTCCTTATACGTCTCGGTGTCAAATCTTGTTTGACCTTGTCCTGGGATTCATTGGGTGGCACGATGGCACAGTGGTTAGCACTGCTGCCTCACAGTGCCAAGGACCTGGGTTCAATTCCCGGTTTGGGTCACTGTCTGTGTGGAGTTTGCACATTCTCCTCGTGTCTGCGTGGGTTTTCTCCGCGTGCTCCGGTTTCCTCCCACAATCCAAAGATGTGCGGGTTAGGTAGATTGGCCATGCTAAATTACCTCTTAGTGTCAGGGGGAACTAGCTAGGGTAAATGCATGGGGTTATGGGAATAGGGCCTGGGTGGGATTGTGGTTGGTGCAGACTCAATGGGCTGAATGGCCTCCCTCTGCACTGTAGGATTCCATCCTAGGTAATAAAGGGGCTTTGGAGGTCTTGTGCAATGGGTAGTGTCCATAGCTCTGGGCCAGGAACTCCGCTTCAAGACCCACTTCAATACATTATAAACATGAAAGGTGTGTTTGTAATGTGGCTAAACAGGTGATCAGCCTGTAAGTCCTGCCAATACATCTGATGGTGGGTGGTAAGAACAGGATAGTTTTCTGATCAGCCACACTGCAGAAGGAATGGCAAACCACTGCAGTACTTTGGCAAGCTTGGACTAATCCAATGGAAGGCCATGGTCACCAATGCTTTCTTCGGGCATGGTACCTGAAGCAGGAGGAAAGGGGCTATCTAGTGGAGCGACACGGTAGCACAGTGGTTAGCACTGCTGCCTCACAGTGCCAGGGACCTAGGTTCAATTCTGGTCTTGGGTCACCGTCTGTGTGGAGTTTGCACTTTCTCTCCGTGTCTGTGGGAGTTTCCTCCGGGTGCTCCGGTTTTCTCCCACAGTCCAAAGATGTGTGGGTTAGGTTGATTGGCCATGCTAAATTGACCCTAATGTCAGGGAATATGCAGGGTAAATGACGGTTGGGGGAAGAGGGTCTGGGTGGGAGTGTGGTTGGTACAAACTCGGTGGGCCGGGTGGCCTCCTTCTGCACTGGAGGGATTCTATGATTCTATGATCTAAATGCAAATTGGTTTTGAAGAAAATGGGTTTCCATTTTAAAATCAGATTTCTGAAATCAATGCAAAAGGAAAGTGAGGCTGGGCATATAATGTGGGGAAGGTGACACATCACATTTCCAAGTGAAGAGTTCCCCCTTGTTGCTTGGTTTATATTTTATACTTTTTTGCAGATTGTCCTGTCCATTACTTATCTCTTTTGCAATGCAAACTGAAGTAACAATGTCAAATGGCAGCAATCATTTATCTGCTGCTGAATCTATGTTGATGGTATCAATGTGAAATTACTGTTGCTTCAAATCAACGTTATGGGAGGGGAGTAATGTTATCTTTTGGTGACAATACAAAACAACAATAGTTTGCATTGATATAGCACCTTTAGTGTAGCAAAATGGCCCAAGGCTCTTCACAGGAGACTTAACATTTGACCCCAAGTTACATAGGGAATCATTAGATCAGGAAAAGGTAGATTTTAATTAAGTAAAGAAGGAGAGAGTGAGGTACCTTCTTGATCCAAGATGGCGCTGGAGCATGGCAACTTCTTGCGAGCTGTCCTCAGCATAGCCTCTAATTCTATCTTTTTCTCTCTTTCTATGCTTCTAAAACTCTATCCTAACTCTTTTAAACTCTCGAACAATAATCTTTCTCTGCGCCCTAGTGACTGCAACATTACATTCTGCGCCCTCTCATCTCCTTCTCAGTGTATGGTATAGTTTGTCTGTATAGCGCGCAAGAAACAATACTTTTCACTGAATACCAATACATGTAACAATAATAAATCAAATCAAACCAAGTCAAAAAGATGAAGAGATTTACGAAGGGAATTTCAGAGCTTAGGCAGCTAAAAGCGGCCAATGTAAAAACCATTAAAATTGAGAATGCACAATTGTGTCAGCTACCCTTTATATATCATTGGTACTGCAATTGACCCAACAGAAAAGTTTAAGGTTTATTTATTAGTGTCGTAAGTAGGCTTACATTAACACTGCAATGAAGTTACTGTGAAAATCCCCTAGTTGCCACACTCCGGCGCCTGTTTGGGAGAATTTAGTATGGCCAATGCACCTTACCAGCACGTCTTTTGAACTGTGGGAGGAAACCGGAGAACCCCTCATATTTATCCTGCTAATCCCCCTGACACTAGGGTTAATCTAGCATGGCCAATTAACCTAACCCGCACATCGTTGGACTGTGTGCACATACATGTGTGTATATGGGAGGGGGGGGGCATGCTGTTGGTGAGCAGACTAAAGGTGAGCATTGCTACCTCACAGCACCAGGGACCTGGGTTTGATTCCCGGCTTGGGTGACTGTCTGTGTGGAGTTTGCACGTTCTCCCCGTGTCTGCGTGGGTTTCCTCCGGGTGCTCCAGTTTCCTCCCACAGCCAAAAGATGTGCCGGTTCGGTGGATTGGCCATGCTAAATTGCCCCTTAGTGTCAGGGGGACTAGCTAGGGTAGACACATGGCATTATGGCGATAGGGCCTGGGTGGGATTGTGGTCGGTGCAGACTCCTTGGGCCAAATGGCCTTCTTCTGCACTGTAGGATTCTATGATTGTATGAAAACTGCATTACTACTCATTCCACCTTTCTGTCAATTTCAGGTCAATTTCACAAATTCAAAGTCAGCCCACCAGCGATCTCTGCTTGCAGAAGCTGATTTGGAGGCGCGACTGCCCTCATTCAGAATGCAGCAATATCAAAAAACGATCAAAGTGAACGACAGAAATGTTCCCAACCCTGTTGGGAAGCAATCAGCATAACCGTACGCAGAAAACGTTGGGACATTTAACTTGCTGTTCGATTGGGAAGCAGGTCAGCACAAACCACGGCAAAATAACCTGATGAACCAGAATAACCACGCTCACCTGAGGAAGGAGCAGCATTCCGAAAGCTTGTGATTCCAAGTAAACCTGTTGGACTTTAATCTGGCGATGTGAGATTTCTTACTGTGCTCACCCCAGTCCAACACCGGCATCTCCACATTAAGGCAAAAGAGACTTCAGGTGGACCAGAGTCAAAGGTTTTAGATTAGGTTATTAGATTTTTAAGCCCAACTATTAAGTGCATTTTACTCATCTTCGCACTTTGCCTTTTAAGTGGGAAACCTTCCCTTTTAAGTACTGCAGATTTAACCTGGATTTGTCTCCAATTTAGTCACCCTTGTCTTTTTTTAATGCTGTAAGAAGTTTAACAACACCAGGTTAAAGTCCAGGCTACCAGTGATCACTTTTACAGAAACCTTTGAGAGTTTTGTATTAATCATCTAAAGGATCAGGTAGGTCAATTTATAAAAGATCCTTTTATGTCTGTTCAGGTGATTGGATCTTCTGAGGAATCTGACCTTCCTTTAAGTCTCTAGATGTTAATGATGAACGCACAAGAACGACATGATTTAAAATATAGACAGGCTTTGCAATTTAATGGAATCTACTCTAACATGTCCCCATTGTACTCTTAGTATTGGTTGGCAACTCATTTGTCAGATATATCATCATGCACTGTTTTTTTTATATATCCAACGAGGAAAATGACTCGGGATAAAAAATTCCATGTGAAATCACTTAGCATGAAGAGGACTATTCTGAAAATGTTCTGCTGGTTACATTCCCGGCGTCTGTGTTATTGTTTCTCATCTGTGAAATAAAGTAACAGGTACTTAACGTACCAAAAACAATTTGTACAGACATTATTCCACCAATTCAAACTGTGCATGCCTCACTGAGGACTCCTTTATCTAAGTGTGGCTTAATACATTCTCATGCTGTGCTCTGATAACTTCATTTTACAGTTGAAAAGATCACCTGCAGCATGCAGAGCTTGGAAATGGGACTCTGGTAATTTTGGATCGTGGAATGTACTTAGGTGTAATGCAGAAAGAATAATCGCGAAGCAATGAGAATTAAATAGCAGTGGTGGTTTAACTTTGTACGTACACCCTAATAAATATCCGTAATTATGAATTCAGTTTTAAAGCCATTTAGTCTCTTCAGCTGTGGAAGTCTTTTGTTATTATAATCTTAGGTAAATGATTGCAGACAATTTAGAGTTAGATTGTGCTGCAGATAAATTAAATTGATGTGCCTTCTAAGTTTAAGGCATAAATGCTCTGCAAATTGAGCTTTCATTTAGTGATGTATGGCCTACCCAAGCCAACCCCTAATTCCACCGCTCTGAAAATGGCACTTCGCTTTCTCGAACGTTCACCTTTACATGTTAATCTGTTATCTTAAACTCTTAATCCCACCCCCGCCACCACGTTTACAAAGAAAGTTCTGATGTTGTGATGTAAATCTTCAATGTATGGTTGTCACTGTTCCCGACCTAAATTAAGCAGACGGAAAATCTTTTTACGGTCCACATTGGAACTGAAACTTGGAGGATATGAATACAATGCAATGCAGCGAAGTTAGGTTCAAGTTTAGTTCAAGGTAGGTGGAGTGTGAGTTCAGTTTCTTCGACAAGTCGTGAGTGAAATACAGTGCATGACTTGCATGACTATCAGACATCTCAAAGCACTGTGCAACCATTGGCACAGTGGTTAGCACTGCTGCCTCCCAGTGCCAGGGACCCAGGTTCAATTCCAGCCTCGGGTCACTGTCTGTGCGGAGTCCACAACTTCTCCCCGTGTCTCCGTGGGTTTCCTCTGGATGCTCTGCTTTTCCTTCCACAGTGCTGTTTAGGTGCATTGACCATGCTGAAGACATGTACCAACCAACTTAAGAACAGCTTCTTCCCTACTGCCATCAGACTTTTGAATGGACTTACCTTATATGAAGTTGATCTTTCTCTAAACCCTAGCTATGACTGTAACACTGCATTCTGCACCCTCTCCTTTCCTTCTTCATGAACGGTATGCTTTGTCTGTATAGCGTGCAAGAAACAATACTTTTCGCTGTATACTAATACATGTGACAATAATAAATCAAATCAAATCAAAAAAATTCTCCCAGTAGTCGCCGGAGTGTGGCGACTAGGGTATTTTCACAGTAACTTCATTGCAGTGTTAATGTAAGCCTACTTGTGACTAATAAATAATAAACCTTTACTTTTATTAGCTCTGTACGGAGTGTATAGAGGGTGAAGGGGCATGGAAGTGCCATAGGTTGGCAGGGAGGGTGTGGGCAGACATTGTGCTTTCAACTGAGCTGCAGCTGACACAGTTGATTCCACACATTGATAGGAAGATTTGTAAAGGGATGCAGAAAGTGGAAACAAAGGGATAGATTTACAATTTGGTTTACCAGGTGTAAAAGTGAGGATTGGTTGCCTGGTATATAACCACACTGTATGTAGGGAAGCTTCTACAACAGGCAGAGGGTCTGTAATGCTAGTTTAATGTCCTGATGGCAAGTTAAAAATCCAGTGCATACTCTTTCCTGTTGGAGGTTCTTATGTTTGCTAAAATACTACAATTATTACTGATCTAAGCCATGCAGGGCTCAAGTTTTCTTAATATTGTGACCACAACCTAAGGTTATAAGTGTTCCGTGGGCTGCAGTCTTGGGCAACTGAGAAGCATTCTAGGAATGAGAGATATATGAACTTTGTCTTTTAAGTACTTTCTGCAGTTGGCTATTATCATTAAGCATATTTATTTATATCATACAAGTTAAATTCACACTGTCTTTTGTGAAAACTGTGTTTGCCAAATTACTTTCATTTGCCTACAATCACGCAACATAGAATCATAACCATGCTGAGTACTGGAGGAGGCCATTCAGCCCCTTTGTGGCTGTGCTGGCTCTTTGAAAGAGTTAATGACGATGCATATTCAAATGCATTAAAGCCACCGTGGTCTGGAAAACATGTGGACAAATGATCCCAGTTATGATGTACCAATCAGGAGCCTCTGCCAGAGGTTTCAAGGTTAGGAGGAGTTTGAAGCAAAATATTGCGGACGCTGGAATCTGAAACAAAAACAGAAAATGCTGGAAAATCTCAGCAGGTCTGACAGCATCTGTGGGGAGAAAATAGAGCCAACTTTTCGAATCAGGATGACCCTTCGTCAGAGAGAAGGCCCTTCGTCAGAGGGAACTCTTCATCTCTGACGATGTGTCATCTAGACTCGAAACATTGGCTCTATTCTCTCCCCACAGATGCTGTCAGACCTGCTGAGATTTTCCAGCATTTTCAGCTTTTGTTGGGAGGAGATTCTCCTCTTTTTGTATGAAATGTAATCAGGATAGATGCATCTCGGCTACTGATCAGAGCAGGAAGCAGTAGGGTCAGAAACTGTGGCCGAGGGAAGCCAGAAATGTCATCATCCCATGACTTCTGAATCTAATCTCCCCTGGGTATTTGTACAAAGGGTCGGGTTAATCTTCTGGCATTTCAGGCCTGTACTTCCAGGTGGTTTTTTTAAAAGAGAAAAGCCATGGGATGCAGGCATCACTGGCTGGGCCAGCACTTGGTGCCCATCCCTAATTGGCCTTAAACTGAGTGGCTTGCAAGAGCCATTTCAGAGGCAGTTCAGAGTCAACCACATTGCTGTGGGTCTGCAGTCACATGTAGGCCAGACCGGGTAAGGACAGCGGATTTCTGTCAACATTCATGAACCAGATGGACAATCAACAAGAGTTTCATGGTCACCATGGCTGAAACTAGCTTTTAATTCCAGATTTTAATAATTGAATTTAAATTCCACCCTGTTGGGATTTGAACCCCTGTATTACAGAGCATTGGTCAGGACTTCTGGATTATATTGACATTACCACTGCCCCACTGTCTTCCCTCTCCCTCCCTCCCCTGCTTCCACTCCCACCGGCTGGAAAGCTGATACTCCTTTTGAACCCAGCTCACAAATTACCCAGAGGATTCTGGGCTGTGGGAACCATAACCTCCACAGCCATGATCATTTCCCTCGAGCTTGCCCCATTTAACCTGGCAGCCGTGCATGGTAGATGGAGGTTCCAACACAAACATGATCCAGTGGGGACTGGCACTGGATGCCATGACACAGATCATAGAATCATAGAATTAACAGAAAGTGGCCATTCAACCCATCGATCCTGCACTGACTACAATCCCACCCAGGCCCTATCCCTGTAACCCCATGTCTTTACCCAGCTAATTCCCCTATTAAGGGGCAATTTATCATGGTCAATCCGCCTAACCTGCACATCTTTGGACACTTGGGGTGAAAGGGGTCAAAGGTTATGGGGAGAAAGCAGGATTAGGTTATTGAGTTGGATGATTGGTCATGATCGTGATGAATGGCGGAGCAGGCTCGAAGGGCCAAATGGCCTCCTCCTGCTCCTATCTTCTATGTTTCTATCTTTGGACACTAAGGGGCACTTTAGCATGGTCAATCAACCTAACCTTCACGCCTCTGAAGTGTGGGAGGAAACTGGAGCACCCGGAAGAAACCCACTCAGACGTGGGGAGAACATGCAAACTCCACACAGACAGTCACTTGAGGCTGGAATCGAATCCGGAACCCCAATGCTGTGAGGCAGCAGTGTTAATCACTGTGCCACTGTGCCGATAAGCTGGGTATATCCTTGTCTTTGTGAGGTTCACTCCTGGTGGAAGGTCCTGATCTGGCGATGCCTCAATTTCGAGAATTTGCATACTTACTGGGCGGCACGATGGCACAGTGGTTAGTACTGCTGCCTCACAGTGCCAGGGACACGGGTTCGATTCCCGGCTTAGGTCACAGTCTGTGTGGAGTTTGCACATTTCTCCCCATGTCTGTGTGGGTTTCCTCCGGGTGCTCTGGCTTCCTCCCATAGTCCAAAGATGTGCGGGTTAGGTGCATTGACCATGCTAAATTCACCCTCTGTGTACCCGAACAAGCGCCGGAGTGTGGCGACCAGGGGACTTTCACAGTAACTTAATTGCAGTGTTAATGTAAGCCTACTTGTGACATTAATAAATAAACTTAAAACTTACTTGTAAATCTATCCATGGCCTCACCCCTCCCTATCCCTGTAACCTCCTCCAGCCCCAACACACACTCAGATCTCTCAACTTTGTCAATTCTGACCTGTCAAGCTTTTTGACATTTTTGGGGGGGATTTATTTTGATGGAACGGGGTGAAACCCAGATGCTAAGTTCTGTGCCAATCATACACATCTGTTTGAAAGTTTGTTTCCAACAGGCGATGTTAGCCCTAGTCACTGATTACCATTATCTCAACTTGCCTGAAGGTGTTAACACAGACACCTGAAGTTTTATCACTCAAATACTGATTAGAAGCAATTTTCATGGAGCGTTATGTCATTACTTCCTGGCACGGCTTAAAGCTAACCTGTGCCTCTTAACGGGAATCTGCATTGCGACTCCTGAGGTACTGAGATCTTTGGAAATTGTACTGTGCAACAGTCAATGATGGCTTGCACAGCAAAGGTCACTGGATTGATCTCTGGGCTGGGAGGGTTGTCTTATGATGAGTGGTTGAGTAAATTGGGTCTCTGGAATTGTGAAAAACGAGAGGTGACATGGTGGCACTGCTACCTCATAGCACCCGGGACGTGGGTTCAATTCCGGCCTTGGGTCACTATCTGTGTGGAGTTTGCATGTTTCTCCACGTGTCTGTGTGGGTTTCCTCCGGGTGCTCCGCTTTCCTCCCACAGACCAAAGATGTGTAGCTAGGTGGATTAGCCATGATAAATGTGTGTAATTACGGGGATAAGCAGGGGAGAGGCCCTGGGTAAGATGCTATTTCAGAGGCCAAATGGTGTCTTCTGCATGGTAGGGATTCTATGATTCTATGACATCAGTAAAACAGAATTTGTGAACAGAATTTCCACTCACCTGAAGAGGGGGCTTGGAGCTCCGAAAGCTTGTGTGGCTTTTACTACCAAATAAACCTGTTGGACTTTAACCTGGTGTTGTTAAACTTCTTACTATCAGTAAAACATACAGAATTGTGAAGGGACTTGACAAGGTAGACACTGAGAGGATGTTTCCCTCCGATTTGGGAACCATGAAGTTGAAGACATAGCCTCAGGATAGGGATTCAATAATTTCGGACTGAGTTGGGCAGAAATCTCATTCGGAGGGTAGTGAATCTATGGAATTGTCGAAGCCGGAGTGGGGAGGATATTCCATCGTTGAGTATATTTAATGCTGAGATGGACAGATTTTTGGTCTTGCAGCAAATCAAGGGATATGGACGGCACGGTGGCACAGTGTTTAGCACTGGAATGACGGCCTAGGTTTTGTGCTCCAGTTACTGGGAGTACCCTGAAAAAGCATGTCAAAATCTGTCAAGAGAGATAATGATGTGGAGATGCCAGTGTTGGACTGGGGTAAACACAGTAAGGAGTCTAACAACACCAGGTTAAAGTCCTTTAACCTTTAAAGGACTTTAAACTGGTGTTGTTAGACTCCTTACTAAGAGGGATAATGACATCTTACATAAACCTAACAAATTTCAATTGTAAACCTCCAGCTGGCACTCACCATTCTAGATGATTGTGTCCATATAAGGGTAGGCATGTTGACACTGCTGCCTCACAGTGTCCCACGTTCAATTCCGTCCTCGGGCAACTATCTGTGTGGAGTTTGCACGTTCTCCCTGTGTCTGCGTGTGTTTCCTTCGGGCACACCGGTTTCCTCGCACACACCAAAGATGTACAGGTTCGGTGGATAGGCCATGCTAAATTGACCCTTAGTGGCCAAAGATGTATAGGTTAGATGGATTAGCCATGGTAAATGCGTGGGGTTACGGATATAGGGCGGGGTGGTGGGTCTGGCTATGATATTCTTGTAAGAGAGTCTGTGGAAACATGATGGGCCGAATGGCCTCCTTCTGCACTGCAGGGATTCTATGAAAGTGGAGTTGAGGCAGAAGATCAACTAGATTGTATTGGATGGTGGAGCAGGTTATGGGGTCACATGGTCTATTCCTGCTCCTACTTTTGATAATTATATCTTCTGAAGTGTAACGTTATGAAGAGATATTGATAGGTTAAGGTCCATATCAGCAAATGGATTTTAAAGTAGGTTAATTTGAGATCATCCACGTTGGACAGAGGAAAGATAAAGCATGGCACCTACTAAATGGTGGAAAGCTTGAAAAAGTGGCGGTCCAGAGAGATTTGGAGGTTTAGATCATTGAAATGTCATGAACAGAAACAGAAGAGAATCACCATATCTCCAGGAATGTCACCTTTCTCTCTAGAGGACCACAATATAGAGGGACAGAAGTCAAGCTTGAACTTTACAAGTCCCTGGTTAGATCACAGCTCAAGTTACTGGGCATGATGTGGAGATGGCGGCATTGAACTGGAATGGGCACATTAAGAAGTCTCACAACACCACGTTAAAGTCCAACAGGTTTATTTGGAATCACGAGCGCTTTCGGAGCGCTGCCCCTTTGTGCCTCACCTGATGAAGGTTCAAATAAACCTGTTGGACTTTAACCTGGTGTTGTGAGACTTCTTACTGGAGTTACTGAGAGCATTTCTGAATATCACACCTTCAGAAGGATATACTGACCTTGGAGGGAGTGCAGTGTAGATTCACCAGAATAATACCCGGACTCCAAGGTTCAAATACAGGGGAAAATTACACAAAGCAGGATTGTATTATCATAGAATCATAGAATCCCTACAGTGCAGAAGGAGGCCATTCAGCCCATCAAGGCTGCACTGATAACAATCCCACCCAGGCCCTAGCCCCATAACCCCACATATTTACCCTGCTAATCCCCCTGACACTAAGGGGCAATTTAACACGGCCAATCAACCTAACCTGTACATCTTTGGAGTGTGGGAGGAAACTTGAGCACCTGGAGGAAACCCCCGCAGACACGGGGAGAATGTGCAAACTCCACAAGACAGTATCTGGTGATTAGAAGATGATTTATTGATTTGGTTGACATTTCCAAGGTATCAGTTCCCTTCCAGTCGGGGAACACTTCAGCAGTTAAGGGCATTCAGCCTGCGATCTTTGGGTAATCATTTTCCAAGATGGCCTTCAAGACACACGACAACACAGAATCGGCGAGCAGACAATCGACAATGGTTTCATGGTCATCAGTGAATCCTTAATTCCAGATATTTTTCATTGAATTCAAATTCCACCATCTCCCGTGGCGGGATTCGAACCCGGGTCCCCAGGACATTAGCTGAGTTTCTGGATTAATAGTCTAGCGATAATACCACTCGGCCATCGCCCGTCCCATTGTTCCATCTGTGTTAAAAGTGAAAGTTGGCGGTTTTGAGTAGATTCTTTTTTCAGGTTTTCTGAATCTCAATCTCTGACCCAACTCCAAACCATTAGTTTTGACAAAGCGTCGTCAGCTCTTTTCTCGCTTTACAGATGCTGCCAGGCCTGCTGAGATTTTCCACCGTTTTCTTTTGGTCCCAAACCATTCGATTTGGGGAGTTAAGGTTCAGCCTAAATATTTTCATTTGTGTAGCATCTTTCTCAGCTTCAGAAAGAGGTTGGACCTGATGGCCAAGCAAATGAATGGAGTCACTGCTGTAATGTAGGAAATGCGGGAGTTAATTTGTGCACAGCAAGCTCTCACGTAACAGCAAACGTGACAATGACTAGGTAATCTGTTTTTTGTGGTGTTGATTGAGGAACAAATATTGGCTGGAGTATCCCTTCTCTTCTTCAAACTAATGCCATGAGATTTTTTGCATCCACTTGATCCATGGCACAGAATTTAATGTCTCATCTAAACTCTGCTATAATTAAACCTAGTCTTTTTCTAACCATAATCGTCCCATGAAAGAATTCTCCATGAGAACCTTTATAACAGAGTGTAGGTCTTAAACGTTAGTTCAGATACAACATAATACCTTCCATGTTTAACAAGTGATGGAAAATATTAACTAGGCGCATTTCAGGCTCTCCTCCTCTGTAATTATACATTTTATTGCTGCTTAATTACTTTGACGGTAACCGTTACTTGCTGCAATTAAAGTGCAGTGAGATATGCGGAATGGTAGTAAATCCACCCAAATTTGGATTAACACTGGAAATCCCATTTGAAATGACCGAATAAATTCAGCCAAACACAACTGCAAACCCCATAACTTTAGGGCAGCATGGTGGCACAGTGGTTAGCGCTGCTGCCTCACAGTGCACGGGACCCAGATTCGATTCTGGACTCGGGTGACTGTGTGGACATTTGCCCCGTATCTGCTTGTGTTTCCCCCTGGTGCTCCGGTTTCCTCCCACACTCCAAAGACGTGCTGCTTAGGTGGATTGGCCATTATAAATTGGCCCTCAGTGTCAGGGAGATTAGTAGGGTAAATACATGGGGTAAATATGGGGATAGGGCCTGGGTGGGATTATTGTCAGTGTAGTCTCAATGGGCCGAATGGCCTCCTTCTGCACTGTGAGGATTAGGGATTCTATAACACTTGCGTGTATGCGTGTGCATGCATGTGTCTGGGTTTGTGGTTGTATGCGTGCATGCATGTATCTTTATGCATGTGTGTGCATGCATGTATCTGTATGTATGTGTGTGCATGCATGTGTGTGTCAGTGTCTGTGTGTGCATGCATGTATCTGTATTTGTATGTATGTGCATGCATGTTTGTGTCTATTTTGTGTATGTTGTGTATGTGTAAACTTGTCCATTTTCCACAACTGGATATAGCCTGCAAATCTAAATATGTCAATGGGTGCTTTATACATCTTGGTGATGTTTCAGGTAGAAACTTCAACACAAATGGTGGAAGGAATACTCGGGTGGTGCCATGAGCAGCATGCTTGCTCCTGCACAACAATACTTTTCGCTGTATACTAATACATGTGACAATAATAAATCAAATCAAATCAAAAAAATTCTCCCAGTAGTCGCCGGAGTGTGGCGACTAGGGTATTTTCACAGTAACTTTATTGCAGTGTTAATGTAAGCCTACTTGTGACTAATAAATAATAAACCTTTACTTTTATTAGCTCTGTACGGAGTGTATAGAGGGTGAAGGGGCATGGAAGTGCCATAGGTTGGCAGGGAGGGTGTGGGCAGACATTGTGCTTTCAACTGAGCTGCAGCTGACACAGTTGATTCCACACATTGATAGGAAGATTTGTAAAGGGATGCAGAAAGTGGAAACAAAGGGATAGATTTACAATTTGGTTTACCAGGTGTAAAAGTGAGGATTGGTTGCCTGGTATATAACCACACTGTATGTAGGGAAGCTTCTACAACAGGCAGAGGGTCTGTAATGCTAGTTTAATGTCCTGATGGCAAGTTAAAAATCCAGTGCATACGCTTTCCTGTTGGAGGTTCTTATGTTTGCTAAAATACTACAATTATTACTGATCTAAGCCATGCAGGGCTCAAGTTTTCTTAATATTGTGACCACAACCTAAGGTTATAAGTGTTCCGTGGGCTGCAGTCTTGGGCAACTGAGAAGCATTCTAGGAATGAGAGATATATGAACTTTGTCTTTTAAGTACTTTCTGCAGTTGGCTATTATCATTAAGCATATTTATTTATATCATACAAGTTAAATTCACACTGTCTTTTGTGAAAACTGTGTTTGCCAAATTACTTTCATTTGCCTACAATCACGCAACATAGAATCATAACCATGCTGAGTACTGGAGGAGGCCATTCAGCCCCTTTGTGGCTGTGCTGGCTCTTTGAAAGAGTTAATGACGATGCATATTCAAATGCATTAAAGCCACCGTGGTCTGGAAAACATGTGGACAAATGATCCCAGTTATGATGTACCAATCAGGAGCCTCTGCCAGAGGTTTCAAGGTTAGGAGGAGTTTGAAGCAAAATATTGCGGACGCTGGAATCTGAAACAAAAACAGAAAATGCTGGAAAATCTCAGCAGGTCTGACAGCATCTGTGGGGAGAAAATAGAGCCAACTTTTCGAATCAGGATGACCCTTCGTCAGAGAGAAGGCCCTTCGTCAGAGGGAACTCTGGCTTGGGAGTATAATCAGGGTTGACGATCAAGGATAGGATTGGGGAGCTGTATCTGGCAGAGGTGTTATCCTCTGGGTGAAGTGTTAACTGTGGCTCTGACTGACAATGGAAGTTAAGGATCACTTTGACACTGCTTGAAATCCATTCTGCTGCTGTCCTTTGCCAATATGTCACCCGTAATTAAAAGGACCGACATACAATAAGCAATAATGAACTCGCCTTCTCCCCATTGACTCCAGTATAATCTTGCAACATGCAGTTTTGATCATCATTATTGCCTCCAAAATATTTGCCACTGTGCTGGACAAGAACCCAGTTTCTGAGGGACTGCTTTCAGATGCTAACACAGGTCCCATTGTAGAAAATGTTGGCTTCTTTGGATGATGAGATCAAACACCAATCAAGTTCAATTTATTATGTTTTCTTGTCCTGACTGAAATTTGTTGTGGGGTACAATTTCTTATGCATAGAATGGAAGCATTTCAGAGCAATATAACATCATTACAGTGCAGCACCAATATCACGGCCAAAGAGAATAAAAAAGTTAGAGATAGAAGGAAGAGTCTTAGATCTTCGCGCTCCTTTACCAGTACAGCTATATCCAATAACTACATCTGAATTGCTATGACTGTCCTCCAGGCCATCTTATCATAGAATCATTACAGTACAGAAGGAGGTCATTTGGCCCATCAAGTCTATACCGGCCACAATCCCACCCAGGCCCTATTCCCGTAACCCCACACTAGGGTCAATTTAGCATGGCCAATCCATCTAGTCTCCAGATCTTTGGACTGTGGGAGGAAACCGGAGCACCCGGAGGAAACCCACGCAGACATGGGGAGAAAGTGCAAACTCCGCACAGACAGTAACCGGGGCCAGAATTGAACCCGGGTCCCTGGCACTGTGAGGCAGCAGTGCTAACTATTGTGCCACCCTGCCACCCTACTGTGCCACCATGCCGCCCTGGTCATCACTGGTCATCAATGGTATTGAGGGGAATGGAGATAAGGCGGATACAGAGTTTTAGGAAACCCTCCAATCATGCATAGGCACAGTTGGGTTGGCAGAGACTCCACCATCCTTAACATCTCGCTATCTCTCCAGTACCAAAAGCTTCCGGCCAAGGAGAGGGTGTGCTTTTGTTGTCCCAACCCACTCCCCACTGGGGGATTCTGACACACAGATCCCCAGCTCAGCAGTAATCCTTCTAATTCTCATCTCCTCGGCTGCACACTTGCAGGTCTGGTGCTATTGAAGATCCGACTCCAGAAAGGGTGTAATTACATTCCACATCCCTGAGACGATGCAGCCAATCCAAACTGGTCCATGTCCAGCATGACTGACCATTGCTCTGGGGCACTATCTCCCACTCCACATGAAGCCATCTTGCAAAACGGCTGCCATCTCGTTGGTCCTGTTATTGTTAGCTCTTTGACTGGATGCAGCTAATCAGTCCTATGTTTGGAGACAAGTATCCCATCTTAAGCCGCAATGTCAGAGGAAGGAACTGAGCTTGTTCGAGCTCTTTCCTAACCACAGGGGGAAACCTGAGAACACCAGGAGGCAATTCTTTTTTCTTACCCTGGCCAATCCACCTAACCCGCAAATCTTTGGACTGTTGAGGAAACCAGAGCACCCAGAGGAAACCCACGCAGTTTGCACTTTCTCCCCGTGTCTGTGTGGGTTTCCTCCGGGTGCTCCGGTTTCCTCAACAGTCCAAAGATGTGCGGGTTAGGTTGATTGGCTGTGCTAAATTGACCCTAATGTCAGGGGGATTAGCAGGGGTGGGGTTATGGGGATAGGGCCTGGGTGGGATTGTGGCCGGTGCAGACTCGATGGACCTCCTTCTGCACTGTAGGGATTCTATGATTCTATGATTCATGCAGACACAGGGAGAACGTGCAAACTCCATACAGACAGACACCCAAGGTCAGAATTGAACCTGTGTCCCTGGCACTGTGAGGGTGCTCCGGTTTCCTCCCACATTCCAAAGATGTGCAGGTTAGGTGGATTGGCCATGGTTAAAAAAAAGAATTGCCCCTGAGTGTCCAAAGATATGCAGGTTAGATGGGTTATCCATGGTAAAATGTGTGGGGTTGCAGGGATAGGGAAGGGGAAAGGGCCTGGGTAAGATGCTCTGTCAGAGTATTGGTGCAACCTCAACGGGCTGAATGGCCTCCTTCTGCACTTTAGGGATTCTATGAAGTCACTTTGAGCTAGCGTTCTATGATTTATGAGGAGTTCTGGAAGACACTTTTTGAGCAAATTATCTCTCTATCCCTTTAGCCACAGAGTACGGGCGAGATGCAGGAAGGTAATCCAATCTTTTACATTGGACCTGTGAATGGAGAATAGTGTAGCATGAGGCAAAATGAACATTTTAATCTTGAGTTGCTGTCTGGGCATGAGAAAGATGGCTGCAGTCCTGTGAGAGTTAAACCTCTTACTGTATAGTGGCAGAACACAGCAAAGAGAGCCTGGATAATTCCCCAGTATCTGCCTTAAACACCACTGACTTTAAACAGGTTACCACAAATGTGCTCCACAGTATGAAAGCACATTAACAACAGAAAACCTCAATGCTTTTCTTCAGAATGCTCGGCAAGATGTATCTTTGAGTGCATGTTGTAAAAGTTAGTTAATTAACCGTTACCCTCCAATGAACTTGGGGTACTTCCACTCATATAATTGATTAGGCTCCAGCAATCCTTGGCTATTTATCTTCTTGAGCAACATGGTGGGATTTGACTCCCGAACCCCGATGTTTGTTAGGCTGGAGTGCTCAGCCGGCTGGGTTGATACGTTTAGCATCTACAGCATGGTTGTAAGTGGCAAGAGTCAAAGCAAAGCGAATGTCAAAGGCTCTCACTGGGCTGCGGTACCCAGGCCTTGTCTGCCGTCTCAACTGGACATGAGATCGTTTGGAACTATTCTGAAGACGTTTCTCCCCAGAGCCCCAACCAATATTTTTTACTCAGCCAACACCACTCGAAAACCAACTTATGTGCTCAGCATCACAATGCTGTTTGTGGGAGCTTGCTTGTGCACAAGTCATAGAATCACTCCAGTGCAGAAGGAGACCATTCGGCCCATTGAGTCTGCATCGACTCTACTGTTGTACCTGTTAATTCTCAGATACTTTCAACCAGTTTACTTACTCCAAGGTTTTACCCCGGTGCCCTTATTTGCAAGGTGGACAAAGGACAAACACAAGTAAAGGTTCAACAAGTTTATTAATAATAACACTATTAACCCTTAAATTACCCACATAAAACAAGAGGATACCCCAGATTCAAGTATACTACCCGTAAAGATGGCTTGGTTAAACTGCAGGCCCGATTCTCAGAGTCCCTCTGGTCTGTCGTCACGAAGGTGAGTCTCGATGGCCGCTTCTTCCTTCCTTCCTTCTCTGGTCAGTCTTCCGAATGGTCACGGCCGCCTCCCCTGTCGAGTCTTCGCTGCAGTGTGCCTCTGAGTGTGTCCCTTTATCCCCAGCCTGCTTGCCTTTCCAGAAACTTCTCTGGCTTCTGGCCAATGAGGTCCCAGGAGGGGGTTCCAATACCCAGTGGGTTTCTTGATGTCTGCCTGACAGGACACCAGGGTCCGCCCCCCCAGGCTTCTTGATGTCTGCCTGACAGGACACCAGGGTCTGCCCCCCAGGTGTCCATCTCCATGTTGTTGAACTTGTTCTGATGTGGAGATGCCGGCGTTGGACTGGGGTAAACACAGTAAGAAGTTTAACAACACCAGGTTAAAGTCCAACAGGTTTATTTGTGTGGCTTTTGCTACCAAATAAACCTGTTGGACTTTAACCTGGTGTTGTTAAACTTCTTACTGTGTTGAACTTGTTATCAGGTAAGGTTTCTACAGGATCTCTTGGTGACAGAAAGTCTGGCCCGATCTGGGCTTCTAACAATAGACCGATGCATTTCAATGAGGTGCCATGATCTCCTGCTAAGTTTCAAGTAGAGTGTAACGACCTTTGATGGGTGGTTGATGGGTCAAGCCCAGACACATTTGTGTATTGTACAATTGGCCTGCCTGAGGTGTGACTGTGTTTGATTTCAAAATGCCCAATTCTTTAATTTAGGATATCCAATTTTATCAGCCTTAAAACTAGGCCCTGTTTATATCACCACACTACAACAGAGCATCTTACCCAGGGCCCACCCCCCACCCTGTCACCGTAACCCCACACATTTGCCCTGCTAATCCCCTGCACCGACACATCTTGGAACACCAAGGACCGATCTACCTGACCCGCACATCTTTGGACTGTGGGAGGAAACTGGAGCACCTGGAGGAAACCCATGCAGACACAGGGAGAATGTGCAAACTCCACACAGACAGTCACCCGAGACCAGAATCGAACCCGCGTCCCTTGCGCTGTGAGGCAACAGTTCGAACCACGATGCCGCCGTGACGCACGAGAGGCAGGTCATGTAATGGGGCAGATGTTAACTTTAGGGCAAGGAATTCCGTTTTTTTTCAGAATTACACTCAAAGTTGCAATTATCCCAGTGTACCCTGAGCTCTCATGCCATATATATAGATATTGAATTATGTGAAAATGAGTTTAAAGTACATTCATTTGCGTCACAAGTAGGCTGACATTAACATTGCAATGAAGTTACTGTGAAAATCCCCGAGTCGCCACACTCCGGTGCCTGTTCGGGTACACTGAGGGAGAATTTAGCATGGCCAATGCACCTAACCAGCACGTCTTTCGGACTGTGGGAGGAACCCATGCAGCCACCCAGAGAATGTGCAGACTCCGCACAGACAGTGACCCAAGCCTGGAATCGAACCCGGGTCCCTGGCGCTGTAAGGCAGCCATGCTAACCACCGTGCCTCCACGTGAAGATGCAAAGAGATAATCACCTTTGTTCACCATCTACCCAAACAGTTAAGCCAGGGCCAGGGCAACCATAGACATCGCATAACTTTGAAATCCACCTTCACCTTTGAACCAACTTCCATGGCAGGACAGTAAGTAACAGAATTAGGTGTCTTGTGAGTCACTCCCAGACCATAACTTGTAAAAAGAGTCAGTCCTTTACAACCTCTCTCTCTCTGTCTCCCACTCTCCCTCTCTCAGCCCTGAAGCACTAAAACTGGATGACACATTTGTTATTGTCTGAAAAATGATCGCTGCTGGAGTTGCAGCAATAATTGGTGTGAGATTATGTTATAGACAGCTGAAAGGTAAGAACGTAAATGGGATCAGTGACACAGCTTCTTGTTTTCCACTCTGTCAGTTTTTCTCTCAGCTATGGATTTGTTGTCATCGACTCCTGATGAACCCACTGACACCTCTGTCACAAAATGAATTTTTCACTCCTCACTTGATTGACTCCATTTGTTGGATGTAACTCGCAAAGTCACAAAAACAGACGCCCATCACCACCCCCCCCCTTCTCCGTTTTGAGCCAAGGCGCTGATGTGTTAGGCCTTTCTGACTTTGAGTTTCTTCAAGAAAGAAATAGCTTCCATTGATACGGTGTCGTTCATGACTGCAGGATGCCCCAGCACACTCCACAGCCAGTGAAGTACCTTGGGAAATGCAGTCATCCTTGTGGTACAGGAAATTCGGCAGCCAATTTGCACACAGCAAGCTTCCACAAAAACCACAAGGGTATAGAATCATAGAAAGCCTACAGTGCAGAAGGAGGCCATTCGGCCCATTGTGTCTGTACTGACAATTGCACCTAGGCCCTTTCCCCGTAACATTACATATTTACCCTGCTGCTCCCTCTGACACTAAGAGGTAATTTAGCATGGCCAATCAACCTAATCCGCACAGCTTTGGACTGTGGGAGGAAACTGGAGCACCCCGAGGAAGCCCACGGAGACACAGGGAGAACGTGCAAACTCCGCACAGACAGTGACCCAAGCCGGGAATCAAACATGGGTCCCTGGCGCTGTGAGGCTGCAGTGCTAACCACTGTGCCACCGTGCCATATAAACGATCAGATCAGGCATTTTCTTTTGGTGTTTGAGGAAGTAACGTTGGCCAGTTTATTCATTTGTTGGACATGGGCATTGCTGGCTGGCCAGCATTTATTGCCCATCCCTAGTTACCCGAGGGCAGTTGCGACTCAACCACAATGCTGTGACTCTGGAGTTACATGTAGGCCAGACTGGGTAAGGACGGCAGATTTCCTTCCCTAAAGGACATTAGTGAACCAGATGGGTTTTTCTGACAATCGACAATAGTTTAATGGTCATCAGGGCGGCACGGTAGCACAGTGGTTAGCACTGCTGCTTCACAGCTCCAGGGACCTGGGTTCGAAACCCGGCTCGGGTCACTGTCTGTGTGGAGTTTGCACATTCTCCTTGTGTCTGTGTGGGTTTCCTCCAGGTGCTCCGGTTTCCTCCCACAGCCCAAAGATGTGCGGGCTAGGTTGATTGGCCATTCTAAATTGCCCCTTAGTGTCCTGGGATGCATAGGTTAGCGGGATTAGTGGGTAAATATGTAGGGATATGGGGATAGGGCCTGGGTGGGATTGTGGTTGGTGCAGACTTGATGGGCCGAATGGCCTCTTTCAGCAGTGTAGGATTCCAAGAGTAGATTCTTAATTCCAGATTTCTCTTATTGAATTCAAATTCCACCAGCTGCTGTGGCGGGATTCGAACCTGGGTTGCCAGAACATTAGCTGAGTTTCTGGATTAATGGTCGAGCGATAATACCATTAGGCCATTTCCTGTGGGTGGATCTCCCCTGCTTCTAGTCAAAATAGCACCATGGGATCGTTTACATCCACCAGAAAGGGCTGAAGGGACCTCAATTTAACATCTCACCTGAGAAAGGGTACCTCCAACCGTGCAGCATTCCCTCAAGTACTGCACTCGAGAATTAGATTACGTGCTGAATTCTCTGTTGGAGGCCCAAGGGAAAAATGCAATTTAAGGCAGCAGGTTTCAAAACAGAGCAACAAATTCATAATGGGGATTAAACATACACATTAGATACTTTAACAGGATTGCAAAAAGCTTTGTTGGATTGCCTAGGTTAAAAAAGACACAGTGAGGGACAATGTAACTCAATATTTACCTACTGAAGTATCTTAGTGAGGACAAAGACCGATGAAAGTAGACGGTGGGATTGTTTTGGGCTGCATTAACAACTCATTTAATTATTATTGTTTTGAATCTCCTTTTACACGGGGCTGTGTATGAAATCTAGTTCTAAGAATGCAGCTGGTGCTAACCTGGGACAGGCAGGTTGGGTGAAAGTTGGTCAATGGGTGGCATGGTGGCATAGTGGTCAGCACTGCTGCCTCACAGCACCAGGGGCCTGGGTTCAATTCCCGGCTTGGGTCACTGCCTGTGCGGAGTTTGCACATTCTTTCCGTGTCTGTGTGGGTTTCCTCCGGGTGCTCCAGTTTCCTCCCACAGTCCAAAAGACGTGCTGGTTAGGTGCGTTGGCCATGCTAAATCCTCCCTCAGTGTACCCGAACCGGCGCCGGCGTTGGTGACTAGGGGACTTTCACAGTAACATCATTACAGTGTGAATGTAAGCCCACTTGTGACAAATAAAAATAAACTATCATGCAAACCAGCCTCCCATCCATTGACACTGTCCACACTTCCTGCGGCCTCAGGAAAGCAACCAGCATAACTAGGGACCCACCTAGACATTTTCTCTTCCACCTTCTTCCATCAGGAAAAAGATACAAAAGTCTGAGGTCACGTGCCAACCAACTCAAGAACAGCTTCTTCCCTGCTGCCATCAGACTTTTGAATGGACCTACCCCGCATTAAGTCGATCTTTCTCTACACCCTAGCTATGACTGTAACACGACTCTCGTTTCCTTCTCTATGAACGGCATGCTCTGTCTGTACAGCATGTAAGAAACAATACCTTTCACTGTATACGAATACATGGAACAATAATAAACCAAATCAAATCAAAGCAATGTTTAAGGAACTAAGGCAAGCAATGTATTGGAACCACCCATTGCAAGTGTCCTGACGAGTGGCTTTGCACACCATGCACTCACTCGGCGCCGTTCAAATGCAGCTTTCTCCATTCTGACATTAAGCCTGGCAAGCTCACCTCAGGTCAAACTAAGCCACACAGATGGACTGAGCATCAGCCAGTAACCACTCCGCCATAGCCGCAGAATTGTCTGTGTCCTGCCAAAAGCAATAAATCACAGGTTGAGGCATAGATTCAGCGTGGCTGCATTGCTAGATTTGTAAGACCTGTTCTGGCTGACAAAGAACAGCCAATCTTCATGATTAGTAATCCCAATTTCTGTCACGCTTCTCTGCGATGGGGTTGGACGGTCTGGTTGAAGGAATGGACTTGGCCGCAGTCAGCCTGTTTATTGTTGCTAGTGTCACTCCAGGACAGGCTCAATATAAGTTACTGTCTTACCGATGGATGGAATTGGGCTTGCCAGCTTTCTCTTTGGCTTCACTCCTTCGTTGACGTTCCAATACAGCAGAGATTTCCATCTAGTGACCTAGCTGAGAATGAGTGAAACCGGAGCTCAGTGTTAGGTTCAACTCTGAGTTCAGGCGAGGCTGTGATTATGATTAAATATTGGAGAATCCAAGATGTTCAACATCTCCTCTGGCACAGTATTAATGTGCAGCCATTGGAGGGTACCCGTATCATTACTAAAGGGTCGATTTTAACTCCTGGTGAGAGTGGTGTGAGAAAGGCGCCTCGGCCAACAGCAATTATCTGCAATGAGAGGTATGGGAGATATTAATCTCTTCTGTTTATAAGCCCTAACCATCTCCCACCCAAATCCAGCAGTAAGTGCCAGATGTCCAGTGGGATTTTGGACACCAGGAAGCCGTCCCGGAGGATGTGAAGGCATGAGACTTGGAAAGTGGTTGTGGGGCAGCTAGGGGAGGGGAAGGTCAGGGAGCCATCACTCTTGGCAGAGGGACCCCTCAGGTGGGTGAGGTTTCATTGTCATCAGGATTGGAAAGTTTCATTATGAGGAGAACCTGAGTGTATCTACTGGAGCCGAGGGAAACAAAGGACATTAGACCAGAGGTTTTTTTAAATGATGAAGTTTTTTGATAAGGTGGATGGGGAAAGAACATTTCTTTGAGGTGAGAAGTCAGAGAAATCATCAATTTAAGATTACAGAGTGTGAGGCTGTGTGATTGAGAGTGAAGGAGAAATCTGGAGACCACAGGAACATTTCAATGGACTGATCAGGTGGGCAGATGGACCTAGGAGTGTCTATCCAAAGGTCCGTGAAAGTGGCAGGACAGGGAGACAAGCATGCAGGCTATTTTCCTTTATTAGTCAAGGCATAGAACAAAGTGATGTCACAGGTGGATAGGGTCGTAAAGAGTGCCTTTGGTACATTGTCCTTTATAAATCGGAGTATCGAGTATAAAAGTTGGAGTGTTATGGTAAGGTTATATAAGGCATTGGTGAGGCCGAATTTGGAGTATTGTGTACAGTTTTGGTCACCTAGTTACAGGAAGGATGTAAATAAGATTGAAAGAGTGCAGAGAAGGTTCACAAGGATGTTGCCGGGACTTGAGAAGCTGAGTTACAGAGAGAGATTGAATAGGTTGGGACTTTATTCCCTGGAGCGTAGAAGATTGAGGGGAGATTTGATAGAGGTGAATAAGATTTTGATGGGTATAGATAGAGTGAATGCAAGCAGGCTTTTTCCGCTGAGGCTAGGGGAGAAAAAAACCAGAGGGCATGGGTTAAGGGTGAAAGGAGAAAAGTTTAAAGGGAATATTAGGGGGGGCTTCTTCACGCAGAGAGTGGTGGGAGTGTGGAATGAGCTGCCGGATAAAGTGGTAAATGCGGGGTCACTTTTAACATTTAAGAAAAACTTGGACGGGTTCATGGATGAGAGGGGTGTGGAGGGATATGGTCCAAGTGCAGGTCAGTGGGACTAGGCATAAAATGGTTCGGCACAGACAAGAAGGGCCAAAAGGCTTGTTTCTGAGCTGTAATTTTCTATGGTTCTATGGTTCTATAAGGAAATTTGATATTTCCACTACGACACTCACCAACTTTTACAAATGCACCATAGAAAGCATTCTTTCTGGTTGTATCACAACTTGGTATAGCTTCTGCTCTGCCCAAGAGTGCAAGAAACTACAAAGGGTCGTGAATGTAGCCCAATCCATCACACAAACCAGCCTCCCATCCATTGACTCTGTCTACACTTCTCGCTGCCTTGGCAAAGCAGCCAGCATAATCAAGGACCCCACGCACCCCAGATATTTTCTCTGCCACCATCTTCCGTTGGGAAAAAGATACAAAAGTCTGAGGACGTGTACCAACCGACTCAAGAACATCTTCTTCCCTGCTGCCATCAGACTTTTGAATGGACCTACCTTATATTAAGTTTATCTTTCTCTATGACTTTAACACTACATTCTGCACTCTCTCCTTTCCTTCTCTATGAACCGTATGTTTTGTCTGATTAGCGCGCAAGAAACAATGCTTACAACTATATCCCAGTACATGTGACAATAATAAATCAAACCAATCAAATCAAAGTTATGCTCAAACAGTATAAAATACCAGTTAGACAATAATTAGAGTCCTGCGTTCAGTTCTGCGTTACAGGAGTGTCACTGGCCGAACAATCTTCAGATATTTCATCAAGGAGCTTCTTCACAACATAAGGTCAGAAGTGAGGATGTTTGCTGATGATGTGTAGGTTAGGTGGATTGGCCATGCTAAATTGCCCCTTAGTGTGCCAAGATATGTATGTTAGATGGATTAGCCATGGGTAATATGTGGGGTTACAGGGATAGGGTGGGGGAAAGGGCCTAGGTAAGGTACTCTTTCAGAGAGAGAGGTCCACCAACCCGCCTGACCTGCATGTCTTTGGACTGTGGGAGGAAACTGGAGCACTTGAAAGAAACCCAGGCAGACACGGAGAGAATGTGCAATCTCTATACAGTCACCCAAAGCTGAATCGAACCTGGGACCCTGGTGTGAGGCAGCAGTGCTAACCATTGTGCCACCATGCTGCACATGGGATTAGAAACATAGAAACTAGAAGCAGGAGGAGGCTATTCAGCCTTTTGAGCCTGCTCTGCCATTCATTTTGATCATGGCAGATCATAAATTCAATATCCTGATCCCCCCATACCCCTTGATCCCTTTAACCCCAAGAGCAAAGCTAATTTCTTCTTGAAATCACACAACTATCAATGGCCTCAACTACTTTCTGTGGCAGTGAATTCCACACATTCAACACCCTCTGGGTGAAGAAATTTCTCCTCACCTCAGTTCTAAAATGTTTACCCCTTATCCTCAAACTATGATACCTAGTTCTGGATTTCTCCTACCATTGGGAACACTCTTTCTAAATCTATCCTGTCTAACCCTATTAGAATTTTATATGTTTCTATGAGATCACCTCTCATTCTTCTAACCTCCAGTGAATATAATCCTGGAAATATGAGTTTTAGATTGATGTAGCTGAGAGCTAGCACAGAGCTGATGGACCCAATAGCCCACTGCATTTTATGGCGCTACTTTCTATTTCCTTTGATGATCAGCGATTAGTTTTGAAACACCATTCAATTAGAATATGGGGTTTTTTTAGCACTCAAGGTCTGACCAGCAGAATTTGGGTTGTCTATTGAGCTGTTCCTTCTGTGCACTTACTTGCTGCAGAAATTATTCTAAGGATGATCCTGAAAATTCGCAAATGTTAAATGTTTCGAAGAGATGAAATAATCGCTGGGGAATTAATTTATGAATAAAAATAAAGCCGTTATCGCAGAGAGCAGATGTTGCTCGGAAATGTGGAATTGTTTTCTTTTCCACACTGAAAGAGGATGTTCTAAGGAAGCATTGTCCCCAAGTTAGCCTTCAAATCACATTGACCTGTCTATCTGAAACCAAACACAAACAACACACACGTCTTTCCATTTGAGGCATGATGAATCTCTGTCCCCAATCACAACAAGTACTGTACCAAAATATTTCCGTTTCAAATCCATTATAAGGCTTCCAGAATATTCCGCAAGGGAATTTAACTTGATTCAGAAACTCCAACTGTCAATATTAGTTGGAATTTGGCATCTTTTCCTGGTACAAATGATTCTCTATTTTAATTATGATGACATCAGCATCTGTTGCGTGTGACAGGTTAGTAAGACGGTCCATTTCTTTTGAGAACATAAGATACTGTAGGGTGGAAATTGTTCTTCTTGGTAATTTACACGCGATCCAGTTGTGTAGGTTAGGTGGATTGGCCATGCTAAATTGCCCTTCAGTGTCCAAAGTTGTGTAGGTTAGGTGGGTTGGCCATGCTAAATTGCCCCTTAATGTCCAAAGTTGTGTAGGTTAGGTGGATTGTCCATGCTAAATTGCCCCTTAATGTCCAAAGTTGTGTAGGTTAGGTGGATTGGCCATGCTAAATTGCCCCTTAATGTCCAAAGTTGTGTAGGTTAGGTGGATTGGCCATGCTAAATTTCCCCTTAATGTCCAAAGTTGTGTAGGTTAGGTGGATTGGCCATGCTAAATTGCCCCTTTGTGTTCAAAGTTGTGTAGGTTAGGTGGATTGGCCACGCTAAATTGCCCCTTAGTGTCCAAAGTTGTGTAGGTTAGGTGGATTGGCTATGCTAAATTGCCCCTTAGTATCCAAAGTTGTGTAGGTTAGGTGGATTGGCCATGCTAAATTGCCCTTCACTGTCTAAGGTTGTGTAGGTTAGGTGGATTGGCCATGCTAAATTGCCCCTTAGTGCCCCAAGTTTTGTTGGTTAGGTGGATTGGCCATGCTTATTTGCCCCTTAGTGTCCAAAGTTGTGTAGGTTAGGTGGATTGGCCATGCTTATTTGCCACTTAATGTCCAAAGTTGTGTAGGTTAGTTGGATTGGCCACGCTAAATTGTCCCTTAGTGTCCAAAGTTGTGTATGTTAGGTGGATTGGCCATGCTAAATGTGCAGAGTTATGGGGACAGGGCAGAGTGGAGGCCTTGGGTGGGATGTTCTTTCAGAGAGAGTGCAGACTCGATGGGGAGGATGGCCTCTTTCTGAACTGTAGGGATTCTATGTGAGAATGACCCTCTCTCTGTGGCCCTCCCTCTTTCCGATGAGGTGTTAAGGTCAGGCTCCACACTCCTCTTCAAATGGATGTAAACGATACAGTGGCCTTTTCTTGAAGAAGATCAGGGGGGTCTTTTGGAATTTGGAAACAAGAGGAAGCGATTCATTCACATTAACTGTAAATATTTAGAGAGATCATTACCATGTACCCAGCCTGCCTCTGTTTCTCGTTATACTCTCTCAAAAATTTGTCAATCACAGTTTTCCTCAGTTGCGACTGATCCGTCGCTCCACTCGACACTCAACAATGCCGTGGAGGAGGGACTTCCAAGTTTCTATCACACTATGTGGAGTTCTCCTGCTGTCAAATCAGATAGAAACCCCCCTCAAGTGATGTCACCAAAGTGGAATGATGGTAACGTTTAACCAAACTGCATTGTGACATCCTGAGGATGTGGAAGATGCATTATGAATGCAAACTCGTTTTTTAGTTTGACCATCAGGTTGATACGGAGCTCCAGAGGTAAACTGAGATCTATTGAATGCGCTATTCCTGAGTCCCAAACACTCTTTGATCCATTAAGGTCAACGCGATTAGGAGACCGTGCAGGCTGATGACAAGGTGAGAGTTCTACTGCTCGAAACTGTCTCCCTGCAGCAGAATGCTTCAGTTTTATGTCCTTGTGCGACCACCGCGCAATTAGCTACATCAGGCCCTTCCCACTCAGCGATAAGAGTTGGCCAATCGGGAGGATTGCATCGCCCTCTCCAAATGTGTCTTTGGTAAGCGGCAGGAAAAAGGTGAACAGATCAGCACCTTTCCATCTCCTGAGAAATTGCACAATTAGCACGGTCCAAGCTTTTTCTGGGACCAGTGATAAATGATGCTGCCTTCCAAAGTCACCTTAGACTGTCAGAGCGGGCTCCTGCTGAAAAGCAAAGAGATTTAGGCATTCAGAATCCCTCCCAGAGAGTGTAAAGTTGGGGTTTAACTTCCATATAAGTTTCTCTCTATTCCTACCTTAAAGCTGGAAAGGTGCGTACAATCTCAGCATTTTTAATTCTGCAGATTTGTGGTGTTGTCAACTGTTTTAACCATTGGTGTTAAAGTTGCTTAACTTTGCTGAACTCAAACTGAAAAGACTGGTGTAGGAACATAACAATGTCCTAAAGAACTCAATGATATAACAGTGTGTTGGCAACAGTCATGGTGGCACAGTGGTTATCACAGCTGCCTCACAGCGTCAGGGACTCGGGTTCGATTCCCAACTTGGGTCACTGTCTGCGTGGTGTTTGCACGTTCTCCTCGTGTCTGTGTGGGTTTCCTCCAGGTGCTCCAGCTTCCTCCCACAGTCCAAAAATGTGCAGGTTAGGTGGATTGGCCATGCTAAGTTGCCCCTTATTAATGTCTCTTGCCTCCGGATGTGTACCACCTTGCTCCGTGAGAATGAAGGAAGTCTATCACTGAGTGTCATGCGATATGTTTTGGTCATGTGGCTGTCATGGTTGAATAGCTGACAGCGTGTGGGTGTGAGGTGTGTGGGTGTGAGGTGTGTGGGTGTGAGGTGAAACATATGAAAGTGAGATCGGTTTCCTGATTGATAGAGATGTGTCGATAGGTGAGTGTGGACAGCATGGTGCATTGAACGAGTGTGTGAGGCCGAGTGTGCGTTTGATGGGATGTGAAGATGCATTTACAACTTGACCACTCGAAAGGTTATTCAACTTCTCTCAACACTGCATCCAGGCCCCTGGAGCTTAACTTCAGGCAATGGTGCCTGTGGCTATTTGTAACCATTGCATTCTCGGCTGTGTACCTGGAGATACTCCTGGCCCACTGTACATGCAGGACATCTTTCCTCAAGAGGTGCTGGCTAGTTTTGATGGTATTGATATGGAGATGCCGGAGTTGGACTGGGGTGGTCACAGTAAGACGTCTCACAACACCAGGTTAAAGTCCAACAGTTTATTTGCAATCACGAACTTTCAGAGTGCTGCTCCTTTATCAGGTGACTCACCTCATGAAGGAGCTGCACTCCGAAAGCTCGCTAATAGTGTTGGCAAGAAATTATATCCTTCCCCCCAACCCTTGCCGATACATGCAGCCAATGAGGTTAATGCTGGCTGCATGTAGCAATCATGATAATGAGCAGGTAACAAGAAGATGGAGTTCTGCATACATGACACTGAATGAGTTGGTGAGGGGTGATCAGACTTTGCCAATATCCGTATCCATTGGGGTGACACGGTGGCACAGTGGTTAGCACTGCTGCCTCACAGCACGAGGGACCCGGGTTCGATCCTGGCTTGGAGAGCTGTGCGGAGTCTGCACGTTTTCCCCGTGTCTGCGTGGGTTTCCTCCCACAGTCCGAAAGACGTACTGGTTAGGTTGATTAGCCGTGCTAAATTCGCCCTCAGTGTAACTGAACAGGCACCGGAGTGTTGTGACTGGGGGATATTCGCAGTCACTTCATTGCAGTGTAAGCCCACTAGTGACTAATAAATAAACTTTAACTTTCAACTTTATTTTCAGAGCCTATCCATTTAGTCTGTGATCTGTTTAAACGCTTTCTATATCAACAGAGCAAACAGAAATCACAACCAGATAACAACAGGGTAATTTCTCCAGTGAAGTGCAGCAGAGTTACATAATTCAAATGATAAAAGCAATCCCAGTCACTTCCAGCAGTGCAACCTCCAGATGTGATTGACAGCGGGGTTAATCATCTCCACTCTACTTGGGACTAGCGGGTGTCACCGTATGCATCCCGTAAAGAAAAAAAAGTTTGACCCTTTTCAATCTATTAGCCCTGCACCCTTGAAGCAACAGGGAATGCACAATGATCAAGTGCCCTCTTGACCTCGAAACTGCGTGTGGCCTGAAGTATCAGCAATGCAAGTAGCATGCGAACTAAATATATCGCTGCGCAGAACTTGTGTAAAGCAGTCCCACCCCGATATATCAACAGACCAAATGGTGTAAAACCGACCCCACATTTACGCAGGAGTTTGATTCAAGCCAGCTAGCCAGCGAAACACTCACGGATTAAAAATGCCAACATAAAACAGCGATCAGCTGTTTTCTGATTGAGACAGATGTCCTGAAAGTAGCAGCATTTTAAAGTATTTACTTGTAGTGCTTTCAGATGGCATTAACATGTCGGCTGAGAGATAGAAGCTTAGCTTTTGTGTAGTAATCTATCTGTAATGAAGCTGAGAAAGCTTCTTGTTATTTACAAGTGACAGAAATAGTTCTGTTTTCGCAAAATCAAACCCAAAGACAGATGCTGGCTGATTAAGGACATAATGCTCTGTAACTGTAAATTTAATTTCCCCACAAAGAATGCTCACATATGAATATTTTTTTCTGCCATCACATTAAAGCTGCGGAATCCTTCCTTGCCAGCTCGGCTCATAGTCTGTAGTCAAACTGTCAGAATCCAACTCTGCACATTTACCTCATTAACATACATTAAAAGCTGAATTAAACTTGTTTTAAGGAAAAATTAAGGCATTGGACAGGACTAATTCTTTGTACAGTGCGCAAGATAAAGTAAATAGGTGCGAATGTTGACTCTTACTTGTCCAACCTTAGGCTTGTTTGACGGGAAAAGCTTAACTTTCTGTCATTTTAATTCAGAATTGCATTTGACCTTGTAATCATTCACAAAAGATTTTGAGGAAAATAACACTTGGCCGTATTGCCAAGATAAGGCAGATCCAGAATATGGTTAGCGATCAGGCGGAGAATTTAATTAACATCTCAGGATGACATGGAGCTAATTATTCCGCATTGCCAAGGCAAACTTGTTGGACTTGAGAGATGGGTATCGAATCACCAAACTGGTCCTGACTTCCAACTGAACTGGAGCTCAGCCACAGCAATCCTGGCTGGACCAAATCAGCAATGTGCTATTGGAATCTAGGACCCAGTGGAATCAAAGGCCGTCTGAGTGATGAAGTGAAGACTTAAGGGGGTGACCTGATTGTGAAAGGGTTTTATGTTGGATTTTATAGGGGTCTATAATGTCTGGCTCTTGAAGAATGAGATCCAATGTCATTGAAGCAGCCAAGATCCTGAAGGGTCTTGATAAGGGAGAGGTTGTCTCTGATGGTTGGAGAATCTAGGACACAAGGAAACAGCCTTAGGATAAGGGGGCAGATCATTTCAAACAGAGATGAGGAGAAATTTCTTCTCTCAAATGTCCAATTGGGTGGCATGGTGGCACAGTGGTTAGCACTGCTACCTCACAGCGCCAGAGGACCTGGGTTCAATTCCGGTTTCGGGTCACTGTCTGTGTGGGGTTTGCACATTCTCCCCGTGTCTGGGTGTGTTTCCTCCGAGCGCTCCGGTTTCCTCCCATAGTCCAAAGGTGTGCGGGTTTAGGTTGATTTGCCATGCTAAATTAACCCGAGTGTCAGGGGGATTAGCAGGGTAAATATGAGGGGTTGTGGGAATAGAGCCTGGGTGGGATTGGGGTTGGTGCAGACCCGATGGGCCAAATGGCCTCCTTCTGCATTGTAGGGATTCTATGCCATGACTTTCATTGGAGGGCTATGGACCTCCTGAGTTTGGTCCGTGCCTAAAGTTTATTTATTCGTGTTTCAATTAGGCTTACATTAGCACTGCAATGAAGTTACTGTGTAAAGCCCCTCAGGAGTGGGAGGCGGTGGCGTAGTGGTATTGCCACTGGACGTGTAAACCAGAGATCTAGGGCACTCCCCAGGGGACCCTGGTTTGAATCCCACCACAGCAGGTGGTGAAATTTGAATTCACTTAAAAAAATCTGGAATTAAAAGTCTAAAGATGACAATGAAATGATTGTCATAAAGACCCATCTGGTTGGCGAAAGTCCTTTAGGGAAGGATATCTGCCATCTATAGCTGGTCTGGCCTACATGTGATGTGGTTGACTCTCAAAATGCCTTCTGAAAAGGGCAATAGGGATGGACAATAATTGTTGGCCCAGCCAGTGACACCCACTGTCTGCATCCCATGAATGAATTTTAAAAAAGTAAATACATGTGTTTAATTTCCAGGGTGAAAATCTTGTGATTACCAACAAGTATACTTATAGAACATTAGATAGGGGTTGGAATTCTCCGGCCTCACCGCGGCTGGGATTCTCCGGTCCCGCTGCAGAGAGTGGAGCATCGGCTGAGTGTCAAATTCTCCGTTCTCGCTGGCAACGGTGAACGAGATCGCAGAATCCCGGCCAAGGTCAGCCAGGATGCTATTGATGGGGAGACTGACTCGGAGATGAAAGGGTGAGGGAGGAGCGTAGCTATTTTTACATGGATTAGTAAAATACAAAACTTTGAGGACAAGCCTCCCCTTCAATTGTGGCGAAAGACAGCTTCAGCCTGGATTTAGACACATGTGTTGCTGTTTATAATTAAAATCACTTAAATCCCACTATAAAATAATGACCAATTAAAGGGGTGGTTGTGGTTTGTGTTCTGAAGCAGCTGCAAACCTAAGGACAGCCAAAAACAACTCACGCCAACAGCTGGCCATATTGGTTCCATAAGAATAATCTATGGGGTAGTAGATACAGTGAACTGCACTTTATTCCCATGTTTTGTTCTGAAGGGAATTGAGAAGGCAATGTGTGGTGAGAGCCTGATTTGAATGTCATTTTGCACTGACTCAAATATATTCATGCTCTAGTCTTCCTAAGTTTTTAGGTGTCCAGATCACCAACAACCTGTCCTGGTCCTCCCATGCCAACACTATAGTTAAAAAGCCCACCAACGCCTCTACTTTCTCAGAAGACTAAGGAAATTTGGCATGTCAGCTATGACTCTCACCAACTTTGACAGATGCACCATAGAAAGCATTCTTTCTGGTTGTATCACAGCTTGGTATGGCTCCTGCTCTGCCCAAGACTGCAAGGAACTACAAAAGGTCGTGAATGTAGCCCAATCCATCATGCAAACCAACTTCCCATCCATTGACTCTGTCTACACTTCCCGTTGCCTCGGCAAAGCAGCCAGCATAATTAAGGACCACACTCACCCCGGACATACACTCTTCCACCTTCTTCCATCGGGAAAAAGATACAAAAGTCTGAGGTCACGTACCAACGACTCAAGAATAGCTTCTTCCCTGCTGCCAACAGACTTTTGAATGGACTTACCTTGCATTAAATTGAACTTTCTCTACACCCTAGCTATGACTGTAACACTACATTCTGCACTCTCTCATTTCCTTCTCTATGAACGGTATGCTTTGTCTGTATAGCGTGCAAGAAACAATACTTTTCACTGTATACTAATACATGTGACAATAATAAATCAAGTCAAATCAAATCAAATCAAATTCCTACCTTTTACTGGGAGGAGGAACCACAAATATTGAAATCTGATTTAGTAAAAAATCAATCTCAGAAGGGTTGACATTTATTGCCCTTGAGAAGGTGATAGTGGTGGCAAGCCATCTCCTGGAACTCAATTCTTCTGGAGGGCGGCACAGTGGTAGCACTGCTGCATCACAGCACCAGGGACTCGGGTTCAATTCCGGCCTTGGGGCACTGTCTGCGTGGATTTTGCACGTTCTCCCTGTCTCTGTGTGGGTTTCCTCCGGGTGCTCCGGTTTCCTCCCACAGTCCAAAGATGTGCAGGTTAGGTGGATTGGTCATGCTAAATTGCCCCTTAGTGTCACAAGACGTGTAGGTAAGGGGGATTAGTGGGGTAAGTACCTGGGAAGACGGGGATTGGGCATAGGTGGGATGCTCTGTCAGAGCTTCAGTGCAGACCTGAGGGGCTGAATGGCCTTCTTCTGCACTGTAGGGATTCTATGATTCGATTCTATGAAGATACCCCACAGCGCTATTAATGTATGGAAATCCAGTGTTTTGACGCAGTGACAGATCAGGAATAGCGAGGAGGTGTCTGCCTTGGAGGGAAACTTGAGCGGAGGGGGGGGCGATGTTCCCATGGGCTTGCTGCTTTTGTCTGTCTAGATGTAGGTCATGGATTTGGAAGGTTAACAGAGTCCTGGTGAGTTGCTGCAGTGATTGAGAAGTATTCAGATTTTGTAAAGCTATTTGATTTGTGTTTCATTTTCATTCACAATCCCATTGCAAACTGTGTAGGGTCCATAAATGCTTGCTTCGGAGATGTTTCAAGGTGAAAATGTATTCTACCCATTGAACATAACAGGAAATTTATTCCATCAATAGTACGTTTTATTTGAATGCAGGAAAATCCCAGCCAAGGCGTAGCATTTACGTTACAACTTTCACGTGGTAACGCAAAGGGTTTCGCCCATGTGTTATCAAACAACATTTGACCGTGAGGGGAATATTAGGACACGCGACCAAAAGTTAGGTCAAAGAGGTAGATTTAAGGACCATTGAGGTGATGGCCTCGTGGTATTATCGCTAGACTATTGATCCAGAAACTCAGCTAAAGTTCTGGGGACCAAGGTTCGAATCCTGCCATGGCATATGGTGGAATTTGAATGCAATAAAAAATGTCTAGAATTAAGGATCTACTGATGACCATGAAACCTTTGTTGACTGTTGGAAAAACCCACCTGGTTTACTTTAGGGAAGGAAATCTGCCATTCCTACCTGATCTGGCCTACGCATCACGGCGGCACAGTGGTTAGCACTGCTGCCTTGCAGCACCACGGACCCGGGTTTGATTCCCGGCTCAGGTCACTGTCTGTGTGGAATCTGCACGTTCTCTCCGTGTCTGCGTGGGCTTCCTTCCGGTGTTCTGGTTTCTTCCCACAGTCCAAAGATGTGCGGGTTAGGTTGATTGGTCATGCTAAATTGCCCCTTCGTGTCGGAGGACTAACAGAATAAATATGTGGTGTTACGGGGATAGGGCCTGGGTGGGATTGTTGTTGGTGCAGGCTTGATGGGCCGAATGGCCTCCTTCTGCACTGTAGGGATACTATGATTCAATGTGACACCAGATCCACAGCAACTCTCAAATGCCCTCTGAAATGGCCTAGCAAGCCACTGAGCTTAAGGGCGACTAGGGATGGGCAATAAGTTCAGGCTAGCCAGCAATGCCCATGTCCCACAAATGAATAAAAGAAAAGGGTGTAACAGAGATAGAGAGCAAGATTTTCCCATCCCATTCGCCACGGGATTCATAGCGGGCGGGACACGGACAATGCAAAGGTCCGTTGACCTCGGGCAGGATTTTTCAGTCTTGGGGCTAGCGCGGCCAGAAAATCCCACCCAGAGAGGTGGAAGAGCTTAGTGAGGGAAATAACCATGCTTAAGATCTCAACAAGTGAGGGCACAGCCATCACAGATGGAATGATTGAAATCGGCAATTAAAAGAAAACTTGTCAATTAATCAAGAACTGGGAGTATCAGTGTCGATTGTGCATTCAGGGCCTCTAAAATACCATTTCAAAATGCAACACCGAATTGCTGCAAGACGTTGCGGTGACTTTTCGACAGTGGGTTTGCCTACCTGGAGAACAGGCGTTTCTTCTCTAAGCCGCCCTCGCCTGGTGGCATGTTGATTGAGAAGACTGCATGGAACGAAGAAAATCACCAGTCATTTTTCAAGAATTCCCTGTTGTACGCCCACTGCGCAGTTGATTGAAAGAAAACCGTCAATGTAGCCATTCACTTTCATTACATGAATTAGTCATGTATATAACAGAAAGAATTGAACGAAAAATTATTGAACAGAAGTATGGATTTTTGTAATCAAATCTTCATGACAGGCAGGGCACTTTTGTGGTTTTTATCATTTGATTCAATGCAGTGCGAAAATGAAGATGCCAATAATTACTTCATTAGGCCAATTTTCCTGTTTTAAGACATTTTTTTGGAGGACAGAACGTTACATTAACCATACATAAGTGGCAAAATTCCTCCATTCTCACCGGTACTGCCAATACATTCACAGAAAGTCCTGGCGTTCAGCGGTTTGGTGAGATGGGGAAGCTGTTTATTTCAAATTGGTTAACAACGTGTCAAAGCAGCGCACAAAAATCAAAGGCAAACACGTTAACCCGTTGTGTTAAAATTTAAGTGATGAGAGGAAATTGTCTGTCATCGGTATTGGTCAGTAAATAGGCAGCTTTTTGATTTTCGGACAATTGGTTTTCTGCCCAAGTCACATTAAATGGATTCATGAATATCGAACAGCTTAAAACCACAAGAATCTTTGGGTAATGGTTCCAAATTATTTTCAGCTACTTAAATGTGGAAGTTAAACGGCAAACCACATCCACATTGCAACATGCATTGTACTTCAGGCCTCCCTAACTTCATAATTGTGAAAAGGAAGGATGAAATTATGGGTTCATAAAGTAGTTTACCTCCACAATGCGGGCATAGCAATCGCTGGGTCGAATTTAATAAAACCTTTGATCAAAGAGTTTCTGAGATGCACCTTGCAACCTCTGATATTCAATTACAGATGTACCATTGAAAGCATCCTTTCCGGATGAATCACAACTTGGTATGGTTCCTGCTCTGACCAAAACCGCAAGAAACTACAAAGGGTTGTAAACAAAACCCAGTCCAACACTCAAGCCAGCCTCCCATCCATTGACTCCGTCTACACTTCCCGCTGCCTCGGCAAAACAGCCAGCATAATTAAGGACCCCACGCACCCGGATATATTGCTTTCCATCTTCTTCCGTCAGGAAAAGGATGCAAAAGTCTGAGATTACGTACCAACTGACTCAAGGGTAGCTTCTTCCCTGCTGCCATTGGACTTTTGAATGGACCTACCTTATATTAAGTTGATCTTTCTCTACATCCTAGCTATGACTGTAACACTACATTCTGCACTCTCTCCTTTCCTTCTCTATGAATGGTATGCTTTGACTGTATAGTGTGCAAGAAACAATACTTTTCACTGTGTGCTAATACCTGTGACAATAATAAATCAAATCAGATCAATGTTGGTCAATTGGCTGCCAGAAATGACAAACTCACAGCTCAGAAACCATATCCATGAAGTACCATTGATCTTATATTCATCAATTTTTTTCTGTGTAGTTCTGGTAAAAAATGCTACATTCCTTTCCTTTATTTCCCTCCTTCAGCCATAAATTAGTTAAGTAGCCAATTGGAGTGACAGCTCCATCTATGGCCTATTTCTTTGAATCCTTAAAAAAATAACAGCTTAGAAATAGTAATTGCATATAGTTGATGATATTAGCAGGTTCATTAAGACCATAAGACCATAGTTAGGTGGATTGAGCCAAGTTAGGTGGATTGGCCATGCTAAATTGCCCCTTAGTGCCCAAAGATGTGCAGGTTAGGTGGATTGGCCATGCTAAATTGCCCCTTAGTATCCAAAGATCTGCAGGTTAGGGGGATTAGTCATGATAAATGCGCAAGGTTACAGGGATTGGGTGGGGAGTGGGTCAGGGTGAGATGCTCTTTTGGAGAGTCAGTGCAGACTCAATGGGTTGAATGGTCTCCTTTTGCACTGTAGGGATTTTATGGTTCTAAATGTTCAGCACCTTCATGTGATATTCCTCTTCCACCCTAACTTTGCTAATTTATGAAAAACCATACTTACAAAACCATAAAGCACTTTGATGAATGTATCATAGGCGAACTTTTTAAAAAAATACTTTCACGGGAAGTGGACCTCGCTGGCTAGGCCAGAATTTATTGCCAATCCATAATTATTCTTCAGAAGTTGAGCCGCCTTCTTGTACCGCTGCTGTCTAGGTGGTGTAGGTCCACCCACAGTGCTATTAGGGAGGTAATTCAGGGATTTTAACCCAGCGACAGTGAAGGGACGGCCGATATATTTCCAAGCCAGGATAGTTTATGTCGTTGAGGGGAACTTACAGGTGGTGGCGTTCCCGTGCACTTACTGCCCATCTCCTTCAGCTGGCAGAGGTCAAGGGTTCAGGATAGTGCGTAATCATGTCAGAACTCTTAGCGAGTTCGTACAAATGTCATATTTCAATTGAGGTGCTTTCTGCTTGTTCTAAACTGGTTTGTGGTTCTATTAAAACAGTGGCTAAATCAATTCCACACAAACATACGAGTAATACGCTGATATTCCATGGCATTGCTACAAGGACAATGATTTTTATTGGCAGAACAAATGTCAAAATAATAATTTTGTATAGTACTAAACAGAGCAACAATTTCCTCCAATAGTCCCCCCATAAGTAAAGAGCATTCCCCCATCCATTGTTTTAAAATTCATTGTAACAACTGAACGTGAGCCACTCTTAGATCCTATTTTGGTGTCTTTCTATTGTATCTGTGTGCGTGGCGGGGAGCATAGGGCAACTATTCTTAATATCATGCTTCTATTTGAATGGTGAGTACTGATGACATGATTGGAAAACTGATCTTTTAACTGGGTGTTGCAGCAATCGTATTATTTCAACCATGTAAAATGTTAGTTTATTTTTCATGCTCCTGAATTCCTTTCCTCTGCCTCACTACTTCTCTCTCTTTCTTTAAGATGCTTTTTTAAACCTACCTGCAGGATCACCTGATGAAGGGGCAACGCTCTGAAAGCTCGTGCTACCAAATAAACCTGTTGGACTTTAACCTGGTGTTGTGAGACTACTTATTGCGTCTACCCCAGTCCAACGCTGGCAACTCCACATCATGACAACTGAACAGAACTGAACTGATTAGATAGCTGGTATTAACAATATATGAGTTCAGTTAGCTGAGTTATTAAAGAGCTGGGTACAAGCAGTCTTCAGTTAACATAAACAATTGGCACTGTGACCATGAAACATTGCAGTTTATCTTATGAGAAAGCCTGGTTTACCTTACAATGTACTTTCAGGGAATGTAGCCAATTCCTAAGCTCAGAATTCTAAGCTGAGTTTTAAAATGTGGCCAAGTTAGCTTCAGTTGGCTTTAAACATAGTGTAATTAGTTACATTAGGCAGAAATAACTTAAAGTGAAGCATTTTAACTAATGCAAGCCACACAGAGGATCCCACACCACCCTTTTGACCATGCTTTAGCTCACCTCTCCCAATATCACTCAGTTTAAGATGCTGTTTGCTACGGCTCCTGTAATGTGCCTTGTAATGTTTTAAACATTAACTTTTTACATAACAGTTTCTGTAAAAGGCACTATATAAATGCAAGTTGCTACTCGGGTCCCATCGGTCTTAACTGGCCTGATTTTAATTCTGTGCGAACGAGTGGGTGTTGAATGAGTCAGAGTGTGGAATTTTAAACTTTAACTTTTTATATAACAGTTTCTGTAAAAGGCGCTATATAAATGCAAGTTGCGATTTGGGTCCCATTTGTCTTATCTGCCCTGATTTTAACTCTGTGCGATCGAGTGGGCTTTGAATGAGTTAGATTGCGGAATTTTCCTGTCCCGGGACATGGTCCATGCAAAGGTCCGTTAACCTCGGGTGGGATTTTCCAGTCTTGGGGCGAGTGCGGCCGGAAAATCCCGTCCAGAATCTCGCTCAGTAATTCCAAATCATGGACTCCTTACAGTGCAGAAGGAGGCCATTTGGCCCATCAACACTGCACTGGCAACAAACAGGTGGGTACAGATCGATATATACCCCATCCTATTTACTCTTCCATTGAACTGAAATGAGAAGAACACTTTCAAAAAGTGAGATATCTAACAATCTGCTGACACCCCTTTTTGCACGCCCAACAATTTTGAATTTTAACCCAAAGTTTGGAAAGCAATAAACATACGGAAAGCCCCTACATCTTGAAGAGAGTTTTAAAGCATATCTTTGCAATAACATTTTGGCTGATCTGATTCCCAGACGTCAGATTATTTTACACTGAGGTACATTTTCAATGTGGATTCTTTTACCTTGTGCACCAGTTACTTGCCCAAGGACAGGCGAGTAGCCAAGCTCTTCAAACTCAAGAAAGACATTTCTGATGGAAGAATGAAGCAGGAATAAAGGGAGAATGAAAACAAACATGCCACTTTCCGCCTTGGCTACCAGATGTCAGAGGCCGCGGGCTGGCTTCAAGTTTGTGCTGCAGGTTCAAGTTAAGCTCAGCACTCATGTGTTGGAGCTGACACTGGTGTGTAAGCACCCTCTGCTTTTCTTCTCCCCTATGTACTCTATAAACGGTATGCTTTGTCTGTATAGCATGCAAGAAACAATACTTTTCAATGTATATGAATACATGTGACAATAATAAATCAAATTAAATCAAATCCAAAGCAGCAGAGCTGAGAGGAAAAAAAGCAGAACTGAGCTAGTGTAGAAGTAATGAACTGAACAATATAATCTTCTGATGATGCCATGTGACAGTCACAGTAGGGCAAAGTGTATGCAAAACAGTTCAAGTCCATCGTGACATCAGCTTCCTGGCTTAGAATAGAATGATAGAATCCCCACCATGCAGAAGGAGGCCATTCAGCCCATCAAGCCTGAACTGACAACAATCCCACCCAGACCCTAACCTATCCCCGTAACCCCACATATTTGGCCCGCTAGTCCCCCTGACACTAAGGGTCAATTTAGCATGGCCAATCCATCTAACCTGCACATCTTTGGACTGTGGGAGGAAATCCACGCAGACACGGGGAGAATGTGCAAACTCCAACTTGCTTGATTATTCCTCTGAGTGATATCAGTAGCCTTAACATTGTCATGAGTAATGACTGCCCAGATTCACTCACAAGTACGAGCATCTCATGAAGAATTATACAACTGAAGCACTTACTTATCTCAACTATATTCAATAAATTCTTTACTGGTCTTGCAATTTAGCCAACAACAAGAGACTTGCATTTATATAGCATCTTTCATGACTTCAGGATTCCCCAAAACATGCTACAGCCAATGCAGCACTTTCCTTTAGAAGTGGATTCGTTGTTGTACTGCCGGGAGCATGGCAGCCAATTTGCGCACAGCAAGCTCCCACAGACAATGAGATAATGAACAGATAAGCTGTTTTTCGGTGTTGGTTGAGGGTTAGATATTTGCCAGGGTGGCGAGAGTAATTCTCCTGCTCTTTTTTAAAATAGAGCTATGGAATTGTCAACATTTACCTGAAAGGACGGCTGGGGCTCCAGTTGAACGTCTTGTCTGAAAAGTGGCACCTCTGACAGTGCAGCACTCCACAAGTATTACATGGGCGCTTAGTGCTTTATTGAACTGAAGAAAATAATTAAACCTTTTGTATCTTTACTAGGACACCTATTAACATTATGCCCACTATGTTGACCAGTGCACACTAATGAATCTAAAAAATCTTAGAAATACACAGCTGATCAATCAGCAATGGGCGGCACGGTGGCACAGTGGGTAGCACTGCTGCCTCACAGTGCCAGGGGACCCGACTTTGATTCCAAGAGACTGTGTGGATTTTGCACGTTCTCCTCATGTCTGCATGGGTTACCTCTGGGTGCTTTGGTTTCCTCCCACAGCCCAAAGATGTGCAGGTTAGGTGGATCAGCCATGCAAAATAGCACCTTAGTGTTCCAAGATGCGTGGATTAGATGGATTAGCCATGGTAAATTGCCCCTTCGTGTCCAAAGACATATAGGTTGGATGGATTAGCCATGGTAAATGCATGAGGTTACGGATATAGGTGGTGGGTCTGGGTAAGATACTCTGTCAGAGAATTGGTACAAACCCGATGGGCCGAATGGCCTCTTTCTGTAAGGATTCGCTGATTCTGTGACCATCATTTTCTGCTTACAGGCAGATATTTGGTCTCTCCTTTCCTCTATTTTTGCCGCATATCTAAGCTGTGGGTTGTAGTGATATCCATACCCTCCAAAACACTGCCGCTGAGAAGCGTTTCAAACTAGCCTATGACATTCTACTGTCTGCTTTTTTAACAGTTATTTTACATAGACAAACCTCTCAAGTAAAGTCGTGCACAGAGGAATGCTGCATGAATGCTTTGATGTGTTGGGCTGAAATTATTGGTGACAGGCATTTTTGTGCGTCCATATGCATGGTCAGAAATGCACTATTATTCTATATCGCACCATCACACAGCAGAGACCTGGACTGTGTATCAGTCACATATAAAAGTGCTAGAGAAATATCAGCTATGCCTCCGTCACATTCTCCAGATCCAACAGAAGATCATCAGACAAATCTTGTGCCCTTCTTGAAGCCTGCCCCTCAAGCACTCAGGCAAAATACAACTATGATGAACTGCAGGCCGGCGAAGCTCGGAGGATGGCATTCTCCGTTGGCCTCGGGCGGGATTGTACGAAACTTGAGCAGACATGCCGGTAAAATTCCGCCCTGTGTCTGGATTGGCGAAACAATAACTTCCCCCCATCAGGTCCTGCTTTTCCAAATCTCAAATGGCCAACGATCCAGGGGAGGACAAAGGTTGTCAGCAAGTTGGCGCAGTGGTTCGCACTGCTGCCTCATAGCACCAGGGATCCGGGTTCAATTCCAGGCTTGGGAGGCTGTCTGTGTGGAGTTTGCATGTTCTCCCCGTGTCTGCATGGGTTTCCTCCAGGTGCTCCGGTTTCCTCCCACAGGTTAGGTGGATTGGCCAAGCTGAATTGCCCTTGTGTCCAAAGATGTGTAGGGTAGGTGGATTAGCCATGGTAAATGTGGATATAACAGGGATGGGACAGAGGGGATGGCCTGGGTGATTTGATTTGATTTATTATTGTCACATATATTAGTATACAGTGAAAAGTATTGTTCCTTTTGCACTATACAGACAAAGCATACCGTACATAGAGAAGGAAAAGAGAGAGCGCAGAATGTAGTGTTACAGTCATAGCTAGGGTGTAGAGAAAGATCAACTTAATGCGAGGTAAGTCCATTCAAAAGTCTGATGGCAGCAGGGAAGGAGCTGTTCTTGAGTCAGACGCTTGCATCTTTTTCCTGACGGAAGAAGGTGGAAAAGAATATGTCCAGGGTATGTGGGGTCCTTAATTATGCTAGCTGCTTTTTGAAGGCAGTGAGAAGTGTAGACAATGGGTGGGAGGCTGGTTTGAGTGGTGGACTGGGCTTCGTTCATGACCCTTTGTAGTTTCTTGTGGTCTTGGACAGTGCAGGAGCCATACCAAGCTGTTTTATAACCAGAAAAAATGCTTTCTGTAGTGCATTTGTAAAAGTTGGTGAAAGTTGTAGCGGACATGCCAAATTTCCTTAGTCTTCTGAGAAAATAGAGGTTTGGTTGGCTTCCTTAACTATAACATAGTTCTGGGCTGAGGACACAGCCTTGTGGGGCACTGGTGTTGAGGATTATCATGGAAGAGGTGTTGTTGCCGATCCTTACTGATTGTAGTCTGTTGGTCAGGAAGTTCAGGATCCAGTCGCAGAGGGAGGAGCCGAGCCCCAGGCCACGGAGTTTGGAAATGAGTTTCATGGGAATAATGGTGTTGAAGGCTGAGCTCTGTCGATAAATAGGATTCTGACATAGGTTTCCTTGTTACCTAGGTGTTCCAGCATTGAGTGCAGGGCCAGGGAAATAGCATCTACTGTGGACCTGTTGTGGTGGTAGGCAAACTGTAGTAGATCCAGGTAATCCGGGAGGCTGGGATTGATTCGTGCCATGACTAACCTTTCAAAGCACCTCATAATGATGGACGTCAGAGCTACTGGACGATAATCAGTAAGGCATGCTTCTTGGCTTTTCTTTGGTACTGGGATGATGGTCATCTTCTTGAAACAGATAGGGATCTCAGATTGTTGTAAAAAGAGGTTGAAGATGTCTGCGAATAGGCCCGCTGACTGGTCCACGCAGGATCTGAGTGCACATCCTGGTATCCCATCCGGGTCAGTCGCTTTCCATGGGTTGACTTTTGAGAAGGCTGCTCTGATGTCTGCAGTGGTGACCGTCTGAGGATTCTGGGGTGGAGGGTGTGCTCTCGCTGACCTCTTACTCAAAATGGGCGTAGAATGCATTGAGCTCATCAAGGAGGTGTGCATTAGTGTCGGCGATTTTACATCCCTTCATCTTGTAGCCTGCTATATCTTGCAGACCTTGCCACAGTCAGCGGAGGTCTAGCTTGGTCCAGTACTGTCTTTTGACATATTTGATGGATCTCCTTAGATCATATCTGGCTTGGGACACTGTTTCAGAGAATTGGTGCAGACTCAGTGGGTTTGATGGACTCATTCTGCACTATGTTTCTATAATTCTAAAAGAAACACTTCAAAGATACTCTGAAACTCTCCTTGGAACATGGCAGCATTGACATTAATGAAGGGTCTATATTCAATGCAAAATCCAGCCTTCGGTACAGACACAATATTTGGATAGATACTGAACTCGGACATGAACCCATCTTTTCACTAAGATTCTTAAAACATTTAAGATTACAAATCTGAGCATGTTAAGGGAAAGGAGTTACACCGTTTTTTTTATTTTAAATGGCAAAGCTTTGCTAAAACTCAGTAAAGTTTCTTTATTATTTATTAGTCACAAGTAAGGCTTACATTAACACTGCAATGAAGTTACTGTGACATTCCCCTGTACGAACTATACATAAATGTGGTGATATTTCGTAAATAGAGACTTAGAAGCATGATTGAAAGTTGACAAAATAAGAAGGTAAAAGATGATCATGTACAGAGAACAGCTTTCCACATTAGACATCAACAACTGGTAGCTTTGTGATACCTCTGCTTGGGCGTAGATAATTGATGGAAACAAGGAAGTGATTTTTGTTGATGGGCTGTCAGTCCCTAATTTATTCCCAAACCGTGCGCTAAATCTGTCTCCACCGGAACGGGTACGCATACCTCACTTTCCAGTCTCAGTCTGCAATGTAAATAAAGAGACGTTTGCAGCCAAGCCCTTGGACAATAACTCTCTGTGTTTATTCCTGATCTCCAGTTGCTTTTATCCTTGGAATCGTTTCCCTGATTCAGGGCTGTGAAGATTCCGAATAATTGGCTGGAATTTTCTGGCCATTCCCGACGGCGGCATCTTCCGTCCCGGCCGATGGCAAGCCCCCACTGCGGAGGGTGCAGACAACGGGAAACCCCTGTTGACTGGAAGATCCTGCCACTGGCAAATGGTGGGCCACCTCTGTGAAACACGCTGCAGGAGTGCACGGAAAATATCGCCCCATAAATAAGAGACGAATCATAGAACCACAATAACTGTAGTCCAGCTCATTACCACTCTTTAAACAATATTACCTCGTCCACTTAATAACGCATGGCCTCTGTCAGTTAGTTATAGCTTGATAGAGGTTTTCCACGTGCCTGCTTGTGGCCAGGTTCCAGCTGGAAAATTGGCCACACAGACTCCCGGGTCACATCTGCCTGTCACTTCCTCTGCACTTTAAACCCGGCCTTCTCACTGAGGGGATGGGTCAGCAGCACGGTCCAATCATCCCGTTGACACAACCTACAGCTCCATTTCAAGAAGAACCGAGAGCAGGAATTAAAATTTAAAGTGCTTGTCTTTCTGGCCTCACGTCTGCTTCACAATTAATGGGGATTTATTGCCTGGGTTCTCTCTCCCTCACCGTCTGGGGTCAAAAGGTAAAACGCAACCCATCGCTGATGTCACCGTCAAGGTCACCAGTAGCAAATGGACCCTGACAAGTGCACTTTGAACGGAATGTTGTTCGAAATATTCGGAGCACGATTGGGAGGGAAATAAAAGTTTCAAACCTATCGAGATGCCAGGCTATTAATCCACCAGGCCCAGTGATGGACTAAGCCTTTTAGCGTACAATTCGGACTCTGTCTGATCCTCTTTTGACACAGTGTCAGATGCTGACTGATGTTATTAGCTGAGTCAAACTCTTGTACATTGATATTTAGGCAACATTGAATATTGTGCAGTAAGGATGAACTCAGAAGGGAAGGGAAGAATAGCTGTGCTTAAGGATCAGAAATGCCAATAATATTTTTAAAATGAAATAGGGAGGTAATGCATAGTTTATTGGCACTATTCACTCTGAAATCATTCCTGATGCCTCGCAATGAGATTAAGATATTGTTATATTAATGTTATATTAATGTCACACAGGAAAAAAAAACGGTTGGTGATTGTTTTAAGTAAGAAGTTTAACAACACCAGGTTAAAGTCCAACAGGTTTATTTGGTAGCAAAAGCCACACAAGCTTTCGAGGCTCTGAGCCCCTTCTTCAGGTGAGTGGGAATTCTGTTCACAAACAGAACTTATAAGACACAGACTCAATTTACATGAATAATGGTTGGAATGCGAATACTTACAACTAATCCAGTCTTTAAGAAACAAAACAATGGGAGTGGAGAGAGCATCAAGACAGGCTAAAAAGATGTGTATTGTCTCCAGACAAGACAGCCAGTGAAACTCTGCAGGTCCACGCAACTGTGGGAGTTACAAATAGTGTGACATAAATTCTGATTCTAGGATCGCATGATAAAGACTCAGGAGGAAAAAAGCAGAAATATTTATGTGAAATAGTGTGACATAAACCCAATATCCCGGTTGAGGCCGTCCTTGTGTGTGCGGAACCTGGCTATCAGTTTCTGCTCCGCGACTCTGCGCTGTCGTGTGTCGCGAAGGCCGCCTTGGAGAACGCTTACCCGAATATCAGAGGCCGAATGCCCGTGACCGCTGAAGTGCTCCCCAACAGGAAGAGAACAGTCTTGCCTGGTGATTGTCGAGCGGTGTTCATTCATCCGTTGTCGCAGCGTCTGCATAGTTTCCCCAATGTACCATGCCTCGGGACATCCTTTCTTGCAGCGTATCAGCTCGGGACATCCTTTCTTGCAGCGTATCAGGACAATACACATCTTTTTAGCCTGTCTTGATGCTCTCTCCACTCCCATTGTTTTGTTTCTTAAAGACTGGATTAGTTGTAAGTATTCGCATTCCAACCATTATTCATGTAAATTGAGTCTGTGTCTTATAAGTTCTGTTTGTGAACAGAATTCCCACTCACCTGAAGAAGGGGCTCAGAGCCTCGAAAGCTTGTGTGGCTTTTGCTACCAAATAAACCTGTTGGACTTTAACCTGGTGTTGTTAAACTTCTTACTGTGTTTACCCCAGTCCAACGCCGGCATCTCCACATCATGACTACCATAGACACCGCAAACTGCCGGCTCCAAGTGGAGAGGATCGCCAAGAAGATCGCGCATATCGACACAGACATCAAGTTTCTACAAAGATGCAAGAAAGCAGACAAGATACCGAAAGGACTACAGATCACGAACCCACTCAGGTCAACCTATAACACAGACTACGCTGAGAGACTTTGCCGTCGCACCTCTCTCACCCTCCTCAACCACCTCATACACCAACTCTACAGCAAACGCCGCAGCCTGGAAACCAAGATCGAATCCATATTCTCAACTTGCGCTCAGGACGCAGACCAGCTGCGAAACTCTGCCAAGCAGACGAGACAAAGGAACTACACCATCTACATGCACACCAAGAACAGGAAACTTGAGAAACTCGGCATCACCACCAGCAGCAACCAAGCCTCCCCCGGTACCACAGTAGGAAACAGTCCCACTGCAGGGAAGTCCATTGTCAACTTGTCCGACTACACACTTCAACCAGATGAAATCGAAGTTCTCAGCCGAGGGCTTAATTTTTGCCCCACCACCAAAATAGACCCCATCAGTCTCGCAGCAGACACAGAGGAATTCATCAGGCGAATGAGGCTGAGGGAGTTCTTCCACAAACCCCAAGAGGCCAACAACGAACACAATGAGACAGCCAATGAACTGGAACAGCCGACAGAGAGATCCGCAGTGCATCCGAAGAGGAAAGAGTCGAATTGGACTCCTCCGGAAGGCCGCTGCCCTCGACTTGACATGTATGCCCAAGCCGTCAGGAGGTGCGTCAACACCAAATTCATCAGCCGCACTCACAAGACAGCCCCGAACATCACCCAAGCACAACGTAACGCCATCCACGCTCTCAAGACCAACCGCAACATTGTCATCAAACCAGCAGACAAAGGAGGGGCCATCGTCATACTGAACAGAACGGATTACTGCAAAGAAGTGTACCGACAACTCAACAACGAGGAACACTACAGACAGTTACCTGCAGATCCGACCAAAGAACACACCCGTCAACTCAACACTCTGATCAAGACCTTTGATCCGGACCTTCAGAACACCCTCCGTGCTCTCATCCCACGTACTCCCCGCGTTGGAGATCTCTACTGCCTCCCGAAGATACACAAGGCAAACACACCCGGCCGTCCCATCGTATCGGGCAATGGGACCCTGTGCGAGAACCTCTCCGGCTATGTCGAGGGCATCCTGAAACCCATTGTACAAAGAACCCCCAGCTTTTGTCGCGACACGACGGACTTCCTACAGAAACTCGGCACACATGGAGCAGTTGAACCAGGAGCGCTCCTCGTCACAATGGATGTCTCAGCACTCTACACCAGCATCCCCCATGACGATGGCATTGCTGCAACGGCCTCAGTGCTCAGCGCCAACAACTGCCAGTTTCCAGATGCAATTTTACATCTCATCCGCTTCATCCTGGACCACAATATCTTCACCTTCAACAACCAGTTCTTCATCCAGACACACGGAACAGCCATGGGGACCAAATTTGCACCTCAATATGCCAACATCTTCATGCACAGGTTCGAACAAGACTTCTTCACCGCACGGGACCTTCAACCGGTGCTATACACTAGATACATCGATGACATTTTCTTCCTTTGGACTCATGGTGAACAATCACTGAAACAACTCTATGATGACATCAACAAGTTCCATCCCACCATCAGGCTCACCATAGACTACTCTCCGGAATCGGTTGCATTCTTGGACACGCGCATCTCCATTAAGGACGGTCACCTCAGCACCTCACTGTACCGCAAGCCCACGGATAACCTCACGATGCTCCACTTCTCCAGCTTCCACCCTAAACACGTTAAAGAAGCCATCCCCTACGGACAAGCCCTCCGTATACACAGGATCTGCTCGGATGAGGAGGATCGCAACAGACACCTCCAGACGCTGAAAGATGCCCTCATAAGAACAGGATATGGCGCTAGACTCATTGATCAACAGTTCCAACGCGCCACAGCGAAAAACCGCACCGACCTCCTCAGAAGACAAACACGGGACACAGTGGACAGAGTACCCTTCGTTGTCCAGTACTTCCCCGGAGCGGAGAAGCTACGGCATCTCCTCCGGAGCCTTCAACATGTCATTGATGAAGACGAACATCTCGCCAAGGCCATCCCCACACCCCCACTTCTTGCCTTCAAACAACCGCACAACCTCAAACAAACCATTGTCCGCAGCAAACTACCCAGCCTTCAGGAGAACAGTGACCAAGACACCACACAACCTTGCCACAGCAACCTCTGCAAGACGTGCCGGATCATCGACACAGATGCCATCATCTCACGTGAGAACACCATCCACCAGGTACACGGTACATACTCTTGCAACTCGGCCAACGTTGTCTACCTGATACGCTGCAAGAAAGGATGTCCCGAGGCATGGTACATTGGGGAAACTATGCAGACGCTGCGACAACGGATGAATGAACACCGCTCGACAATCACCAGGCAAGACTGTTCTCTTCCTGTTGGGGAGCACTTCAGCGGTCACGGGCATTCGGCCTCTGATATTCGGGTAAGCGTTCTCCAAGGCGGCCTTCGCGACACACGACAGCGCAGAGTCGCGGAGCAGAAACTGATAGCCAGGTTCCGCACACACAAGGACGGCCTCAACCGGGATATTGGGTTTATGTCACACTATTTCACATAAATATTTCTGCTTTTTTCCTCCTGAGTCTTTATCATGCGATCCTAGAATCAGAATTTATGTCACACTATTTGTAACTCCCACAGTTGCGTGGACCTGCAGAGTTTCACTGGCTGTCTTGTCTGGAGACAATACACATCTTTTTAGCCTGTCTTGATGCTCTCTCCACTCCCATTGTTTTGTTTCTTAAAGACTGGATTAGTTGTAAGTATTCGCATTCCAACCATTATTCATGTAAATTGAGTCTGTGTCTTATAAGTTCTGTTTGTGAACAGAATTCCCACTCACCTGAAGAAGGGGCTCAGAGCCTCGAAAGCTTGTGTGGCTTTTGCTACCAAATAAACCTGTTGGACTTTAACCTGGTGTTGTTAAACTTCTTACTGTGTTTACCCCAGTCCAACGCCGGCATCTCCACATCACGATTGTTTTAAGACCATAAGACCATAAGACATAGGAGCGGAAGTAAGGCCATTCGGCCCATCGAGTCCACTCCACCATTCAATCATGGTTGATTTCAACTCCATTTACCCGCTCTCTCCCCATAGCCCTTAATTCCTCGAGAAATCAAGAATTTATCAATTTCTGTCTTGAAGACGCTTAACGTCTCGGCCTCCACAGCCCTCTGTGGCAATGAATTCCACAGACCTACCACTCTCTGGCTGAAGAAATTTCTCCTCATCTCTGTTCTAAAGTGACTCCCTTTTATTCTAAGGCTGTGCCCCCGCGTCCTAGTCTCCCCTGCTAATGGAAACAACTTCCCTACGTCCATCCTATCTAAGCCGTTCATTATCTTGTAAGTTTCTATTAGATCTCCCCTCAACCTCCTAAACTCCAATGAATACAATCCCACGATCCTCAGACGTTTATCGTATGTCAGGCCTACCATTCCCGGGATCATCCGTGTGAATCTCCGCTGGACCCGCTCCAGTGCCAGTATGTCCTTCCTGAGGTGTGGGGCCCAAAATTGCTCACAGTACTCCAAATGGGGCCTAACCAGTGCTTTATAAAGCCTCAGAAGTACATCCCTGCTTATGACATTAACTAAACTTCTCGATGTCTTTTATGGTTTGAGAGATCGCCAGCAACCTTCATTTAGCTTTTAGGTCAATTGAATGCAGTTTGTGGCGATCTTTCCTTTTGATTTGATTTGATTTATTATTGTCACATGTATTGGTATACAGTGAAAAGTATTGTTTCTTGCGCGCTACACAGACAAAGCATACCATTCATAGAGAAGGAAAGGAGAGAGTGCAGAATGTAGTGTTACAGTCATAGCTAGGGTGTAGAGAAAGATCAACTTAATGCAAGGTAGGTCCATTCAAAAGTCTGACAACAGCAGGGAAGGAGCTGTTCTTGAGTCGGTTGATATGTGACCTCAGACTTTTGTATCTTTTTCCCAACGGAAGAAGGTGGAAGGGAGAATGTCCAGAGTGCGTGGGGTCCTTAATTATGGTGGCTGCTTTGCTGAGAGAGTAGGAAGTGTAGACAGAGTCAATGATGGGAGGCTGGTTTGCATGATGGACTGGGCTACATTCACGACCTTTTGTAGTTTCTTGCGGTCTTGGGCAGAGCAGGAGCCCATACCAAGCTGTGATACAACCCAGAAAGAATGTTTTCTATGGTGCATCTGTAAAAGTTGGTGAGAGTCGTAGCTGACATGGCAAATTTCCTTAGTCTTCTGAGAAAGTAAAGGCAAAGTAGAAAGTAGATCTCTAACCTTCACTCCACAATATTTGACAGCGTACAATATATATGGCCACACAAGGTATGAACTGAAAGATCGAGATTTATGTTTTCAAAGCTAAAACCTTGTTCAGTATTTAGAGGATTAAAGACTAAAGGGCGGAACTTTCTGGCCATTCACGTCAGTGGGATTCTCTGGTCTCACTGCAGTGAACGTAGATTCGGCTGAGCGCCAAATCTTCCGTCCTCGCTGGCAGTAGCAGCGGGGCGTGAACGACCGGTAAGATCACAACCATAGGGCAGAGTTTTCCATCCCCTCCTGCTGGTGAGATCTTCCAGCAACCCCACCCTCTCCCGCCTCATAGCGGGTTCCCCGGTGGCAAAGGGTGCGGGTCACACAAAAACCTATAAGCATCGGTGGGACAGGAAGATCCCGCCACCATTCAATGGCAGGCCGCCTTTGCCACCGGAACACACACTGCAGTGTTGGGGCAGGGGAGAATGGGCATAAAATATCAGCCATAGTTCAGATGATCAGCACTTCCTATCTGCCAGGGTGCATTTTGTATATGTATATATATATATGTAATAAGGACAGACCTACACTTATATAGCGCCTTTCACAATGTCAGGATGTCCCAAAGGGTTTTACAACCAATTAAGTACTCTTGAAACGTAATCACTGTTGTAATGTAGGAAATACGACAGTCAACTTGTGCACAACGAGCTCCCACAAACAGCAAAGTGATAACGGCCAGAGAATCAGCTCTTGCTTTGTGAGGTTGCCTGAGGAACAAATTGGACGTCAGGGAAATCTCCCCTGTTCTTCCTCAAATGAGTACCCGGGGATCTTTAATGTCCTCTTGGGTCAGATGTGGCCGGCCTCAGTTAAATATTTCACCTGAAAGACAGCAGCTTTGACACTGCAGCATTTCCTCAGTATTACACTCGAGTGACTGCCACAAACGTCCAGTTCAGTGGCAAGAGTGCTACAAATTGAACCACGGCTAACACTCTTGGTCTTGGTCTCTGCTTCTGCATGAGGACCTTACACTACTGTGGTGAACCATAGATGGTTACCACTATGGGTACTTGTATATATGTTACTCTCGTTGCTGTTGGGGTTAGGGTTGTTGGGTGTTCCACCTGTTATTATTGTTTATGTGGTACACTCCGTTCGGCTCCGCCCAGGACTCTGCCTTCTTACAGGAGTATAAAGGTCACTGCTACTTCCTAGTAGTCTTTAGTCTGGGATAATATTTTTGAGTAGTGTGCTCCTATTTGTTGTGAATAAAAGCCTTTATTCCCGGGTACGTTCTAGCCTCCCGTGTGAATCAATCGCGCATCAACTACCATAGTGCTCGATGAGATAAAAGAGGAATGCACATTCAGAGATTTCATTGGTGAACAACAGTACTTTCTAGAATGAACTATAAAACCAAAGAATCCCAACAGCGCAGAAAGAGGCCATTCGGCTCATCAAATCTGCACTGACTCTCTAACAGAGTGTCTTATCCAGGTGCTCCCCTCTGCCTTATCCCCACACATTTACCATGTCAATCCACCTAACCAGCACATATTTGGACACTAAGGGACAATTTAGCATGGCCAATCCCCCGAACCTGCACATCTTTGGACACTAAGGGGCAATTTAGCATGGCCAATCCACCTAACCAGCATACCTTTGGACACTAAGGGGCAATTTAGCATGGCTAATCCACCTTACCTACACATCGTTGGATGCTAAGGGGCAATTTTAGCATGGTCAATCCACCTAACCAGCACATCTTTGGACACTAAGGGGCAATTTAGTATGGCTAATCCGCCTAAACTGCACATCTTTAGATACTAAGGGGCAATTTAGAATGGCCAATCCAGCTAACCTGTGCATTTTTGGAGTGTGGGAGGAAACCGGAGCACCGGGGTAAACCCACACAGACGCAGGAAGAATGTACAAACCATTCTGCAAGTAGAAGTGTTTTCTAACATCTCTCCTAAATGGCTTGGTCCTAATTTTTAGATTAGGGCCATTTTATACATGTTGGTTCAACTAAATCTGGATAAATGCTGGAGTCACCAATTGGCGAATGTAGAGGCATTACTATGGCAAATTGGGAACTATGCTGTCTTTTCCTATACCAATCATGCCAGATAAAACTCTGAGAGTTAACAATTTTAGATGCATAGCACCTAGCTTGACATTTGTCACATGTGTGTCTGCTTGTGACTATGTGATGTCTAAGAGAAAGTACAGAGCTGAGAATCTTTGCACAAAGAATGGAGACTTACTTTGCGTGGAACCTTTCTCTCAAAGCAGTTGAAATGAGGATAGACACGTTAATAACAACTTCCGAACATCATTTTATTTTGGATCAGTTGGTGTGAGAGATTTTGAGGAGTCTCAGCATCTGTGCCGCCTTACTGTAATCACTGAGTGATGTGAGTATGTTGGACATATGGTTCAATCATGCCGTATTAAAGCCCTTTTCTATCTGCTTAAGAATTAAATGTTTCTCATTTAAGATACAGGTTATGCTCCTGCAAAGCTTGGGTAAAATCAAAATTTAATCACAAGTTGGGTCAACGTAGGCCATAGAAAATTTGCAGCTATTTTAACTCAGTTAATAAATATCTTTTTCAAATAAGGCAGAAGAGGTTGAAGAATTAAGAACTGAAAAACGGAAACGCGCATGTTGGAAAGGCAGCTACGCAGAACTCTTCATCGACAATGCTTGGCATTGCTTTTTGATACAAGAACTTTATTGCTGTGTAAAATGGAATGCATTGTTTCCAAGTAAAGATTGATCTCCCTACCAGCCGTTTCCTACTCCAATGTTGCTCTGGCGTCACAATTTTATGAAATGTCCCTGTCAAAACTCAGCAATTGTAACACTACGTTCTGCACCCTTCCTCTTTTCCTTCTTCCCTATGTACTCTATGAACGGTATGCTTGATCTGTGTAGTGCACAAGAAACAATACCTTTCACTGTATACCAATATATGTGACCATAATAAATCAAATCAAATCTATTCGGGGAACGTACCCAATTTTGAATGGGTGTAGTTTCCACTATGGTTCGAGCACTTAAAGTCAAGGCTGACATTCCGGTACAGTACAGAGGGATCACTGCGCTGTTAGAGTTGCGGTCTTTCAGATACGAGATCAAACGGAGGTCCTGTCTGCCTGCTGGGGTGGATGTAAAATATCCCGGGGCTTTATTTCGAAAGAGAGCAGGGATATTATCCCTGGTGTCCTGGCTGGTAATTATCCATAGAATCCCTACAGTGCAGAAGGAGGCCATTCAGCCCACCGAGTCTGCACCGACCACAATCCCACCCAGGCCCTCCTCCTGTAACCCCACATATTTAACCTGCTAAGTCCCTGACACTAGGGTTAATTTAGTACGGCCAATCAACCTAACCAGCACATCTTTGGAGGAAACCGGAGCACCGAGAGGAAATTCACGCAGACACAGGGAGAATGTGGAAACTCCACACAGATAGTGACCCGAGGCCAGAATTGAACCTGGGTCCCTAGTCCCGGGAGGCAGCAGTGCTAACCACTGTGCCACCATGCCGCTCTCAATCAACTTCACAACAAACACAGATGGCCTGGTCATTATGACATTGCTTGCTCTGAACGCAATTTTGCTGCTGGGTTTTCCCAAATTGAAATGACCACACTTTAAGGGAGCATTTCATTAGTTGTGAAGTACTTTGAGATGTCTGGCAGCCAGGAAAAGTGCTATATAAATGCAGAACTTTCTTTCCATGAGGTCCAGACATGATATTCACAGTCAGTGGACACTCGGGCCGGAAGCCTCCTCTCTCATCGCTCATGGGAACCATAGAATCAATCCCTTTCATTTCCTATAAACCTCAGTCAAATCACCCCTTAATCTTTCCTATTCCTGGTTAATATAATCTTTCTTCATAATCCAATCCTGGAGACCCTGTTATCATTCCAATGATTTAATTCCATCCAAAGTCAAACATATTTTTCTTGAGTTGCGATGCCCATTACTCTACACAACATTCCAGGTATGGTCTAACCAGGTCTTTGTATGGCTGTGGCAAAACTTCCCTTTATATTCTAGCCCCGGGATTATAAAAGGTAATATTCCTTTAGCCATCTTTGATTTTTCTTTTTGTAACTGACTATTTTTGTTTCAAAGTTATTGGAAGATGAAAGGAAATTGGGGGTGTTGTATAATTCTAATCATTCCAGACCGAGATTATTGTTTTACACAGTCATTCGAGGTCAAAATAACACCCATGGAGTCACAAATAGTGTTAGAGTCAAACAGTCCCAGGAAGCAGAGAGTTGAGAACCAGCACGTCTTTTGGACTGTGGGAGGAAACTGGAGAACCTCACGCAGAGAACGTGCAAAGTCCACACAGACAGTCACCCAAGCCGGGAATCGAACCCGGGTCCCTGGCCCGGTGAGGCAGCAGTGCTGACCACTGTGCCATCGTGTCGCCCTATTATGGAATTAACGAAACTGGCTCTCTGTCTTTGCACACACTGAATTGACCAGGTAATGATAGATGGCAGGGCAGAAGACACAAAAGCCTAACTCTGTTCCACTGACTACACAAGCAGTTATTTTCCTGATTGCTTATGGCGAGGATGTAAACGTGGGAATATTTTATACTTGTACAAGACCCTTTGGCACTGTGATATTAAGTGATCCGGTGTCTGCACAGCTTGATAATGTAAAATGATTTTGCAGTAAATGAGTGGCTAAAGATTAGCTGCAGCAACACTGTAAAGAGCTATTGAATTTTGAGATAATTTGTGCACATGACCATATACCACTTTTCATCAAAACTGCAATCATTTAATTGTTTGCATTTAGTATCCTCCCACCCAGAGTAAAATTGCTCTTTGGAAACTATGATTTCTCTTTGATTGCACACTGACAGGCAACCTGTGTTCTGTCAGCATATGACAAATGCTCCATCGGTCAAAGTGAAATAGCACTTAACTCAGAAATAATAACTGTTTACTCCGATTCTAGTGTGCCGCTTGAGTGTTTGCCTTCAGTGATTGCTGATTGGCTATATATATCCATCTCGTCAATTAGAAAGGAATAGCTTCGCAAAGGAGCGCTGCCTTCTGAACATTGAGGTAAATAATGGAGATGGATAAATGAAATTTACTAAATCAGGATGAAATATATTCGCAGGTCGCTTGTCAGTGAAGCTCAAAGCTCGATCTCAGGAGAGAACGGAGCAGCTGGTCACAAAGCCAAGGTCAAAGGTCTGTCGGTGGGGGGAGTCTGCTGACACTTGGGATAATGGCTTGCCTGAAAGGTGGAATAGAGAGATCTTAACCAGATGATTACAAGAGCAATCCCATTCTCCTCGTTGTAAATGCTCCATCACTCCAAGGAAGCCAAACACTGGCAGAATGTTTTGCAATATGTGATATGACGTAAAGTTTAGAAATCCACTCACCGTGTGTAGCTTTCTGAGCCTCTCAGCTGAGATTCTGGGTTAAAATGGTCAAACCATTTCTGCAATTTGAAATTTGAATCAAAGGTTTAACCAATCACTATCCAAGAACATTGTTAGCCTTAAATTTTCAATATATCTACAGATCTATGGGGGAATGGGCAGGGATTGGGATTCATTGGACACGAAAAAGTTGACGCACATGATGGGTCAAATGGCTTCTCTGTACTTTGTTGACTTTATAATTCTCTTATATTACAACTTTAATGCTCTTTAATTATCGTAGAATCCCTACAGTGCAGAAGGAGGCCGTTCAGTCCATCGAGTCCGCACCGACCACAATCCCACCCAGGCCCTATCCCCATAACCCCATGCATTTGCCCTAGCTAGTCCCCCTGATACTAAGGGGCAATTTAGCATGGCCAATCCATCTAACCCGCACATCTTTGGACTGTGGGAGGAAACCGGAGCACCCGGAGGAAACCCACGCAGACACGGGGGAGAACGTGCAAACTCCACACAGACAGTGACCCGAGCCAGGAATCGAACCCGAATCCCTGGTGCTGTGAGGCAGCAGTGCTAACCACTGTGCCGCCCCATTACAGTGGAAGCAGTCTGATTCCGAATTCAATTTATTTACTGTTAATCTTCTGAGTTTTGAGGTTAAACCCTATTCAGATAAAGGGGGGCAATGGCAAAGTGGTATTGTCACTGGACAAGTAACCCAGGGACCTAGGGTAATGTCTAAGTTCAAATCCCACCATGGCAGATGGTAAAATTTGAATTCAATAAAAATCCATGAAACCATTGTTGATTATCGTAAAAACTAATCTGGCTCACTAATGTCCTTTAGGGAAGGAAATCTACAGTCCTAACATGGTCTGGCAACTCCAATTCTACAGAAATTTGGTTTACTCTGAAATAGCCCCGCAAGCCATTTACTACAAGGGCAATTAGGAATGGGCAATAAATGCTGGCCTGAAAAGAGGATTTGAGAGATCCTAACCAGTTGATTACAAGAGCAGTCCCATTCTCTCAGCCCTAAATGCTCCATCACTCCAAGAATAGTCTTTAAAAAAATTATTTGGTTATCATACATAATGCCATCAATACACTTACTGCCTTTTTGTTGGGAAAATATTTAGCTATAATATTTATTTTGTATCTTCATCTGATTGCACTTTGTTTTCCAATGAATTGTGAAAATGTCTGTAGGGGGGAATTGGCTTTGTTCCAGTCAGGCCCTCATGGGTGATTGGAGATCAGGGGAAGGGATGTTTGTCCTTTGGGTTTTGGTCTGGGTGTTTGCAATAGTTCTGCAGAAGTTAAAAGAACTTACAATTCTGCTAACTTTTTCGGAGTAACTATTGGTCTAACCCTGACGGAACCAACCAAAGTTGGTGATTGGGATGGCACTGCTGCCCCACAGCGCCAGGATCCCAGGTTCGATTCCGGCCTTGGGTCACTGTCTGTGTGGAATTTGCACGTTCTCCCCATGTCTTTGTTGGTTTCCTCTGGGTGCTCCGGTTTCCTCCCACACTTCAAAGATGTGGGGGTTAGGTTGATTAGCCATGCTAACTTGTCCCTTAGTGTCAGGGGGATGAGCAGGGTAAAAATGTGGAGTTGTGGGAGTAGGGCCTGGGTGGGAATGTGGTCGGTGCAGATTTGATGGGCCGAACGGGATTCTATGATTCTATGAAATTGCATTTTTGGATGGTTCCCAATGCAGAGCAACTGTCCAGAGAAAATTAGCAGAGAGTCGGAATAAATGGGTGCTTTTCCAGTTGGCAATCAGTGACTAATGGCGTGCCGCAGGGATCGGTGCTGGGGCCTCAACTATTTACTATATACATAGACAATCTGGAGGAGGGGACTGAGTGTAGGGTAACAAAGTTTGCGGATGACACAAAGATGAGTGGGAAAGCAAATTGTATGGAGGACACAGAGAGTCTGCAGAGAGATTTGGATAGGCTAAGTGAGTGGGCAAGGATCTGGCAGATGGAGTATAACGTTGGTAAATGTGAGGTTATCCACTTTGGAAGGAATAATAGTAAAATGGACTATTATTTAAACGGTGAAAAATTACAACATGCTACTGTGCAGAGGGACCTGGGGGTCCTTGTGCATGAATCATAAAAACTCAGTTTGCAGGTGCAGCAGGTAATCAAGAAGGCAAATGGAATGTTGGCCTTTATCGCGAGAGGGATGGAGTATAAAAGCAGGGAGGTCATGCTGCAACTGTACAGGGTACTGGTGAGGCCGCACCTAGAGTACTGTGTACAATTTTGGTCCCCTTATTTAAGAAAGGATATATTAGCTTTGGAGGGGGTACAGAGAAGGTTCACCAGGTTGATTCCAGAGATGAGGGGGTTAGCTTATGAGGAGAGATTGAGTAGACTGGGCCTGTACTCATTGGAGTTTAGAAGGTTGAGGGGAGATCTTATAGAGACATATAAGATAATGAAGGGGCTAGACAGGGGAGAAGCAGCGAGGTTATTTTCACTTACAATGGAAACAAGAACTAGGGGGCATAGCCTCAAAATACGGGGGAGTCAATTTAGAAAAGAGTTGAGGAGGAACTTCTTCTCCCAGAGGGTAGTGAATCTTTGGAATTCCCTGCCCAATGAAGCAGTGTGATCTCCTGGACTCGTTTCGATCGCCTCAGGGGGTCGGAGAGGAATTTCCCAGATTTTTTTTCCCCATATTGGCCCTGGGGTTTTCACTCTGGTTTTTCGCCTCTCCCTGGAGATCACATGGTCTGGAATGGGGGGGTAGGGGTGAGTTAATAGGTTGTGATGAACAAAGCATCATAGCTGTGAGGGACAGCTCGGTGGATAGGATATTAGTATGTAGATAGGCTGGAAAATTGGGCGGGGATCCTGGATTCAGGATTCAATCCTGGACCGGGGAGCAGCGCGGGCTTGGAGGGCCGAAGGGCCTGTTCCTGTGCTGTATTGTTCTTTGTTCTTTGTTCTTGTTCAGTAGAGGCTACCTCGTTAAATGTGTTGAAGTCACAGATATATAGATTTCTGATCAATAAGGGTATTAAAGGTTATGGGGAATGGGCGGGTAAGTGGAACTGCACCCACTATCAGATCAGCCATGATTTTATTGAATGGCGGAGCAGTCTTGAGGGGCTAGATGGCCAACTCCTGCTCCTATTTCTTATGTTCTTATATTCTGGGCAATTGCCCTTAAACCCTTACATTTAAATTCAAAGAAGGATTTGATTTGATTTGATTTGATTTATTATTGTCACGTATTTACAGTGAAAAGTATTGTTTCTTGCGCGCTATACAGACAAAATGTACCGCTCATAGAGAAGGAAACGAGAGAGTGCAGAATGTAGTGTTACAGTCATAGCTCGGGTGTAAAGATCAACTTAATGCAAGGTAGGTCTATTCAAAAGTCTGACAGAAACAGGGAAGAAGCTGTTCTTAAGTCGGCTGGTACGTGATCTCAAACTTTTGTATCTTTTTCCTGACGGAGGAAGGTGGAAGAGAGAACGTCCAGGGTGCGTGGGGTCCTTAATTATGCTGGCTGCTTTGCTGAAGCAGCGGGGAGTGTAGGCAGAGTCAATGGATGGGAGGCTGGTTTGTGTGATGGACTGGGCTTCATTCACGACCCTTCATAGTTTCCTGTGGTCTTGGGCAGAGCAGGGGCCATACCAAGCTGTGATACAACCCGAAAGAATGCTTTCTATGGTGCATCTGTAAAAGTTGGTGAGAGTTTTTGGTGAGAGGATTTGCCAGTGCATCTTTGGAGTAACCCCCCCCACACACACAAATCTGATGCGGGGGGAGCTTGGGAGTTACAACCCAATACTTACGACATGATCTGTGATTAGGGCAAGACACAGCTAGACTCTTCACCAGGCCAGATTGAAGAATCCTCACTTAGCTACAGGAAGTCTACAGCAGGAAGCCTGAAGCAGGACATCTCAAATAGATTTAAATCATGCACAGAAAACATAATAAAGTTTGGAAGATGGAGATGGTATTAAGGAAAAGTGACAAAGCGACAGACTGAGAAAGCTAAGTATATACATATTTTAAAATCTCCAACACTAATGTCGCCCCCACATTTGGGCGGCATGGTGGCACAATGGTTGGCACTGCTGCCTCACAGCGCCAGGGATTCGGGTTTGATTCCCGACTTGGGTCACTGTCTGTGCGGAGTCTACACGTTCTTCCTGTGCCTGCGTGGGTTTCTTCCAGATGCTCGATTTCCACCCACAGTTTGAAAGACGTGCTGGTTAGGGTGCATTGGGCTTGCTAAGTTTTCCCTCAGTGTACCCAAACAGGCACCGGAGTGTGACGACTAGGGGATTTTGACACTAACTTCATTGCTGTGTTAATTTAAGCCTATTTGTGACTAATTATTTATGGGCGGCATGGTGGCACAGTGTGGGCGGCACAGTGGCACCGTGGTTAGCACTGCCGCCTCACAGCGCTAGGGACCCAGGTTCGATTCCAGCCTTGGGTGACTGTCTGTATGGAGTTTGCACGTTCTCCCCGTGTCTGCGTCCATTTTCTCTGGGCGCTCCAGTTTTCTCCCACACTCCAAAGACACGCAGATTGATTGGCCATGCTCAATTGCCCCTTAGTATAGGGAGATTAACAGGATAAATGCTTGTCATTACAGGGTTAGGGCCTGAGTGGGATTGTTGTTGGTGCAGGCTCGATGGGCCAACTGGCCTCTTTCTGCACTCTCGGGATTCTATAATTTGTAAAATTAGATTTCCAGGGCTAGCGAGGTTCTTTAGCAGTAATAATTACTTATCACACAAATGGAAACTCATATTCTCTTCAATAAACCAGCCCTAATTTTTCCAATCGTTCTTTGTGGGGGAACTTGTAGGCATAGTAAGTTCATACTGTGGTGGACGTTTAAATGCTGAGTCTATTGATGACGACTGTGAGAGTGGACCCTGTGAAGGAACAGGGTATCTCTGACAATAACATCTGGATTTTTGTTTCTGATTACAGATTAATGGTCTCCAGTAGCTTCTGTCAGGTTTCCTTCTTTAGCACCGGGAGGGGAGGCGATGGCCTAGTGGTGTCATTGCTAGACTATTAATCCATGCTTACCCGGTCTGGCCTACATGTGACTCCAGAGTCACAGCAATGTGGTTGACTCTCAACTGCCCTCTGAGCAAGGGAAACTAGGGATGGGCAATAAATGTTGGCCAGTCAGCAACGCCCATGTCCCACGAATGAATTTTAAAAAAGTGTTGGTAGTTTTGCCATAATTGCCATCATGAATTCCAGGACATAAAATGTAGCTACTGCAAATGTTGCTTAAAAAACTCTTGTACCATTATTCCTGTGCGAATTCTCATTCTTATCCATTGTTCTCCATTTTCACTGCATTGAGAATAGGTTAGGAAGCGATATGAAACAGACCAAAGATGTGTGGGTTAGGTGGATTGGCCATGCTAAATTGCCCTTTAGTGTCCAAAGATGTGTAGATTAGATGGATTGGCCATGCTAAATGGACCCTTAGTGTCCAAAGACCATAAGACCATAAGACATAAGAGCAGAATTAGGCCACTCGACCCATCGAGTCTGCTCTGCCATTCAATCATGGCTGATTTTTTTCTCATCCCCATTCTCCTGCCTTTTACCCATAACCCCTGATCCCCTTATTAATCAAGAACCTATCTCCCTCTGTCTTCAAGACACTCAATGACCTGGCCTCCACAGCCTTCTGCGGCAAAGAGTTCCACAAAGATATGTAAATTAGGCGGATTGGCCATGCTCAATTGCCCCTTAGTGTCCAAAAATGTTTAGGTTAGGTAGATTCGTGGGGTAAATGCGTGGGGTTAAGGGGCTAGGCCCGGGGTTGGCCTGGGTAAAATGCTGGTGCAGACTTGATTGGCCGAATGGCCTCCTTCTGCACTGTAAGGATTATATGATTCTATGATTCTATGGATATTGGAAATGTTGACAACCACTTTTAAGTACACAAGTTTCCAATTTATTTTATGGATATTTTTCAATGCACTGTGAAACATGCCATGATGGATGTGTGGCATTTTGTTTCATAATTTAGCCTGAGGAATGCTCTCATTTTGTAGTGATCATACTTGCTAATGTGGAAGAAACAATTGCTGTAAACCTTAGCATGTCTACCTGGCAGTGACCCTGAGAGTCTGGCTTTTCAGGGTCAGCAGGGAGGTGCCATCTGCTACACAAACATTGGCACTTAGCATGCAACACAAGGCTGGCCTTATTTTATATACATTCATAGGATGTTGGCATCGCTGGCAAGGCCAACTGAAAAGGTTGCAGTGAGCCAACATCTTGAACCATTGCAGTCCCTGTGTGGTGTAGATACATCCACAGTGCTGTCAAAAGGGGGGGGGGTTTGACCCAGTGACAATAAAGGATTACATTGCGCTTCTAGGTGACAATGACCATGGGTTTGGAAGGTGCTGTTGAAAAAGCCTTAGCAAGTTGCTGCAGTGCATTTTGTAGATGGTGGAAATAGCTGTGGCCTGAAAATCTACCTCTGCACAGGCCTATTGCAATTCGGACCTCTGAGGATAGTATCCCGGATTTGCATGGAGAGCAATCATTCTCAACAACCCACTAAGGCAGCGCCACTTCCATCTCAGCAATGGGTGTTGGGCTTTGGTTGCTGGGTTGCTTGATGCCTCTGGATCAGAAGGCTGAGGTTTCAAGTCCCAGTCTGGAGACCTGAACATGAAGCCTAGGCTGACACTTACGCCTGGATTGCAGCCTTCTTATGATGGGTGGGGACTAGTAAAATGGCAAGGGAAGGCATGCCTGTCACCTTCCTGCCACCATAGCATTCTGCTGATGGTGGTGAAGGAGAGAATGCCCTCCCACCCAGAGCTGAAGGGTGGCACCCCATGCATTTACCCCAGCTAGTCCCCCTTACACTAAGGGGTAATTTAGCCTCACAGTTTAGCCAATCTACCTAACCAGCAAGTCTTTCAGACTGTGGGAGGAAACCAGAGCACCTGGAGGAAACCCACACAGACACAGGGAGAACGTGCAAACTCCACACAGACAGTGACCCAAGACTGGAATTGAACCGGGGTCCTTGGTGCTGTGAGGCAGCAGTGCTAACTATTGTGCTCCTGTATCGCCCCAAAGAACGACAGATCAAAAATACTCAGTGGAATCTCTACAGTGCAGAAGGAGGCCATTTGGCCCATCGAGTCCACACCAACAACAATCCCACCCAGGCCCTATCCCCGTAACCCCACACATTTACCAGTCCCACTAATCTGCACATCTTTGGACACTAAGGGGCAATCCACCTAGCCTTTCGGATGGTGGGGGGGAAAGTGGAGCACCTGGAGGAAACCCACACAGACATGGGGAGAATGTGCAAATTCCACACAGACAGTGACCCAAGCTTGGAATTGAACCAGGGTCTCTGACGCTGTGAGGCAGCAGTGCTAACCACCATGCCACTGTGCCGTTCCTGCATTATAACTTCCGTATACTTCATTGACTGTGAAGTGCTTTTGAGATTCTCAGGTATAGAAATGCAAATAAATGCAAATCTTACTTTGTTTTTGAAGAGTTTGATTCCCCTTCGATTTCAACAGTAACTTTTTAGTCCCTTCCAACCTCAGCAAAGGCTGATAGGGCCATTGAGGCTCTTTAAAAATCTCTAGGCCTCACTGTCAGCATCAAGTGCTCCCAAGGCAGGTATCACACAATAAACCGCGCGGTAAACTTTCCCTCAGTAAGTCTCAATAGTCTGCTTTTAATCTCAGCTGCAAAAAAAAAAGAGACATCTCACTGCACCAATTGGAATATTTACACTTCCCACACCGTCCATTCCGGCAGGGTTTCTAAGCGAGAATGCCAACTTTGGTCTCAACCGGCACTGTGGGGCCTGTGTGGAATTGAGGCTGCCCAGCATCATTTCATGTCGGACTCTTAAGACAGGAGAGAAAGGAAATGTCATCCCTTCTGTCTGGGTTGCATACAAACCCAAGTCCCAGAGAGTGAAAGGACAGCGTGCCGAACATATTGCGTGAGCCAGTACTCTCAGCAAACTTGAAATGAAATGCTAATCCTTCTGTTAACAAAAGAAAACTGAAGGAGCTCTGGTTTGCGCTTTCTTTAGTGAATGATTTGAGGTGTTATTACCAGTGAAAATAGGTACCTGACACCTGGGGTAGCATTAAAAGCAAAAACAAAAAACTGCAAATGCTGGAAAATCTCAGCAGGTCTGACAGCACCTGTGGAGAGAGAATAGAGCCGACGTTTCCACATTGGCTCTATTCTCTCTCCACAGATGCTGTCAGACCTGCTGAGAATTTCCAGCATTTGTCCCGGGATTGCTGCTTTTATCACATTATATTGAAGACTTTGCTCTAACATGGTCAAGCTGGCTGTAATGTCGGTGAAATAAAGTTGAAGTGGATGTCAGAATGTCATAAGAGATTGAGTAAATGTCAATAAATATCAAGCTTGGACTGACGGGAGCTACATTCTCCCAGTTAAAATGGCTGGATGTGTTGGTATTTAAACACAATATAACTATTTCCATTGTTAGCTGCTGAGACCAAGATTAAGGTCAATTCCCAATAATCTGAAGCATAGCGCCTTATATCACAGAATGAGGCCATTCATCCCATCCCACCGGTGTCGGCTCTTCGAAAAGCCAGCAGGTGCTGAAGTCAGACACACCATCCTGACTTGAACATGTATCACCATTCCTTCACCATCACCGGGTCAAAGTCCGTCCTTAATAACACGAAGGAAGCGTCTACACCACATGGACTGCAGTACTTCAAGATGAGGCAGCTTATCATCACCTCCTCAAGAGCAATAAATGCTATCCCATCCCATTAAGACTTAGCACAGGGCCTATGTCAGCACCTGGCTTGTAGAATAACTCCAGCGAGGCTGGTGTCCCTTCACCAAACTCAGATTTATTTACACTATTTAGTAATACTCAGACAGGTACTCCCCAGTGCAGAGTCTGCACCCTGGGTGGGATTTTCTGGCCGTGCTCGCCCCAAGATGGAAAATCCCCTTTGAGGCCAACGGACCTTTGTATGGTCCTGTCCCGCCTGCTATGATTCCCATGGTGGGTGGAAGGGGAAAATTCCTTAGACTGAGTGCTGGTAACCTGGACACTCCACGTTAAAGTTTATTTATTAGTGTCACAAGTGGGCTTACACATTAACACTGCAATGAAGTTACTGTGAAAATCCCCACACTCCGGCGCCTGTTCAGGTACACTGAGGGAGAATTTAGCATGGCCAATGCATCTAACCAGCATGTCTTTCAGACTGTGGGAGGAAACCGGAGCACCTGGAGGAAACCCACGCAGACACAGGGAAAACGTGCAGACTCCGCACAGACAGTGACCCAAGCAAGGAATCGAACCCAGGTCCCTGGCGCTGTGAAGCAGCAGTGCTGACCACTGTGTCACCGTGCTGGCCGGGAATCGAACCCGGGTCAACTGCTTGGAAGGCAGCTATGCTCACCACTATGCCACCATCGCCATTATATACCTCCAGAAGACGCCCGGATTGGACAGCATTAACTACCTCAATCAGGGAGCTCATATTCGAACAGATCCACCTGGCGGACCTCGTTAAAATCATTTCAGCTTGAAATTCATCTTCGCTTTTCCAACAAGTTGCGCACGCACGCACAGTTGTCAGCTCACAAGACTTGGTATCATGAGGCCAGAAGAGTCCTTTTCATCAAACTCTCGGCTTTCCTGTTCCTATGGCAGCACCTAGTTTGCGCTGCCATAGCAACATGAATGAGAAAGGTTCTACGCCAGTGTCCATCGGTGAGCGAAAGATGTGCCATATTCTGCGACAATTTCTTTGGCTGAATATCTAGGGTAAGGGACATTATTAACAAGAGCAACCTCCTTCCTTTTGGTGAGCAGTTTAATCCAGGCACCAGAGCAGAAAATCCAAGGGCTAGTGTACATGTTTTCCCCATTCAGTGGTATATCATTTACATTGACATGTCTTCCTCAATAAGAATCACAGAATCACAGAATACTACAGTGCAGAAGAAGTCCTTTGGCCCATCGAGTCTGCACCAATGCATGAAAGCTCCTGACCTGCCCACCGAAGTCCAATTGCCAGCACTTGGCTCATAGCCTTGAATGCTATGGAGTGCTAAGTACTCATCCAGGTACTTTTTAAAGGATGTGAGGCAACCCACCTCCATTACCCTCCCAGGCAGCGCATTCCAGACTGTCACCACTCTCTCGGTAAAAAACTTTTTCCTCAAATTCTCCCTAAGCCTCCCACCACTCAGTTTTAACTTATGTCCCCTCGTAACTGACCTTTCAACTAATGGGAGTAGCTGCTCTCCATCCACCCTGTCCATGCCCCTCATAATCTTGAACACCTCAATCAGGTCGCCCCTCAGTCCTTTCCGCTCCAGAGAAAACAACCCAAGGTGAAAAGCCTACAGGAAACTTTTCCGAGCAAAAGATTTAACATTTACTTTCCCTGCCCATTTTCAAGTCCCATTTGGATACCTAGATAAGGAAAAGCCTGTTTTATTTTAGTTTCAATGCTCAATTTCACTTTTTGTTTAAAGTGCCCATTCCTTCAAGACTGAATGCCATTAGCATGGATATATAAGGTAGGAGGAAGCAGGGTGAGGAAATTATATGGGATAAAGTTTAAAGTTCATTTATTAGTGTCACAAGTAGGCTTACATTAACACTGCAATGAAGTTACTGTGAAAATCCCGAGTCGCCACCTCTGACGCCTGTTTGGGTACACTGAGGGAGAATTTAGCTTGGCCAATTCACCTAACCAGCACGTCTTTCGGACTGTGGGAGGAAACTGGAGCACCCAAAGGAAACCCACGCAGGCAAGAGGAGAACGTGCAGACTCCGCACAGACAGGGAACCAGGGCCGGAATCGAAACTGGGTCCCTAGCGCTGTGAGGCAGCAGTGCTAACCACTGTGCCATTATGCCACCCACAAGGATTGACATGGGGGTCATTGCCAGAAAATCTGCTGCCAACTCTGGTTGGACATGGTTCTGTGGGCATCATCACATAACCTCTTGCCATGCACCCTTAGGCTCTTGGTTAGTTAATATGTCCAACACCTTCACCCATGGGGAATAAGTAACTCTATATTTCTAGAATGGATGATTGTTGCCTCTCAGTCAAACAGACCTTTTCCCACATTTCCAATATCTTTATGTTTGTGGCTCTGTTGGAAACACACTTGCTTCTGAGTCCCACGCCAGGCCTTTGAGCCCCAACGTCAAGGCTGACACTTGGTTGCAGTGAGGGAGTGCTGCACTGCCAGAGGTGCCATCTTTTAGATGAGGTGTTAAACCAAGGCCCCATCTGCCTGGCGGTCAAAGATCCCATGGCACCTGGGATCTGAAGAAAAGCAGGGAATCAACCTCAGTGTCCAGGCTAATATTCCCTCAACATCCCAAAAACTGGTCGTTATCACACTTCTGTTTGTGGGAGCTTGCTGTGCACAAATTGGCTGCTGCATTTTCTATATTACAACAGCGATGAGACTACCAAAAGTACCTCATTGGCGATAAATGGCTTCACAATGTCAGTTAGTCATGAAAAGTGTGATATAAATGCAATCTTCCATCGGGGAAAAGATACAAAAGTCTGATAACACGTACCAATCGACTCAAGCAGATCTTGTTCCCTGCTGCCATCAGACTTCCGAATAGTCCTATCACACATTAAGCTGATCTTTCTCTTCACCCTATTGGTAACTGCAACATTATATTCTGCAGTCTCTCCTCTTATTCGCCCTTATGTACTCGATGGGGTGGTATGGTGGCACAGTGGTTAGCACTGCTGCCTCACAGTGCCAGGGACCCGGGTTCAATTCTGGCCTGGGATAACTGTCTGTGCGGAGTTTGAATGTTTTTCCCGTATCTGCGTGGGTTTCCTCCGGGTGCTCCAATCTCCTCCCACAGACTGAAAGACGTGCTGGCTAGGTGCGTTGGCCATGCCAAATTCTCCCTCAGTGTACCCGAACAGGCACCGGAGTGTGGCAACTAGGGGATTTTCACAGTAACTTAATTGCAGTGTTAATGTAAGCCTATTTGTGACACTAATAAATAAACTTATGTTTTGTCTATAACAGCTCACAAGAAACAATACTTTTCACTGCATGCCAAAACATGTGGCAATAATAAATCAAATCAAATCAAAGTTTTGTCTGTAACAACTCGCAAGAAACAATACCTTTCACATTAGTTTTCACTGTATCCCAATACATGTAACAATAATAAATCACTCAATCAAAGTCTTTTCTTTTATGAGTAATAAGTGAAAATCATGAAGAAGAAACACTTTTAATGGCCTCATGATGTTCCTCTTCTGCTTACTCTCAGTCCTGGAGGTTAATCTTCAGTCTGTAGCGAGCTAGCAACTCTATGCCACGTGTCAGTAGAAAAATCAGCTAACGTGTGATGGAGCAGCTCCAGAATCTGAGGGGCCGACCCATGTAAAATAAGTCTGTCCCACACTTAGACCAAATTAAATCACCATGATGTTGCGTTTCGCTCACGAAAATGGAAAGCCTCTTACTCTGGAGAAATCGTAAGGTCTTTAATCAATTAGACAAAATTGCCTATTAGGATCAAATTGTTAACCCCATGCCCTTCCTGGGCCACTTTTTAACAAGAAGCAATCAAGATGGCAAGGGGCAGAGGGTTAAGGAAACATTATCCTCATTTTTTACAGTGGGCCCACCTAGGTTGTAATTTAAATCTATTAGAAAAATCCAAGGCTGCAGATTAGCGCCTCAATTCAGGGGCCTGCTCAGATTCTACTCACAAAGAATTATATTATTGCACTCGACAGTATTGCGATTGGTCGCTCAAATTTCTTGCCCATTCTCGATGCGTTCAAGTAAAATTTAATTTAAGGGAGAGGAAACCCTTCCGGCAATCACGACACTGAGTTACTGTTGAATTTTCAAACTGGGTGGCACGGTGGCACGGTGGTTAGCATTCCCTGCCTCACAGCGCCAGCACCCAGGTTTGATTCCCGGCTTGGGTCACCGTCTGTGCGGAGTCTGTACATACTCCCTGTGGGTTTCCTCCGGGTGCCCCAGTTTCCTCCCACAATCTGAAAGGTATGCTGGTTAGGTGCAAGCGTTAAAGTTTATTTATGAGTGTCACAAGTAGGTTTACGTTAACATCGCAATGAAGTTACTGTGGAAATCCCCTAGTCGCCACACTCCGGCGCCTGTTCGGGTACACCGAGGGAGAATTTAGCATAGCCAATGCACCTAACCAGCACGTCTTTCGGACTGTGGGAAGAAACCGGAGCACCCGGAGGATACCCACACAGACATGGGGAGAACGTGCAGACTCTGCACAGACAGTGACTCAAACCGGGAATCAAACCCGGGTCCCTGGCGCTGTGAGGCAGCAGTGCTAACCACTGTGCCAACATGCTGCCCATGCTAAATGCTCCCTCAGTCTACCCGAACAGGCGCCGGAGTGTGGTGACTAGGAGATTTTCACAGTAACTGCATCGCAGTGTCAATGTAAGCCTACATGTGACACTAATAAATAAACTTTAAAACTAGAACAACAGATGGCAATCTTCAGAACTTTCTATTCAGCTATTCATTGATCCTGCTGTAGCTCTGTAACAGCAGAGCTGGACCCGGTAGAGCAGGGAGACTAAAGTAGAGGTCTGATGGAAGGAAAATTAGCCTAAAGTCAGGAAAAGCCACCATAGGTCGGAGATATGAGAAGCATTTTCTTCCCATTATTCAGAGGGGATGAATAGGTTGGAAATCTTTATAGTGACAGTACATTCTCCTTATTCTTTGAGGACCCTGAATTTTAGGAGACAGTTATGGCATTGTTTAAGAGCATGCTGTGTACACTTTGATTACTTTTTTTCAATTACTTTATCAGAAATGTTATAGCATCTTGAAATTGTCCTGGTGGATTCCATTATATTTCATGAGACAAAGTGAAGCTCCCACAGCATTTGCATTCCATAGTTTTATACGGGCTGTAATGACTGGACCATGAAGATGCTACGTATTAAGACAGGTGGAATTGAAAGTAAAATAGTTCATCTTGACACATTTTAAATTCAGGTTTTTGCAAATTGCCTTTCTTTTAATTTCCATCATTGGTGGAGTTGCTTTTTTTTGACGTCTGTGCTAGATTGAAATGTACCCAAGACGAGTGCGTGTTGTAGAATGGTACCTGTGGAAGACCTTGGGCTGGAATTCTCGTACGCACCCCCCCGACCACTGACAGTGAGAGCAGAGAATTTGGCGAATCTCCGTTCACTGGAGGTCGGAGAATCCCAGCCGCGGGAGAGGTCGGAGAATCCCAGCCGCGGGAGAGGTCGGAGAATCCCAGCCGCGGGAGAGGTCGGGGAATCCGAGCCGCGGGAGGGGATCGGAGAATCCCAGCCGCGGGAGGGGTCGGAGAATCCCAGCCGCGGGAGGGGTCGGAGAATCCCAGCCGCGGGAAGGATCAGAGAATCCCAGCTGCGGGTGAAGGTGGAGAATCCCAGCCGCGGGCGAGGACAGAGAATCCCAGCTGCAGGAGGGGTCGGAGAATCCCAGCTGCGGGCGAGGTTGGAGAATCCCAGCTGCGGGCGAGGTCGGAGAATCCCAGCCGCGGGAGAGGTCGGGGAATCCGAGCCGTGGGAGGGGATCGGAGAATCCCAGCCGCGGGAGGGGTCGGAGAATCCCAGCCGCGGGAGGGATCGGAGAATCCCAGCCGCGGGAGGGATCGGAGAATCCCAGCCGCGGGAGAGGTCGGAGAATCCCAGCCGCGGGAAGGATCAGAGAATCCCAGCTGCGGGTGAAGTTGGAGAATCCCAGCCGCGGGCGAGGACAGAGAATCCCAGCTGCGGGAGGGGTCGGAGAATCCCAGCTGCGGGCGAGGTCGGAGAATCCCAGCTGCGGGCGAGGTCGGAGAATCCCAGCCGCGGGAGGGGTCGGAGAATCCCAGCCGCGGGCGAGGTCGGAGAATCCCAGCCGCGGGAGGGGTCGGAGAATCCCAGCCGCGGGCGAGGTCGGAGAATCCCAGCCGCGGGAGGGGTCGGAGAATCCCAGCCGCGGGAGGGGTCGGAGAATCCCAGCCGTGGGAGTGGTCGGAGAATCCCAGCCGTGGGAGGGGTCGGAGAATCCCAGCCACGGGAGGGATCGGAGAATCCCAGCCGTGGGAGGGGTCGGAGAATCCCAGCCGTGGGAGGGGTCGGAGAATCCCAGCCGCGGGAGGGGTCGGAGAATCCCGGCCTTTGCCTGCTTGAGAGTGGCAGATATTTTCGATTTTAAGCTTGAAGTGACTTCACACCCAAATGATGTTTGCATTTATATAGCATTTTATCATTCCAAAGTGCTTCGCGACCAATTTATTACTTTCTAAATGACGCCACAGTCTGTACAAACACAAGTCAAATGGTCAGTTTGAATTAGCAACATTCATAAACAGCAAATAAGATTCATGATCAATTATATTATTTATTTATTAGTGTCACAAGTAGGCTTACATTAACACTGCAATGAAGTTACTGTGAAAATCCCCTCCGGCACCTGTTTGGGTACACTGAGGGAGAATTTAGCATGGCCAATGCACCTAACTAGCACGTCTTTCGCACTGTGGGAGGAAACTGGAGCACCCAGAGAAAACCCATACCGACACGGGGAGAATGTGCAAAATCCGCACAGTGACCCAAGCCTGGAATAGAACCAGGATCCCTGGCACTGTGAGGCGGCAGTGTTAACCACTGTGCCACCGTGCTGCCCTGTGCCACCCAATTATTCAGTTTTTGGAAGAAAGAATTGGTCAGGATTTAGGGAGAAGCCCTTTGGTCTTCTTCAAATGTTGTCATGGGATTTTTATTCTCTTCCTTCATGATGAGGGTGTTGGTAGCCATAGGCGTCCACTGGATTGGTCCATGATTATCTTTGGCAAAGTACGGTGGTAGCCATGATGTGGAGATGCCGGCGTTGGACTTTCTAATTCAGATGCAAGAGTGCTACCAGCTAAGCCAAAATGAACTATTGATGCAAAGTCTATTTTACAGCCAACAATGTGTAAATTTATCACATCTTTTCCCACTCTCATTAATTGCAAGAGAGATCCAAGCAAGAAAACACTGAACACTCTAAAAGCTGCTCAAAGCCCAGCCAACTGCTAGCCGCTGCGCCACTGACTACTGGTTACAACTCTACCAGAATATCCAGGTCCTTCACCACAGGAGATTGTCATCGACTTCAGGAAGCATAGTGAAGAACGTGCCTCTGTCTACATCAATGAGGACGAAGTAGAGAGGGTCGAGAGCTTCATGTTTTTAGGTGTCCAGATCACCAACAACCTGTCCTGGTCCCCCCATGCCGACACCATAGTTAAGAAAGCCCACCAACGCCTCTACTTTCTCAGAAGACTAAGGAAATTTGGCATGTCAGCTACGACTCTCACCACCTTTTACAGATGCACCATAGAAAGCATTCTTTCTGGTTGTATCACAGCTTGGTATGGCTCCTGCTCTGCCCAAGACTGCAAGAAATTACAAAAGGTCGTGAATGTAGCCCAGTTCATCACGCAAACCAGCCTCCCATCCATTGACTCTATCTACACTTCCCACTGCCTCAGCAAAGCAGCCAGCATAATTAAGGACCCCAGGCACCCCGGACATTCTCTCCTCCACCTTCTTCCATCAGGAAAAGGAAACAAAAGTCTGAGGACACGTACCAACCGACTCAAGAACAGCTCCTTCCCTGCTGACATCAGACTTTTGAATGGACCTTCCTTGCATTAAGTTGATCTTTCTCTTTACCCTGGCTATGACAGTAACACTACATTCTGCACTCTCTCCTTACTTTCTCTATGAACGGTATGCTTTGTCTGTACAGCACGCAAGAAACAATACTTTTCACTGTATACAAATACATGTGATAATAACAAATCAAGTCAAATCAAAAAAAGTCACAGGGAGTGCTAGGGACGTGTAAGAAAGAATCAAAGAGGCAACAGGTCCATCAGCAAAGACAATGGCTCCATTGGAAACAGAGACAGGGGAGATCATCATCGACCGCAATGAACAGTTGGAGAGATGGATGGAACACAACCTTGAGTTGTGCTCTGTCACTGAGGATGTTCTGGACACTGTAGAAATCTTGCCCGCCATGGCAGAGCTGGATATGGAACCCACAGGAAACTGAGACTTCCGCAGTATCTGCACAAACTGCTCTGTCTCTGCTGGAGGGAGGGGGGCACTGCCTCAGGATCTGCGTGAAGCAAAGATTGTGATCATTTTTAATGTTTAGTCACAAGTAGACTTACATTAATACTGCAATGAAGTTACTGTGAAAATTCCCCAGTTGCCACACTTTGGCGCCTGTTCGGGTACACTGAGGGAGAATTTAGCATGGTCCAATGCACCTAACCAGCACGTCTTTCGGACTGTGGGAAGAAACTGGAGCACCCGGAGGAAACCCACACAGACACGGGGAGAAGGTGCAGTCTCCGCGCAGTGACCCAAGCTGAGAATTGAACCTGACTCCCTGGTGCTGTGAGGTAGCATGGCTAACCATTGTGTCACTGTGCCACTCCGTGTCACTGTGCCACCCCATGCCACTGTCCTGTGCAAGGACAAGGGCAGACACAGCAATTGCAACAACTATAGAGGTATCTCCCTTTCTCTCATGGTGGGAGTCGGATGTGTCCATGTTTTCCTTATCAGATTGCAGATTCTGGCTGAATCATCTACCCCAAATTCCAGAGTGGTTTCAGAACGAGAAGATCTACAATTGACACGATGGTCTCAGCCTGGCAGCTTTAAGTGAAATGCTGTGAACTAAATGTTGCTTTTCTCACCAAGGCATTCGACAATGTGAGCAGAGGCCGTCTATTTAAACTGCTGGAGAAGACTGGCTGCCCACTAAAGCTGCTCACTGTGATCTCCTCTTCCCAAGACAACCTCAGAGCCATTTGATATCTGCAGTCGGGTCAAACAGGGTTATATTCTGGCACCAACACTCTCCGGCCTATTCTTCCCTTTGCTGCTGCCATCTGTCTCCAGGTTATCCACAGAGAGTGTCTGCCGACAGAACCGGACTGACAGAACGCTGATCAGCCTTGCTCCTCTGAAATCCAGGACAGGACTGCGGCAAATCAGCAGAGAATTGATCCACGTTGCTGAGGCCACACTAACATTCCACACTGAGGAACACCTTCAGCTGCAAATAGACACACTCTCTCGCACCTGGAAAGAGTTTGGTTTCACCATCAGCATCGGGAAGACAAATGCCATGGTCCAGGAAGTTGTCATCATGCCATCGATCAACCATCTGACTCAAGCTCATGGCAACTGAGCCATGGTTGAAATCTCAAAATGGCAGTGTTAAAAGCGCAATAGATTCAGATTCATTAATGATTACCACCAAGATACAGTGCAAAGTATTATTTTACATGCTATCCATACATATCATACCATCCATAAGTATTTATTGTCACAAGTAGGCTTACATTAACATTGCAATGAAGTTACTGTGAAAATGCCTCAGTCACCACACTCCGGCGCCTGTTCAGGTACACTGAGGGAGAATTTAGCAGCACTTCTTTCGGACTGTGGGAGGAAACCCACACAGAAATGGGGCGAATGTGCAGACTCCGCACAGACAGTGACCCAAGCCGGGAATCGAACCTGGGTCCCTCGCGCTGTGAGGCAGCAGTGCTAACCACTGTACCACCATGCCCCAGTGTAATAGAACAGAGTGCAGAATATAGTGTTACAGCTACAGAGAAGGTGCAAAGAAGGTTTGTTCAGTATCTGAGAGGTCCATTCAAAAGTCTGATAACAGTGGGCAACAAGCTGTTCTTGAGTCTGTTGGTATGTGTTTTCAAACTTTTGTACCTGCTGTTCAACAGAAGAGAGTGGAAGAGAGCATAACTAGAGTGGGAGGGGTCTTTGATCATGTTGGCCACTTTCCCAAGGCAGCGGTGAGTACAAATGGATATTAATGCAATAAATGTTTCTGTTACAGTTTTATTATCAGTCTGCAAACATCATGGCAACTTTGAACAGGTCCTTATGATTAATGCATGATGACCATCTTGCTGAACTTGAGATGCTAGACTTCCCAAATTTCACAGTTGATTACTGGGAAATGACATTTCCCAGCATATAATCTGAAAATTGTATTCAAGAAGTGGCTAGATGTAGCACTTGGGGCGAATGGGATCAAAGGTTATGGGGAGAAAGCAGGATTAGGCTATTGAGTTGGATGATCAGCCATGATCGTGATGAATGGCGAAGCAGGCTCAATGGGCCAAATGGCCTCCTCCTGCTCCTATCTTCTATGTTTCTATGAAAAACAGCGGAGATATTCTCATGTAAATATAACCGAATAATCTACTGGTGTTTACATTCTTTCTCTCATCAACTTTAAACTTGCGGATTCAGAGATAAAAGATTTCAAATCGATTACAATCCCAAAAAGGTTCTGTATGCCAAATAGTCTTCTGTTGTTTTTTTAAAAATTAGCCATTAATGTTTAGAGATGAAGGGTTTAATTAGTACTCAAAGAGCAAAATGTAAATGCGGGTATGGAAATATTCAAAAAGTGTTATGAATTAACGTAGTATTACACATGCATTCAGTCATTGAAATCCCTTGGTGCATATTTGTAGCATTTTTACTGCACTTGAGCCAATAATAAACATCAGTGGAGCAAGAATGACTATTACACATTAAGAAAAAAAATAACATTAGTACTTTCAACATTTTCAGTAGGTGTAGCCATTCCTTAAATGTACAATAAAATTATTTTGCAACATTAAACATTACGAGGTATTTTCTGCCTGTCTTTAATTCAAACTCTTCTCACCTGCTGTGACAATATCAAAGTGAGAGCAATGTAAGTGCAATTTGTATAAGCTTTTTAAAAGACTGGAAGAAGTTATGCAGACTTAATTGTTGATCACCCTGCCACACTGGGAAACAGGCTTACAGACAAACACTGACACACAGAGACACACACACGCACACACAAAGGCACAGACAAACACACAATTAAACATACACACTTATCAATTTGATTTATTATTGTCACATGTATTAGTATACATTGAAAAGTATTGTTTCTTGCACGCTATACAGACAAAGCATATCATTCATAGAGAAGGAAAGGAGAGAGTGCAGAATGTAGTGTTACGTTCATAGCTAGGGTGTAGAGGAGGGTCAACTTAATGTGAGGTAGGTCCATTCAAAAATCTGATGGCAGCAGGGAAGAAGATGTTCTTGAGTTGGTTGGTACGTGACCTCAGACTTTCGTATCTTTTTCCTGATGGAAGAAGGTGGAAGAGAGAATATATGGGGTGCGAGGGGTCCTTAATTATGCTGGCTGCTTTGCCGAGGCAGTGGGAAGTGTAGACAGAGTCAATGGATGGGAGGCTGGTTTGCGTGATGGATTGGGCTACATTCACGACTTTTTGTAGTTCCTTGCGGTCTTGGGCAGAGCAGGAGCCATACCAAGCTGCGATACAACCAGAAAGAATCCTTTCTATGGTGCATCTGTAAAGGTTGATGAAAGTTATAGCTGACATGCCGAATTTCCTTAGTCTTCTGAGAAAGTAGAGGCGTTGGTGGGCTTTCTTCACTATAGTGTCAGCATGGGGGGACCAGGACAGGTTGTTGGTGATCTGGACACCTAAAAACCTGAAGCTCACGACCATTTCTACTTCGTAGCCGTCCCACTCATACAAAGGCACAAACACACAATTAAACACACACGCATATACAAAGGCATAGACAAACACACAATTAAATGCACTTGCACAGCCAACATAAAACATACAAATACACACACACACACAGATGCAGCACATAACACAGGCACACCAACCACACACAATGCACACCCGCACAAATCAGACAAATAAACATATAATCACGTAAACACTGCTCAACGCAAAAACACACAACTACAGACACATACAAACACCTACATAACAAGAGAAGAGGGCACTCACATACCTCCGCCATGCTGTGTTAAGACAACTTTATTACAATTACGCAGCTCTTCCTTGAGGCTTTGCCTGCCTGCTTGATGATCTGCAACAACAAATCTGAAAAAAAAACTAAAGAAATCTTTTTATTCAGAGCTTCCATCTCGTTGAAGAGGCTTCAGGTCGATCCACATCCAACAACTTGCTCTGAAAACTCTGCTCACATCTTGACAGCTGTGAGAAATTGCACCACAGTAGCCGAGACAATCCTCAACATTCCAAAACAATGTTCCAACTAAAACTTCCCACAACATTCTAAAAAGAAAATGTCGTTTCTCCCTATTTCACAATGTTAACAGCTAGATCCTTAAAAAAATTCCAGGATCCGGAGCTGCCGAAAACTAATAGGTTCTTCCTTGGGATATATCCTATCTGTGTATCAGGTTTCGTTTTTGAGATAGACGGACAGATTAACGTGGGCGAAAACATTACCTCTGTCCACCATCAGTGGTGGAGGTGAGTTTATTTACTTGTGTCACAGATAGGCTTACATTAACACTGCAATGAAGTAACTGTGAAAATCCCCTAGTCGTTACGGTACAGAAAGAGGCCATTCGGCCATCGAGTCTGCACTGACATTGACCCCACCTAGGCCCTAGACCCATAACCCCACATATTTGCCCTGCTAATGCCTCTCCCGATGCATCCCGGGACACTAAGGGGCAATTTTAGCATGGTTGATCAACCTAACATGCACATCTTAGAGTGTGTGAGGAAATCGGAGCACCCAGAGGGGACCCACGCAGACATAAGGAGAATGTGCAGATTCCGCACAGACAGAGACCCAAACCGGGAATCGAACCCAGGTTCCTAGCACTGCAAGGTAGCAGTGCTAACCACTATGCCACCATAACAACCCCGCATAAACATGACGCCAAAACAGACAATAAAACACACACAAACACCCAGACACACAAAATGTGTCCTATGACACAGTCACAAACATACAAATGCACACAAAACAAGCAAACATAAAGCACAGACTTACACACAAGCACAAACACAGAATATCAGACAGGGTTGGGCAAAGACTCAAATTCAATTGTCGCACTCGAAGTAAGCAGAAATAAAATGTGTTTGCATTCGAGTGTATTGACTTTTGAAGCAATGTTCAGTTCAAAGTTTAATAAAGTAGCATAAAGGCATATTTCAATAGATTTATTTTGCATCATAAAATGTCCATTAAATAAGTGCTAAGCAAATCCATTAAGGGATTTGAATCATCACTGTAGATTTCCATCTTGTATCTTCAAGTAGAAATTAACTGCCTTTGCTTTGTTTGCACTCCCCTTATTTTTAAACCAGTCTTAAAATCCTCTTTATGTGGAACAGCTGCCATCTCCAACCTGATTAACAGATAGGCAAGTACAGCAACACAGTTTATTGCCAACATCAGCTCCAGTTCACAAATCACAAGGCTTCAAAAGACCAGGACACACATAAAACAGTCAGTACACAAAACCATTAGATTAAAAGCATATTAATAGGAGCAAAAAGCTAATATTGTAGCATTCATGAAATTTCCTACCCGGTTACCATTCATGGCAATTATGCGTGACGTGAAATTTATTTCCATTGCTGGCGCCATCATGTATATACTCTGAGGTTTCTGTAATAAATAAAGCTATTGTGAAAGCATGGCATTAACCGTATGGTAATGTTGCCGGACCCTCCTGAGTTTGCACTGTAATCTAATGGAGTCAGATAAAAATAGTCACTGTTATCTTTCATTCTGATCATCCACTTTGGAATATTTACTCAGAAAAGAAAGCAAGCTTTTGATCAGCTGCCTACCAGAAATAAACACATTAAGATGAAACCTTTCAATCTTCAGCAATTTATATACATTTTTCTTTCATTTTCTCCCTGTTACAGAAGCTGTCTCAGGGTCAGGGTTGATGTCTGGTTAGTTCAAGAAGTGACATGAGGAATAGTTCTTCCTGTCATAGCTTGATTTTTTTTTATAAATGCATGTCTCAAGTGCAAACCCCGTTGGAAACAAAGCCTGCCCAAAGTTTGAGTGTTTTTGATTTGATTTGATTTGATTTAATCTTGTCATATGTATTGGGATACAGGGGCGGCACGGTGGCACAGTGGTTAGCACTGCTGCCTCATAGTGCCAGGGACCCCAGTTCGATTCCCGACTTGGGTCACCGTCTGCGCGGAGTCTGCACATTCTCCCCGTGTCTGCGTGGGTTTCCTCCGAGTGCTCCGGTTTCCTCCCACAGTCCAAAAACGTGCTGGTTAGGTTCATTGGCCATGCTAAATTCTCCCTCAGTGTGCCTGAACAGGCGCCGGAGTGTGGCTATTTGGGGATTTTCACAGTAACTTCAATGTAAGCCAATTGTGACTAATAAATAAACTTTTACTTTAACTTTATTGTTTCTTGTGCGCTATACAGACAAGCATACTGTTCATAGAGTACATGGGGAGAAGGAAAGGAAATGGTGCAGAATGAAATGTTACAGTTATAGCTAGGTTTTTAAAAAAGGTTTATTTATTAGTGTCACAAGTAGGCTTACATTAACACTTCAATGAAATTACTGTGAAAATTCCCTAGTCGCCACACTCCAGCGCCTGTTCGGGTACACTGAGGGAGAATTTAGCATGGCCAATGCACAAAACCAGCACGTCTTTTGGACTGTAGGAGGAAACCGGAGCACCCGGAGGAAACCCACGCAGATACAGGGAAAACGTGCAGACACCGCACAGACAGTGGCCTAAGTCAGGAATTGAACCCGGGTCCCTGGTGCTGTGAGGCCGCAGTGCTAACCACTGTGCCACTGTGCAGAGAAAGATCAACTTAATATAAGATAGGTCCATTCAAAAGTCTGATGGCCGCGTGGAAGAAGCTGTTCTTGATGTATGCTGATACTTAAGGAGGGAAGGTCCAGAACATGAATACTGAAGGTTTGATCCTTATGTTTGAATCCCCCTCCCTTTCTCTATAGTCTCCTCTGGTGCTACAACCCTCCGGGATCTTTGTACTCCTCCAATTTTACTCTCCTTCACAACCTCTACTTTAATTCTTTCACCATTGGTGACCATGATATAAGCACCTGGACACTACACTCTGGAATTCCCTCCCGACATATCTCCGCCTCTCTTTGCTCTTTCTCCTCCTTTAAGGCGTTACTGCAACCCTTAAAGTGACCAAACTTTTTCTCACCTCTCTTAATATCTGCTTATGTAACTCGGTGAGAAGGCTTTTTTTAACAATTCTGTGGATGACTTTTGAATGTTTTACTATGCAAAAATGTGCTATTTAAGTGCAAGTTGTGTGATAACTGCATAAGCATCTGCATTTATATAGCACCTGTGATGGTCATCAGTAGATTCTTAATTCCAGACATTTTTAATTCAATTGAAATTCCACTGTCTGCTATGGTGGAACTTGAACTCAGAACATTCGGCGAGTTTCTCGCCTCCCCATTGCTTGTCTGACCACATTATAGAACATAGAACATTACAGCGCAGTAAAGGCCCTTCGGCCCTCGATGTTGCGCTGACCAGTGGTACCAATCTAAAGCCCCTCGAATCTACACTATTCCAATATCATCCATATGTTTATCCAATAACCACTTGAACGCTCTCAATGTTGACGAGTCCACCACTGCTGCAAGCAGGGCATTCCACGCCCTTACTACTCTCTGAGTAAAGAACCTACCTCTAACATCTGTCCTATAATCTCTCACCCCTCAATTTAAAGCTATGTCCCCTCGTGCTAGCCAACACCATCCGAGGAAAAATGCTCTCACTATCCACCCTATCTAATCCTCTGATCACCTTGTATGCCTCTATTAAGTCACCTCTTAACCTTCTTCTCTCTAACGAAAACAACCTCAAGCCCCTCAGCCTTTCCTCATACGATTTTCCCACCAGACCAGGCAACATCCTGGTAAATCTCCTCTGCACCCTTTCCAACACTTCCACATCTTTTCTATAATACGGCGACCAGAACTGTATGCAATACTCCAAATGCGGCCGCACCAGAGTTTTGTACAGTTGCAGCATGACCTCCTGGCTCCGAAACTCAATCCCTCTACCAATAAAAGCTAACACACCGTACGCCTTCTTAACAACCCTATCAACCTGGGTGCCAACTTTCAGGGATCTATGCACATGGACACCCAGATCCCTCTGTTCATCCACACTACCAAGTATCTTACCATTAGCCCAGTACTCTGTATTCCTGTTACTCCTTCCAAAGTGAATCACCTCACACTTTTCTGCATTAAACTCCATTTGCCACCTCTCAGCCCAGCTCTGCAGCTTATCTATGTCCCTCTGTAACCTGCCACTTCCCTCCGCACTGTCTACAACTCCACCGACTTTAGTGTCACCCGCAAATTTACTAATCCATCCTTCCACGCCCTCATCCAAGTCATTAATAAAAATGACAAACAGAAGTGGCCCCAAAACAGATCCTTGCGGTACACCACTAGTAACTGAACTCCAGGATGAATATTTCCCATCAACCACCACCCTCTGTTTTCTTACAGCTAGCCAATTCCTGATCCAAACCACTAAATCACCCTCAATCCCATGTGTCCGTATTTTCTGCAAAAGCTTACCATGGGGAACCTTATCAAACGCTTTGCTGAAATCCATATACACCACATCAACCGCTTTACCCTCATCCACCTCTTTGGTCACCTTCTCAAAGAACTCAATAAGGTTTGTGAGGCACGACCTACCCTTCGCAAAACCGTGCTGACTATCCCTAATCAAATTATTCCTTTCTAGGTGATTATAAATCCTATCTCTTATAATCCTTTCCAATACTTTGCCCACAACAGAAGTAAGGCTCACCGGTCTATAAGTTACCAGGGTTGTCCCTACTCCCCTTCTTGAACAAGGGGACAACATTTGCTATCCTCCAGTCTTCTGGCACTGTTCCTGTAGACAATGACGACACAAAGATCAAAGCCAAAGGCTCTGCAATCTCCTCTCTAGCCTCCCAGAGAATCCTAGGATAAATCCCATCCGGCCCAGGAGACTTATCTATTTTTACCCTTTCCAGAATTGCTAACACCTCCTCCTTATGAACATCAATCCCATCCAGTCCAACAGCCTGCATCTCAGTACTCCCCTCGACAACACTGTCCCTCTCCAGTGTGAATACCGACGAAAAATATTCATTTAGTGCCTCTCCTATCTCTTCAGACTCCACGCACAACTTCCCACTCCTGTCCTTGACTGGCCCTAATCTTACCCTAGTCATTCTTTTACTCCTGACGTACCTATAGAAAGCTTTAGGGTTTTCCTTGATCCTACCCGCCAAAGACTTCTCATGTCCCCTCCTGGCTCTTCTTAACTCTTGCTTTAGGTCCTTCCTGGCTAACTTGTAACTCTCAAGCGCCCTAACTGAGCCTTCACGTCTCATCTTAACATAAGTCTCCTTCTTCCTCTTCACAAGAGATTCAACCTCCTTAGTAAACCACGGTTCCCTCACACGTCTGCTTCCTCCCTGCCTGACAGGTACATATTTATCAAGGACGCGTAGTAGCTGTTCCTTGAACAAGTTCCACATTACAATTGTGCCCATCCCCTGCAGTTTCCTTCCCCAACCTATGCCAGCTAAATCTCTCCTAATCGCATCATAATTTCCTTTCCCCCGGCTATAACTCTTGCCCTTTGGTATATACCTGTCCTTTTCCATTGCTAAAGTAAACGTATGAATGCACCTACCCTGTTCATCAAGTTCTGTGGGTGGCACGGTGGCACAGTGGTTAGCACTGCTGCCTCACAGCGCCAGGGACCCGGGTTCAATTCCAATCTTGGGTCATTGTCTGTGTGGAGTTTGCACGTTCTCCCCATGTCTGCGTGAGTTGACTCTGGGTGTTTTGGTTTCCTCCCACAGTCCAAAGGTGTGCAGGTTAGGTGCATTGGCCATGTTGAATTGCCCCTTAGTGACCCAAGATGTGTAGGTTAGGGGGATTAGCAGGGTAAATACGTGGGGTCATGGGGATAGGGCCTGGGTAAGATGTTCTGCCAGAGAGTTGGTGCAAACTCGATGGGTCAAATGGCCTCCTTCTGCATCGTAGGGATTCTATGATTCTATGATGTGCCGCATTTTGCCCCTGCTGCTATATTTCCCACGGCAGGAAGAGGCCCACGTCATGTAGGTGGCCCAGCAACTTTTACTGGGAGAGCTGCTGTGAAGAAAGGGGATGGGGGTGGTGCGGGGGAGCTGCTTGGGGGCGGTCCCTGTGGCCCTTCAGGTGACAGGGTGGGAAAAGCCATCACCTGCAAATTCCGACACATCTTCTCTACACCTACCCTATCAAATCCCTTCATGATTTTAAAAGATCTCCTTCAGGCCACTCTTCAATCTTCCCTTTCACGAGTAAGGAACTCCAACCCCATTTGTGTCTTCTTCATTAACAAACTGAGAACCAGAGGGAGAAATAGGCACAGGTCTGGACTTGGGTGGCACAGTGGTTAGCACTGCTGCCTCACATTGCAGGGACCTGGGTTCGATTTTTGGCTTGGGTGACTGTCTGTGTGGAGTCTGCACCTTCTCCCCGTGTCTGCGTGGGTTTCCTCTGGGTGTTCCGGTTTCCTCCCACAGTCCAAAGATGTGCTGGTTAAGTGCATTGGCCAGTCTAAATTCTCCCTCAATGTACCCGAACAGGTGCCGGAGTGTGGCGACTAGGGGATTTTCACAGTAACTTCATTGCAATGTTCATGTAAACCTACTTTTGACTAATAAATAAACTTTAACTTATTTAAGGTCAGATTGTGGATGGGAAATGGACCACTAATGGATGAGAAGTGGACTTGGGGGCGGCACGGTGACACAGTGGTTAGCACTGCTGCCTCACAGCACCAGAAACGCAGGTTCGATTCCTGGCTTGGGTCACTGCCTATGTGGAGTCTGCACATTCTCCCCGTGTCTGCGTGGGTTTCCTCTGCTCCGGTTTCCTCCCACAGTCCAAAGATGTGTGGGTTAGGTGGATTGGCCATGCTAAATTGCCCCTTAGTGTCAGGGGTACTAGCTAGGGTAAATGCATGGGGTTATGGGGATAGGGCCTGAGTGGAATTGTGGTTAGTGCAGACTTGATGGGCCGAATGGCCGCCTTCTGTACTGTAGGATTCTATTCTATGAATCTACCTGTGATATAGGTTTTTAGAGGCTGCATCCTCAAGCTTACCTAAAGTATCCTAATAAAAAACACATGCCATTCTCCTTTGATCTCTGTTAAATCCCATCTCTACCTTATGTCAAGTCAACGAGGTTTTGGCTAATCCTGTGACCCATTTCCCCAATTACTTCCATAAACCTGTTCTAACTAATTATCACCACCGTATCAATGTACCAAAGGCTGCAGGATGATACCTCTGAAGTGGATAGGTAATGAGGAGAGATCAGTCAGGATCTGATTGAATGGTGCAGCAGGCTCAAAGGGCTGGGTTTGCCTACGTCTGCGCCTAATTCCTATTTTCCTTAGTAAAGTCGCCATAGTCCCAGATGAGCATAGGCAGCTCTGCACTGTGAGAGCAGGAGAGCTGACTGATGGTGATTTAACCTGAGGATCACCACACCTCAGGTGAGGGGCAAGGTTGAGAAGGCATGAATAACCTCAGCCGGTACAGGAATTGAACCCGTGCTGTCCAAAGATGTGCGGGTTAGATTGATTGGCCATTCTAAATTGTCACTTAGTGACAGGGGGACTAGAACATAGAACATAGAACATAGAACATTACAGCGCAGAACAGGCCCTTCGGCCCACGATGTTGCACCGACCAGTTAAAAAAAAAACTAGTAGAGTAAATATGTGGGACGATGGGGATAGGGCCTGGGTGGCATTGTGGTCAGTGCAGACTCGATGGGCCAAATGGCCTCCTTCTGCACTGTAGATTCTATATTGGCACCGCTCTGCATCACAAACCAGCCATCCAGCCCACTGAGCTAAACCAATCCCCATCTGCAGTAGATTCCACATTGGGCATGTTATGAGCCGTTGTCGTAAGTTGATGTTTCCTTGCCTGGATATAGATTTTTTCAGTAGTTTAGAAGCACAACAATGATTTTTACAGCCAATTTTCCACAGCTCTGCTCAAAATATTGTTTAGCACACATCCCGCCACTGGGAAAAGTGGGAGGAGGCAGGAACATGTTGATACCTATCCACCGACACTTTTAAAACTTTTCCCGGCATTCCCGCACCAGGTGCCTCCAAAGGTCTGGAAAAACTCCCCTGCCCCACCACACAAAGGGTCACTACAGGTGCACGGTTCGAGTGACGGAAAACAGAATTCATCTTCCACTCAATAACCCAATACACCCAATATTCAGAATTCTAATAATGTCCAGTTGTCTGGCAGTGCTAATGATTCTGAATGTCAAAGTGCCAGATACCCCACAAGCTGGCATCATGCAACAATCTACCAAACGAGAGTACCCAGAGGAAACCCACACAGACATGGGGAGAACATGCACACAGACAGTGACCTGAGGCTGGAATCGAACCTGGGTCCCTGGTGCTGTGAAGCTGCAGTGCTAACCACTTGATTACCTGAAAAGACTTGCATTCCAACTATTATCTTGCAATTGTGTCTCTGTCTATATATGCAGTGTTTGCGAACCTACCTCTCCACTCAACTGATAAATGAGCAGCGCTCCGAAAACTCGTGATTCCAAATAAATCTGTTGGACTTTAACCTGGTGTTGTGAGACTTCTTAGAAGTCTAACACCAGCATCTCCACATAATCCACCAAGACAGCCTACATGATCTCAGAGCCATGGATTCAGATGTTGATATTGTTGATGATGCAGCCATGGCCATGAGTTGCAAAGTGCTCCTGCAGACAACAGGGGTAGGAGGGTGTGGGGAGCATTGAACAACAGACACAAAATGAAATACAAGCCACTACAAGAAGCTCTATGAAGGCTGGAGTAGTTGAGGGCCTGGAAAAGTTTGGAGGCAGTATTCCACCCAGGCCCCATCCCAGTAACCCCACATATTTTCCCCTCTAATTCCCCTAACCATCACATCTTGGGGCACTAAGGGGCAATTTAGCATGGCCAATCCCCCTAACCTGCACATCTTTGGATACTAAGGGGCAATTTAGCATGGCCAATCCACCCAACATACACACCTTTGGACACTAAGGGGCAATTTAGCATGGTCAATCCACCTAACCTACACATCTTGGGGCACTAAGAGGCAATTTAGCATGGTCAGTCCACTTAACCTACACATCTTGAGGCACTAAGGTGCAATTTAGCATGACCAATCCACCTAACCCGCACATCTTTGGACTGTGGGAGGAAACCAGTGCACCTGGAGGAAACCAAAGCAAACACAAAGTGAACGTGCAAACTCCACACAGACAGTCGACCAAGGCTGGAATCGAACCCGGGTGCCTAGCAGCTGTGAGGCAGTAGTACTAACCACTGTGCCACCGTGCCGCATATAGCATCACATTGTAGCTTCTCCAGTTAGAATAGTTCTCAGCAAGCCAATACAAAGCTGACATAGAACAGAGAAAAAGAAATGTTTCTATTTTAGAGCGGGTGCACTCTGACTATGAGAATAGGGCAAAGACATCAGAGTATGAATTTGTGAAGTTAAGTATTTTTTGTGGCAACCTCAGAGAGAGCAATATAGTGATTGTTCTTACCACAGCCTAGCTTGTTATAGCTGAGGTTTGGCAGCTTTCTGAAGAAATGGCGTCACAAGAAGTAATTTATAATTGAAGTCTGTGGGCAACATCTGTGCAGTTCTGGCTTATGTTTTCCCCCTGAACTTTCATGCAGTAAATCAATTGGTCACAGAATGTGTTGCATCGGCTGTGACACGCACATTGCCAGCTCCCTCACTTATGATGCCCAGCACACTCATACAGAGGGTAATTGAATAATGTTACACAAGGCGCTGACATAAAGATAGACAGTATGTAAACTCAGAGAGCAATAAATCAAATCTCAGACTATTCCAGATTAACTTGGCAACGTGTAAAAATGAAATTTTGGTTGCAGAAAGAGATCAGTGAAGTGATAAAAGCAAATTACTGCAGATGCTGGAATCTTGAAACCAAAAGAGAAAATGCTGGAAAATCTCAGCAGGTCTGGCAGCATCCGTAAGGGGAGAAAAGAGCTGACATTTTGAGTCTTGATGGTCCTTTGTCAAGGCTTTAGTCCAGGCTTTGGTCCGGCCAGCGATGCATCATCTGCCGTGGATTTCCCGACGGAGTGCGGTGACTTCAATGGAAAATCCCATTGACAACGAAGGGACCAGAAAATCCCGCCACCAGCGAACGGCACACCAATGCTGTGGAGATGCCGGCGCTGCACTGGGGTGAACACAGTAAGAGTTTTAGAACACCAGGTTAAAGTCCAACAGGTTTATTTGGTAGAAAATACCATTAGCTTTCGGAGCGCTGCTCCTTCGTCAGATGGAGTGGAAATGTTTTCATCCAAGCAGATCCTGTGTATGCGGAGGGCTTGTCCGTAGGGGATGGCTTCTTTAACGTGTTTAGGGTGGAAGCTAGAGAAATGGAGCATCGTGAGGTTATCCGTGGGCTTGCGGTATAGTGAGGTGCTGAGGTGACCGTCCTTAATGGAGATATCCACTCCATCTGACGAAGGAGCAGCGCTCCGAAAGCTAATGGTATTTGCTACCAAATAAACCTGTTGGACTTCAACCTGGTGTTGTTAAAACTCTCATAGTGAGTTTCCAGTGTTGTCTGATAATTCTGCCTTATGTTATATATATATCGTGTAGCCACATATTTATATATGTTTTTACTGTGTAATACTGGAACTCAGAAGGATGAAATTCCATTATAAATTAGACAAGTTAGGAAGACACACAGTGTCAGATAAACCCCTTGACTCTTTATCTCTTTCCTCTCCTTTGTGATGCTGCTTAAAGTTCTAGCTCTTTAGGTCCTTTATCTCTTATCTATACACCTCTTAATGTCTTTCAAGGAAGGAAATCTGCCATCCTTACCCGGTCTGACCAACATGTGACTCCAGAGCCACAGCAACATGGCTGACTCTCAATTGTCCTCTGAAATGGCCCAACAAGTCACTCAGTTCAAGGGCAACTAGGGATGGGCAATAAATGCTGGCCAGCCAGTGATGCCCATGTCCCATGAATGAATAAAGAAAAGGGCTTTTTGATTGTGTGGCCTAAGATTTCCTTATGTGGTTTTGTTTTGGTAACATTCCTGTGAAGGATTTTTTACGGTAAGAAGTCTCACAACACCAGGTTAAAGTCCAACAGGTTTATTTGGTAGAAAATACCATAAGCTTTTGGAGCACTGCTCCTTCGTCAGATGGAGTGGAAATGTGCTCTCAAACAGTGCAAACAGACAAAATCAAGTTGCAGAATACTGATTAGAATGCGAATCCTACAACCAGCCAGGTCTTAAAGGTACAGACAATGTGGGTGGAGGGAGCATTAAACACAGGTTAAAGAAATGTGTATTGTCTCCAGACAGAACAGCTAGTGAGATTCTACAAGCCCAGGAGGCAAACTGTGGGGGTTACTGATAATGTGACATAAATCCAACATCCCGGTTTAGGCCGTCCTCATGTGTGCGGAACTTGGCTATCAGTTTCTGCTCAGAGACTCTGCGCTGTCGTGTGTCGTGAAGGCCGCCTTGGAGAACGCTTACCTGAAGATCCAAGGCTGAATGCTGACTGCTTTAATGGCTCTAAATAAATGCACAATGATGTGAGAGTGACTGTAACAATCAGAACATGTTTCTTTTGACAGAAATCACAGGGCAGAATTTAATGCCCCCGCTCTATGCACCACCCCCCTCCTTCCCCCGGAAGCAGGGAGCGTTTGATCAGATGGGAGAGTGTGGGGTGGATTCCCGATCACCCTCCCAACTGCTCCCCTGGTTAAGATGGGCATGACAGAGGGCAATGGGATGGCACGGTGGCACAGTGGTTAGCACTGCTGCCTCACAGCACCAGAAACCCGGGTTCGATTCCCGTCTCAGGTCACTGTCTGTGTGGAGTCTGTATGTTCTCCCCGTGTCTGCGTAGGTTTCCCCTGGGTGCTCCAGTTTCCTCCCACAGTGCAAAGGTGTGCGAGTTAGGTGCATTGGCCATGCTAAATTCTCCCTCAGTGTACCTGAACAGGCACCAGAGTGTGGCGACTTGGGGATTCTCACAGAGACCTCATTGTAGTGTTAATGTAAGCCTACTTGTGACTAATAAATAAATAAACATCTTGGCCCGAGGCTGATTGAGGCCCTTAAGTGGCCACTTGAGAGCCAATGAAGGGATTATCCCTCTGCAGCTGGGCAGGGATTTTGCCAGCTGGAGAAACTGCCCATCAAACCCTGCTGGGTTTGGGGATCCTCAGTTTGACCCAGGATGCTATTTTTGGGCAGCAATACACTTAGTGTGTGTTGGTACTAGATTGATTAAACTTTAGAGGAATAGGACAACTTGGACAGCATCTTCCTAATTTGCAGATTTTACTGTTGTATTCTGTGCCGGGTCAAGAGAGACCCAGTGTTGAGGTTGGTGGTGGGAGTGGCGGGGGGTTGGGGGGGGGGGTTGTTGGCAGGGTTTGGGGGTGGCATGGGGGAGGGTTGGTGATGAGGGGCCTGCAGAAAACCACCCCTCCATCTTTGTTGTCAACCACCACCCCCCCTGACATGTGTCACCCCTCCTGATACCCCCAGCCTGCCCACACTCATCCCTCCAGCGTCAAATCCCTCCAGCGTCCAATCTCTCCAGCGTCAACTTCCTCCAGCGTGAAATCCCTCCAGCGTCAAATCCCTCCAGCGTCAACTCCCTCCTGAGGGCCTGTGTGCAATACCCACAGTAGCCACCTCTCCTGATGGCGCTGTCGGTACTAAGAACATAAGAAATAGGAGCAGGAATAGGCCATCTCGCCCCTCGAGCCTGCCCCGTCATTCAATAAGATCATGGCTGATCTGAAGTGGATCAGTTCCACTTACCCGCCTGATCCCTATAACCCCTAATTCCCTTACCGATCAGGAATCCATCTATCCGTGATTTAAACATATTCAACGAGGTAGCCTCCACCACTTCAGTGGGCAGAGAATTCCAGAGATTCACCACCCTCTGGAGAGCTGCCAGTCTCAGATTAGTTGGCAGCTCTCAGCCTGTAGAGACATTTTATTTGACAGGAGGGGTGGTGGTGTTAGTATCCCATTACCTTGGAATAGCGTTGGGCCTCCCAAAGAAAAGTGGGATTTCCAATGGTTTTCCAGCTGATGGATGGCCCGCCTGCCATCGCCAAGATTAAAGTCTGTCCATAATTTCTGTCTGTGTTTGGAAAGCCTGACTGAAAAATATTTACATTTGCAATTACCTGCATGCGATGCCCACCACTGAATAGACCTGACACTTTAATTGTGACGAAAGAATAATGATTACACCATTCCCCCCCCCCCCCACCTCCCCAATCTGCTGTCGCAGGCTTGAATAGCTCTGAGCTGAGTCACTCGCAACATTGGTTTGGAGAGTCAGTTCAACCAAAGCTCTTAAATTGTCAGTAACTTTGCATATTTAATCACTTCAACTCAAATAATCATTTCCTGTGCAAACATCTCCAAAATCCATCTGTCCACGGAGCTGGTTAATGTTTAACTGGCTCACCCTGCTCCTTCTCCGAGAAGCGCAAAGGTAACTTACAGTTGAATCATTCACATACAGAGGTTCTGTCGTCAACATTGAATGTTATGCTTATTTCCACTTATGTCTTGTGCTCGGGAGGCTTTGGTTCCTAAAAGCATCTCGCCATTGGAAATTTTTTGGCATGGTGTCAGGGTCTGTTGTTAAATTAATGACGTGAAATTAATTAATGTGAGAACATCATCCACCAGGTATATACTCTTGTGAGTCAGACAATGTTGTCTACCTGATACGCGGTGGAAAAGGATGTCCTGAGGCATGGTACATCGGCGAGATCATGCAGACGCTACGACAACGGATGAATGGACACCGCTCGACAATCACCAGGCAGGAGTGTTCCCTTCCTGTTGGGGAACACTTCAGCAGTCACGGGCATTCAGCCTCTGATCTTCGTGTAAACGTTCTTCAAAGCGGCCTTCACAACACATGACAATGCAGAATCGCCAAGCAGAAACTGATAGCCAAGTTTTGCCTCAACCGGGATCTTGGGTTCATGTCACACTATCTGTCTCCCCCACGACTTGCCTAGGCTTGCAAAATCTCACTAACTGTCCTGGCTGGAGACAATTCACATCTTTTTAACCTGTGCTTAACTCTCTCTCCACTCACATTGTCTTGTACCTTTAAGGCTTGATTACCTGTTAAGACTCGCATTCCAACTATTATCTCGTAAATTGAGTTTGTGACTATATATGCCCTGTTTGTGGACACAACTCCCACTCACCCGATGAAGGGGCAGCGCTCTGAAAGCTTGTGCTACCAAATAAACCTGTTGGACTTTAACCTGGTGTTGTTAAATTAATTGTTATGGTTCATCAGTAGTTCCGTTATTTCTGCAAACTGAATTAAGCTTGGTCTTCACTTGTCTAGCAATAGCTATGATCCTATGAACATAATGAGTCCTTTTGATTTGATTTATTTATTATTGTCAGATGTATTAACATACAGTGAAAAATATTGTTTCTTGCACGCTATACAGACAAAGCATAGTGTTCATAGAGAAGGAAAGGAGAGGGTGCAGAATGTAGTGTTACAATCATAGGGTGTAGAGAAAGATCAACTTAGTGTGAGGTAGTTCCACTCAAAGGTCTGATGGCAGCAAGGAAGAAGCTGTTCTTGAGTCGGTTGGTACGTGTCCTTAGACTTCTGTATCTTTTTCCTGATGGAAGAAGGTGGAAGAGAGAATGTCCAGGGTGTGTGGGGTCTTTGATTATGCTGGCTGCTTTTCTGAGGCAGCGGGAAGTGTAGACACTGTCAATGGATGGGAGGCTGGTTTGCGAGATGGATTGGGCTACATTCACGACTTTTATAGTTTCTTGCAGTCTTGAGCAGGAGCAGGAGCCACACCAAGCTGTGACACAACCTTGCGGCAGTGCGCGAAGCTAAATCGTTTTTTTTTCTCCATTAATGTATCCATTCCAGAAGCAACATGTCAACCTGTTCTGCCTCATATTTTCTTTATTGTGAATTGGATGTAGAGTAGGGGTGTGGGGGCAGAGGGGGAGAGGAAGATGTAACACAAAGGGTTTTTGGAAAGTGATGGAGTAACATTAGGAAATTGGCCAAGAGTAAGTCGGCATGTGTGAAGAGGGACTGAGCATGGGGAAAGGAAAATTGGGTTTAATTTTGGAAATGGCTTTGTCCTTGAGCAGGTGGAGCCCTGACACCTCAGAACCCATTGAACTGGAGTGGCAGCAGGTCATCACTGATCCCGAGTTACTGCCTCAGAGGAGAGAGAGGACCATTGACATTTGTATAGGAAACAGTTGCGGATGAATCAGTCCTGAAAATGGAAGCCACAGTGTCATAAAGTTTTACAGCATGGAAAGAGGCCCTTTGGCCCATCGTGTCTGCACTGGCCACCAAGCACCTATCTATCCTAATCCCATTTTCCAGCACTTGGTCCGTAACCTGGTATGCTATGACGTTTCAAGTGCTCATCTAAATGCTTCTTAAATGTTGTGAGGGTTCCTGCCTCTACCACCTTTCAGGCAGTGAGTTCCATATTCCCAACACTCTCTGGGTGAAAAAGTCTTTCCACAAATCCCCTCCAAATCTCCTGCCAGTACCTCAAACCTGTGCCCCCCCCCGGTTATTGACCCTTCTAGAAAGAAGAAAAAAGAAGAATCCTTCCTGTAGTGTGACGACCAGAACGGCACATGATACTCTAGCTGTGGCCTAATGAGTGTTTTATACAGCTCCATCATAACCTCATTACGCTTATATTCTATGCCTGGGCTAATAAAGGTAGGTCTCCCATGTACTTTTTAACCAAAGTGGCCAGAACTCTATCACCTCACCCACAGCGGAATTGGAGCGGGCGAGGGTCCAACAACGGAAATCTCCGTTGACCTCGGGCGGGAATTTTTGGTCTCGTCCGAGCGAGGCCGTAAAATTCCGTCCAATATCTACCTGTCCTGCCACCTTCAGGGACCTATGGGCATGCACCCCAAGGTCCCCCTGGTCCTTTGTACTTCCCAGCGTCCTTCCGTTCACTGTGTATTCCTTTGCCTTTTTACTCCTTCCAAAATGCATGACCTCACATTTTCCGGGGTTCATTTCTACTAGAGTTCTGCTTTTGACATTTTTTTCCCCCCCATTTATATAAATAAACTGCTGGAAACAAAAATAGCAATTTGCGTTGTTTATAGCCTTTCCATTATTTGTTAAAGAGATACAAATGCATGGATTCCATTCTCCTTCTGCTTATGACATCTTTACAGGGCCCAAGGCTCCAGATGAGGTTGCACCAAAGCCAGAACACGATGCCTGTGAGGTCCAGTAGCATTTGTGACTGCTGTCTGATATCAATGCAAAATAAATTGAAAAACATTTAAACAGGTAGGATCAATAATTCACGTCCAACACTGCATCCCAGGACCATAGGCGTTCCATGTGCCTGCATGATGATATACTGTCAGCCCATTGAGATTTTGTTTTATTCCTTCATGGAATGTGGGCCTCGCTGGCTGGGTCAGCATTTCTTGCCGATCCCGGGGGGCATTTAAGAGTCAACCGCATTGGTGTGGCTCTGGAGGCATATGTAGGCCAGACCAGGTAAGGATGGCAGATTTCATAGAATCATAGAATCCCTATAGTGCAAAAGGAAGCCATTCGGCCCATCGAGCATGCACTGACAACAATCCCCCCAGGCCTTATTCTCGTAACCCCACGTATTTACCCTGTTCGTCCCCCTGACATTAAGGGGCAATTGAGCATGGCCAATCAACCTAGCGCGCACATTTTAGGTTCCTAAAGGGCATTAGTGAACCAGATGGGTTTTTACAACAATTGACAATGGTTTCACGGTCATCATTGGACTTTTCAATCCAGATGTTCCAATTGCTTCCACTGATGCACCAGGAAGACATGTCGGCGAGAGAAGATAGGAAGCTCAGTGCCAACAACTCATCGAGCTCTCTATAAAGCATCAATGCCAATAGCTGACACACAGAAGAGGAGGTGAACTGATTGGCCCGAAAGAAAAAAGATGGCCAAATGGCCAAACAAAAATCACAAGTAATTATTGGTTGTTCCCTTGGCAACTGTTGAGAAGAGGCACTTGTATTTCAGGTTTAGTCACATCGTAATATCAGGAAGCACTGCCATCCCTCGCCAGTTTACATGAATTCTGCTGTTTGAATGAGCCTTGCATGCAGCTTGTGTGGAAGTTTCTTGCCCCTGGTGAGCTGGCCAACTCCATTTAGTTTGCTCAGCTCACTATTCGTGTTAGAGACCTGATTGCGTACCCAATAATACAACATACTCAGCATCACATCATTAACCTCATTGATTCAAACTTTTTGCCTTTGGGAGATATTTTGAACCTGAGTATTGAAGAGCTGGGGAGTTGGCTAGATGGGCCAAGGTACGATTGAGATTAATGTCAACAGGGAGGGCTCAATTCTCATTCTGGGGGAGGCCTGTCTCTTCACCTTGTCCTCTAGAGTGGGAGGCAAGGGCTAACCACCACTGATAAAAAAACTGGCAGGGCAATGGTTCAGGGTGAAGCATCAGCGGACAATTGGCCATGGACCTGCCTTCGAGTGGAGCACACACGAAGTATTCAAGACTAGATAGTTCCACAGTCCTCTGGGAGCATTAAGATAGGGAAGGGAATGGGTACACACACCTCGACAGTTCTCATACCTGCCCTGCTGGTGATGTTTTGCTGGTCAGTCCAAGCATGGCTTGCATTGGCACAACTGAGAACTATGAAGTACAAACATTTGACTGAGCGAGACTTGGCCTCCTTCAGGTTCATGACCTATAGGGATGAGCAGGAACTCCATCTTGCCAATATTTGGGACCTCAGCACTATCAGCAACTCCACCAATCTTCATGACATCCGCAAACTTACTAATCAGAGCACCCACGTTTTCCTCTAGATCATTTATATATACTACAAACAACAGAGGCCCCAGCACTGATCCCTATGGAACACCACTAACTACAGATCTCCATTCTGAAGAGCACACTTCCACCACTACTCTATGTCTTCTATAACCAAGCCAGTTCTGTATCCATCTAGCCAGCCCACCCCGAATCCCATGTGGTTTTAGTTTCTGTATCAGTCTGTCGTGTGGGACCTTGTCAAATGCCTGACTAAAGTCCATATAAGCTACATCCACAGCTCTTCCCTCATCAATTTGCTATGTCACCTCTTCAGAAAAACTGAATCAAGTTGGTGAGACATGACCTTCCCCGTACAAACCATGCTGCCTGTCACTAACTAGTCCATTCTCCTCCAAATGTGCACTTATCTTGTCCCTCTGAGGGAGAATTTAACATGGCCAATGCAGCTAACCAGCACATCTTTCAGACTGTGGGGGGAAACCGGAACACCCAGAGGAAACCCACGCAGGGATGAGGAGAATGTGGAAACTCCACACATACAGTGACCCAAGCAGGAGATTGAAGCCGGGGCCCTGGCGCTGTGAGGCAGCAGTGCTAACGGTTGTGCCACCGTAATCATCTCCGTCATTGCCATTAGTTCTTCTTACAGAACAAGCAGCAGGTCACAAATCAAACAGAAACCACAACTACTTTTTTAGTGCAACCCTGGGGACTAACTCAGCGAACAAAACCTTACTGTATATCCAAGAACATTCAGATTGAGTGAGGAAAGCATGTGTGAGCACACAAGTCCCTTCTGTAATCTGAAATATTCAGTTTGGGAAGTGTGTGTGAGTGTGTGGTGCGTGTCTGTGAGTGAGTGTGTGTGAGTGTGTGTGAGTGTGTGGTGTGTGAGTGTGTGTGTGTGGTGTGTGTGTGTGCGTGCGGTGCATGTGTGTGCGTGTATGTGGTGGCACTGTGGCACAGTGGTTAGCACTGCTGCCTCACAGTGCCAGGGACCTGTGTTCAATTCCTGACTCAGGTCACTGTCTGTGTGGCGTTTGCACGTTCTCCCCGTGTCTGTGTGGATTTCCTCTGGGTGCTCCAGTTTCCTCCCACAGTCCAGAAGACGTGCTGGTTAGGTGCATTGACCATGCTAAATTCTCCCTCAGTGTACCCGGACAGGCGCCGGAGTGTGGCGACTAGGGAATTTTCACAGTAACTTCATTGCAGTGTTAATGTAAACCTACTTGTGACACCAATAAATAAACCTTAAAGTTTTAAATGTGTATGCGTGTGTGTGTCATTTGCGTCAGAAATATCAAAGTTGCCCTTCCTGATAAACTTAACACGACACCACTCCATTATGATCTACGTGAACCCAGAGGACTTCTCTCCCTCGCTCGCCCTCTCTAACCCCCAACCCCCACCATCATTGGCCAAGGTTATTCTCTTTATCATTTGATGATTTTATTGAGATGAATAAAAGCAAGTAATGACACTCGTGTGGTGATGAAATGAGAGACAGAGGTCAGCTGGGTTTTCTACAGAACAAATTGAGTCACATCCAGTTCCCATCCATTATTTAAGGGTGATTGGGCAGGCTTGGCTACAATAGATTTGATAATCCGCCGTCCTTATTAAATATTTGCCACCGGCGTATCTAATTCGCTTTCCCAAAGATAGTCTCAGCTTTGTCAAAAAGTGGTCACTGAAATGTATTACTTAGGTGAGGCGTTTTAAAGGAATATTTAGCGTGGGAGATGTAGATAATGGGATCTGCTCACGGCTGACTGGCAGTTACCCTTCACATCATACTGGACAGCCCATCTATTCCTTTGATTTTATGCAGCTGTATCCCATGAATATGGCCTGTACACTGGAGATTAAAACACAGCAGATGTTTCTCTGCAGGCTAACAAATATATCACCCCTGATAATGAATGACAAATGTTGTTTGCATTGTGTCAGACAAAACCAGGCTCCTTGTAAAACAAGTGTACAGTAGGAATGGGATATTGATAGGCTATTGCGACGCAGTCACCTACATGTCAGACAGCAGCAGCAAGATGGCAACTCATCCTTGCGGTTTCGGATCTGTGTTATCTAACAATGGAGGGTTGGAGCATCGCGAGGGAGCTCTCGAGGGAAGGACGTAAGACAATATAAGGAGAGTGATTCCGAGATAATCTGCATTTACGAAGGCAACATCTGGGGAATTTAAACTTCAATTTTCCTTATTCAATTTAAAGCTGCGGTTATGAGGCAGGAGCCACACAGATTTGGTGCTTACACTTTTAAAACCTGTGCATCAGATATTACTGTGTAATCTAGACCACAATGGGAGGCCAGCAGAGTTGCAAATGCCACTGATTGTAAATCAAACTGCAAACTGCTCAGATGTCCCGAGCAGCAAAGCATTATGCTCCTGTCGCAGTCTGCCGGAGAGATCAAATTCCAACCACACAAATTCCACTTTCATTAGAAGCAAAGTTTGACCGGCTCTTGAGAAAGTTGTGTGCCTTGTGGGGGAAGAGGAGGAGGAGGAGGAATCATGCCAGAAGAAGAGCAGCAGAATCGATCCCAAAGTGTTCAGAATCACAGCTCGTTATAGAGCAGCTTTACTCGGATTGAGATCTTGAGAATTCCACCTCCTGAGCAGCACGGTGACACAGTGGTTAGCACTGCTATCTTACAGTGTGGAAGGCCAGTTTTGGACACAGTTTTATCATCACTGCCCATATTTCACAGTAAACCCAAAAAGCATGGCAAATGTTGTGGCACGGTGGCACAGTGGTTAGCATTGCTGCCTCACAGCTCCAAGGACTTGGGTTCGATTCCGGCCTTGGGTAACTCTCTGTGTGTGGGGTTTGCACGTTCTCCCCGTGTCTGCATGGGTTTCCTCAGTGTGCTCCGGTTTCCTCTCACACTCCAAAGATGGGCGGGTTAGGTTGATCGGTCATGCTAAATTGCCTCTTAGTGTCAGGGGGATTAGCAGGGTAAGTACGGGGGGGTGGGGGGAGGGTTACGGGGATAGGGCCTGGATCGGTACAGGTTCGATGGGCCAAATAGGCTCGTTCTGCACTATAGGGATTCTATCAGTTATTTGTTTATAACAACTATGGCTGTGGACTTGCCAAGAGTGAGAGCAATTTCCAAGATGGGAAGCAAATAAATGCAGACAAAGTTTTCCTTGTTGGGTCTTTGTGTATCTTTCAAATATAATTGTAATAATAAGGTATTGATAGCTTATTGGCACCCAATTCTCCACATGGTAGATGGCAGCGGCAAGATGCCAATTTTGAATGTATATTTATAAACAATTTGTGTTTATAGAAAGCATCTTTAACATAGCAAGCTGTCCCCAGATGTTTAACAAGACAGATATCAACTGAAATTTGACATTAAACTACAGGTATGATTTCCCAAAACTTGGTTCAAAGATTCTCCCATCCTCTTATGCTAAGCTGGGAGATTCTTGTGTCGGCCGATTCGCAGGGTTCTGCAGGCATTCCTGCCCCGATAACGTTTCCCAGTGTCTGCTCCTTGCCGGAAATCAGTGGGGTGGTTCCAAGATCACTTAAGTGGTCATTTAAATATAGTTTAAATTTCAGTAGCGAGCCTGGGACTGAAGTCTCCGGGCCCACGAGCTGCAGTGAAGGGGGGGCAATTGGGGCACCCCAGAGAGTTGGGTAGTGGGGGAAGGGGTGCCCCCTGGGCACTGGCACCTTGGCAGTGCCAGCCTGGACCCCCTGGCACTGCCCAAAGGGCAAAATGCCCAGGGGCACCTTGGCACTGCCGATCAGGCAATAGGCAATGCTAAGGGGGCAGGGCCTATGGGGGGGCGGGGGGGGGGGCAGAGTCCGCTGCCATTCTGCAGACAGGATTGGTCGGGGAAAAAGGGAGGCCAGCGATCGGGTTGGGCTAGAGGGGGGGTTAAGCCTGCTGGGGGGGTCGGGACTGAGGCGGGTGCAGGACTGCAAGGAGGGGCATCGGCACTGTCGGGTTGGGGGAATTGGGGGACGGGGTTGGAGATAGGGGCGGGCCAGGAGGAGGGGATTTCAGGACTGGCTCAGGAGTGGTCGAGGGGCCAATGATCGCCCCATGGTGGGGGGGGCGGGGGCGGAGGGCCGACGATGCGGGGGCGGGGGTCTAGCCAGTGATTGGGAGGCCAGCAGACAGGGGCCACTGTGCATGCGCCGATCTCAGCACTGATAGATCAGCACATGCGCAGTGGTCCACTCAGCACTATGCTGCCGGCCTCTCCAGCGGGAATAGGACGCCCCCTCCTCCCGATTTATAATGATATACATGCTGGTGACCTCTGCAGTGGACAGAGTGTGGGAGATTCTACTCTGAACTCCCACTGAAAAAAAACAGCGTGAATTACTCCGGTTTTCATGCGAATTCGACACTTAGGATTTTTTTGGGAGAATTCCAGCTCTGGGTTTAAGGAGCATCTTGAAGGACGACAGAGAAGTATATAAGTTTAGTGGGAGGAATTCTAGAGTTTGGGGCCTACGCAGCTGAAGGCATGGCCATCAAATGGTGGAGTGATTAAAATGGGGGAATGTGGAAGGTGCCAGAATTGGGGGAACGCAGAGTTCTCAGAGACTTAAGGACCTTTAACATAATGGCTTTAATGTAGTTAAAAAGTCTCAAAAGTGCTTTAAAGGATTGTTATCAGACAAAACTTGACACCAAGCCACATGACATTGGAACGGGACACAGGAACCTGGTTAAGGAGGTAGGTTTTAAGGTGAGTCTTAAAGGAGCAGAGAGGTGTAGCGAAGAGCAGTGGCTTAGTAAGGGGATTCCAAAACTGAACACTGCAACAGTGCTCAACACATTCCACATGAGCCTGATCTGCATCAGTCTGATTGGATATTGCTCAATCGCCCTGCATAAATATTGAAAATGAGTTCTGTGTGCAACTCCTACTTTTCAATTAGAGTGTGCAACCGTGTACACAAATTTCTGATCTACTGCAGGCCACCGGGATGATGTTCTTACATGGAAGCTATCTGGCAAGCTTCTGTAGCCCTACCTGCCAAGTAGGGTGGTGGAGGCAGGCACGCTGACATTGTTTAAGACTTACCTGGATAGTCACATGAGCAGCCTGGGGATGGAGGGATACAAACGATTGGTCTAGTTGGACCAAGGAGCGGCACAGGCTTGGAGGGTCGAAGGGCCTGTTTCCTGTGCTGTACTGTTCTTTGTTCTTTGTTCTTTGTTAATAGGATGACAGGCTAGATTCCCTGGCTCGCATTCTTGTCTCTGGGTCAGAGGTTTGTGTTTTCAAGTCCCACAAAAGAGCTCAAAATCTGGGCCCTATCTGCATTCTCAGGTCGATGTTAAAGGTCCTATGGCATTAATACTTAAGAAATGGGGCTGGAGAAACTAGGGTTGTTTTCTCTGGAGCGACGGAGGCTGAGGGGAGACCTGATAGAAGTCTATAAATAGAATTATGACAGGCATAGCCAGGGTTGACAGTGAGTGTGCGGAGTTCTCCGGCTGTGCTGGTCTAAAAGCCGGAAATTCCTGCCCGACCGTCAACGGCGTTTCACAATCTCCGCAACCTGCCTACTAAAATTCCAGTGGCGGAATGGGAGAATTCCAGCCAGAATTTTTTTCCCCAGAGTTGAAATGTCTAACACTAGGATGCATGCACTTAAGGTGAAGGGGGGGGGGGGGGGGGGGCGGAATTCAAAGGAGATGTGAGGGGCAAGTTTTTTTTACACAGAGATTGGTAAGTGTGCATCCAGGGGTGGTGGTGGAGGCAGATGCGATAGGGACATTTAAGAGGCTTTTAGATAAGCACATGAATATATATGGACCAAATACCGGCAGAAGGGATTAGTTGAATTGTGTCATGTTCGGCACAATATTGTGGGCCGAAGGGCCTGTCCCTGTATTGTTCTATGTTCTAAATGGGAGCAGGATTAGGTCATGCAGTTTTCTGAGGCAGTCCTGCCATTGAATAAGATTATCCTAATCAACCTCAACTCCAGTCCTTCCTGATCCCGTGATTCTCCTCGGCCAAAAAATATCTGTTGGCACCAGTCTTGAATATACTCAATGACTGAGTATCCATAGTACTCTGGGCGTACAGGATTCCAAAGATTCTCAACCATCTGGGTGAAGAAATCTTTTCTCGTACTAAATGACTGACCTGAAACTATTTGCCCTCATTCTATTATCCCCAGAATATGGGGGAAATAGCAAATACCCTGTCAAACCCACTCAGAACCTTAAATGTTTCAATAAGATCATCTCTGATGCTTCAAAGCTCCAGAGAGTATGAGCCCTTTTTGCCCAATCTCTTCTCATAGGACAATGCACTCGTAGCCAAGAATCAATCTAGTGAACCCTAATCACACTATCACTAAAGCAAATTTCTTTGATACAGTTTTCACTTAGGGCAGTGAAGTCAGCTTTATTATCAAAACATCAGAGAATCATAGAAATCATAGAAACCCTATAGTGCAGAAGGAGGCCATTCAGCCCATCGGGTATGTAGTGACTCTCCGACAGAGCATCTTATCCAGGCCCTATACCCGTATCCCCACATATTTATCCTAATCATCCCCCTAACCTACATATCTTTGGACACTAAGGGCCCTATTTTACCAAAACTTTGTGCCCGTTTTCGGGCGCGAAATCGCGGTAAAGTCAGGCATCGGGCCTTTAATGTGATCTGCACCTGAATCTGAGTAGATCGTGGCTTTACCGACACCCGATTCGGGCGCGGGTCCGGTCCGCGCCCGAATCGGGTGGCCCGACGATTTAAATGCATTAGTGTGCATTTAAATCGACTTAATGAACCGCGCGCCCAACTGTACCGCCAAATCCCACTTTACCGTCTTCTGGCCCGTTCCGGATCCGCACTGTAAGCGACCTGCAGAATAAAAATCTGAAGCGGATTTCTATTCTGCACGGGAACCTCCGAAGCACTCTGCCCTTGTGAAGTTACCATCCTCCTCGATCATCCTTTGCAGACTCCCCCGCTAACCACTCCGGCAGATCCCCCCCCGGATCAGACCCCCCTGGGAGGCAGGCCCCCCTGGCAAAAATTTGGGAAAATATTTCAAAATATGGATGGGGGGATATATATTTTGAAATATTTTCCCAAATTTTTGACTGTCAGGTTTTTAGTTCCTGCGATTATAATTTTGACATTATCTTCCAAAGGGAATTCCTCTAATTCTGTGCAATGTTCAGATGAAAACAAGATGAAAGAAAGGATGCAAGGCTGCTCCAGAGGCAGATTAGCTGCACCCAACATTGCCCATGCAAATCACATTCATAAGTAGGGGCACATCTGCCATGGAATGTGAGAGAAGAGTTGCCAATACAAACTTCTTTTCACTATGGTTGATGTCCCAGATTTAGTAATCTCCTTGAATCTTATTTCCAACCAAGTTCCACCACGGGGACAATTCTTCTAAGCTGGCCCATGGCTACAGGGACATCCACAATCCGGTTACAGATCACAAATGCATTATACAGGTCACTAATTGCTCACTAGGACACTGTAGTTTAATTACCTTTCCCATAGATAATTAGGCAGCATGAAGAAGATGCTACATTATTTTCAGTTTGCAAGATTCCCCCAAGTCCATCCTCCCCCCCATCCTCCCCCCCTCTCTGCTCTCTTTGCTGTTTTTTTTCTTTCGTGCCCGGGCGCGCTGCTTCAGATTTTTTTTTGAACTGCGCATGTGCAGTTCAGAGCTCCGATCGTTCCGTCAGCGCTAAGCCCCGCCCACTGCACGGATCGGACTGGAGCCGGCAAAAGCATATGGGCGCGCTGCAAAGAGGATTCTGGGCTCAGATCTGCATTACGCCCGGATCCGGCCCTTAGACTCCAAATGGTAAAATCCTCCCCTAAGGGTCAATTTACCATGGCCAATCCACCTAACCTGCACATCTTTGGACACTAAGGGGTGATTTAACATGGTCAATCCACCTAACCTGCACATCTTTGGACACTAAGGGGTGATTTAACATGGCCAATCCACCTAACCTGCACATCTTTGGACACTAAGGGGTGATTTAACATGGTCAATCCACCTAACCTGCACATCTTTGGACATTAAGGGGAAATTTAACATGGCCAATCCACTTAATATACACATCTTTGGACTGTGGGAGGGAACTGGAGCATCCGGAGGAAACCTATGCAGACACGGGGAAAACGTGCAGACTCCACACAGTCACCCGAGGGCGGAATCGAACCCGGGTCCCTGGCGCTGTGAGACTATGGTAGTCATGATGTGGAGATGCCGGCGTTGGACTGGGGTAAACACAGTAAGAAGTTTAACACAGACTACGCTGAGAGACTTTGCCGTCGCACCTCTCTCACCCTCCTGAACCACCTCATACACCAACTCTACAGCAAACGCCGCAGCCTGGAAACCAAGATCGAATCCATATTCTCAACTTGCGCTCAGGACGCAGACCAGCTGCGAAACTCTGCCAAGCAGACGAGACAAAGGAACTACACCATCTACATGCACACCAAGAACAGGAAACTTGAGAAACTCGGCATCACCACCAGCAGCAACCAAGCCTCCCCCGGTACCACAGTAGGAAACAGTCCCACTGCAGGGAAGTCCATTGTCAACTCTTTAACCTGGTGTTGTTAAACTTCTTGCTGTGAGACAGCAGTGCTAACCGCTGTGCCACCATGCTACCATCGACTGCATCCACCGCACAACAGTCAAATTGTTTGAAATAAATATATATCTTCACATCAGCTATCGAATCTAGTTTATGAAGGAATGAACGTGTGGTGTTTGAGTACAAGACTGCAGTGTAATGGCAGGATTTTGCGTTTATTTGTTGAAAGAAGTGAAACTAACTGCAGCCTGGGAACTTGCTATTCGCGGATTATTCTCAGACAGCTCAGCAAACTGAATCCAAACTTTACATCAAATTTGGAAGTGTCGGAAAATGTTTTTTTTCTGACTCAGTGACCAAATGTTGCACCTGGGGTAATTCCACTTGCGACACACATTAACCATTTCCAACTACTTTCTTTAAAATTCAGGAGAACCCAGAAACTGTTTCGCAAAAAATGAAAGGACACAAGGAGGGAATAGCTCGAGGTGGAGGTGTCAAATCATTTGTGAAAGGCTCTGGCCTAGTGTTCTGAAGACTCCATGGCCGGAATTTGACCGGCACGGCCGCCTGAGGCTTTAAGATCCCGCCCAAGGCCAATTGAGAATGCCCTTCTGTGAGCCTCGCCTGCCCTGATTTCGGGAGGGGCGTGCCGGTAAAATCAGGGCCCATGACTCGAGGGTTCTAGTTTTCACCAATCTGCCACACACACACACACGCACAGCTCTGACATTTGCACTGTTCCTCGCCTGATTTTTGGGGAGTTACTCAGGCAACGGGGAGGGGGATTCAGTCAGTAAATGACACAGGGGTCCGCTGTGTCGTCGTCCAGTCCAAGTTAGCCCCCTCCCAACTTTCTGTTGTTATTTTCAGCAGTCGTAGGCATCCTCCTCCATTCAAATCAGGTGGCGATGATATGTTGGCTTCCCACTGGGGAGTGTTTTCACCTGACTTGCAGTCAGTAACAGTCACATAAGCCTTGCTATGTGACGGGACAAGGCTGGAAGCAAATTTAAAGAAGGAAGAACTTTGGTTCAAAGACAACTGATGGAATATAAACAGAAAGTTCTGGAAATGTGAAGCAACGTTTGTGAAGAGAGAAACAGAGTATCACAGCTTGGTATGGCTCCTGCCCTGCCCAAGACCGCAAGGAACTACAAGAGATCATGACGCAAACCAGCCTCCCATCCATTAACTCTGTCTACACTTCTTGCTGCCTCGGAAAAACAGCCAGCATAATCAAGCACCCCACACACCTCGGACATTCGCTCTTCCACCTTCTTCCAGCGGGAAAAACATACAAAAGTCTGAGGACAAGTACCAACCTACTCAAGAACTGCTTCTTCCCTGCTGCCATCAGACTTTTCAATGAACTTACCTCGCATTAAGTTGATCTTTCTCTACACCCTCGCCATGACTGTAACACTACATTCTGCACTCTCTCCTTTCCTTCTCTATGAACGGTATGCTTTGTCGGCATAGCACGAAAGAAACAATACTTTTCACTGTATACTCATACATGTGACAATAATAAATCAAATCTAATCATAAACTTCCTACAACGCAGAGAAGGCTATTTGGCCTATTTAGTCTGCACCAATTCTCAGACAGAGCACCTTACCCAGGCCCTATCCCTGTAACCCCACATATTTGCCCCTCTAATCCTCCTCACCTCCACATCTTGGGACATGAAGGGGCAATTTAGCATAACCTAACCTGCACATCTTTGGAGTGTGGGAGGAAACCGGAGCACCCACACAGACACGGGAGAACGTGCAAACTCCACATTGTCACCGAGGCCAGAATTGAACCCAGGTTCCTGATGCTCTGAGGAAGCAGTGCTAAGCACTGTGTCACTGTGCCGTTACTTGTTTATTCCCACAGCAAACATTAGCATTCATTGGAGCGGAGGTCCCAGAGATTAAGGAAGGGTTATGGGATTGACATACTTTGAGAGGGAAATACTGTATACTCAATCAAATCATCTACTTGTTGGGGTCTTTTAAACAAATAGTTTAGACACTGTCGCTAATAAAACAAAACTAATGCTCTGAAGGATCTTAGGTTGATGTGTTTGGCTGCATGGGCCATATTACCTCTTTCATTTTCCATAGCCTTAATCCTACTCACGAACCATATTGGAAGTTAGTACTGCTGGCCAATGCTGAACAAAGGTCACGCCAGCCCAATAGTCTACCAGCCAATGGTGGCACGATGGCTCGGTGTAAGGTTTAGAGGCACAGCACCTTCTGCTCATCTCTCCCACCAATTATGTGCTGTGTCCTTTTTGTTCCAATGGCTTGCAGTAAAACCCACGTGTGAGCTGGCAAAATCTTTTCAGAGAACAATTGAAGGATTAGCTTTTGACACTGGAGCTGTTATCAGATCAGAGCTTTCAGAATGTCAAAATGGGTGTATTCACAACATCTTGGGCTTGGCAACAAGGCCTGGTAGATGATTGGGCTGGCATGACCTTTAGACCCTGAGGCTACAATGAATTGAGAACTGATTGGATGAGTGTTTTCAGGCAAGTACGATATAGTGGAAGGACTTCTTGGTCCAAAACAAAAAGCTGAATAAATTCAGACGTTATTTAAGGAATTAATTATCTTATATTTGTCAATACACGTTGCTGAGCATATTTCATAGTGTCGAACAGACCAAACAGTTTTGAACACACTACATAGCTTTGAGTACACTGGGGGATAGCTTTGTGCACACTGGAGAGCTTTATGGAGCTTTGTGTACATCCAATAGCTTTGTGTGCATTGGATCGCTTGAGTACAGTGGATAGCTTTGAACATACTGGATAACTTTGAGTACGCTAGAAAGCTTTGTGTACACTGGATAGCTTTGAACACACTGGATAGCTTTGTGCACACTGGATAGCTTTGTGTACACTGGATAGCTTTGAACACACTGGATAGCTTTGAGTACACTCGTTAGCTTTGAACACACTGGATAGCTTTGTGCACACTGGATAGCTTTGAACACACTGGATAGCTTTGTGCACACTGGATAGCTTTGCGTACACTGAATAGCTTTGTGTACACTGGATAGCTTTGAACGCACTGGATAGCTTTGCGTACACTGAATAGCTTTGTGTACACTGGATAGCTTTGAACGCACTGGATAGCTTTGTGTACACTAGATAGTTTTGAGTACACTGGATAGCTCTGAGTACACTGGATAGCTCTGAGTACACTGGATAGCCTTGTGTACACTGGATAGCTCTGAGTACACTGGATAGCTTTGTGTACACTGGATAGCTCTGAGTACACTGGATAGCTTTGAACACTCTGGATAGCTTTGTGTATACTGAATAGCTTTGAACACACTGGATAGCTTTGTGCACACTGGATAGCTTTGTGTACACTAGATAGCTTTGAACACACTGGATAGCTTTGAGTACACTGGATAGCTTTGAACACACTGGATAGCTTTGAGTACACTGGGTAGCTTTGTGTACACTGGATAGCTCTGAGTACACTGGACAGTTCTGAGTACACTGGATAGCTCTGAGTACACTGGGTAGCTTTGTGTACACTGGATAGCTCTGTGTACACTGGATAGCTCTGAGTACACTGGATAGGTCTGAGTACACTGCACAGCTCTGAGTACACTGGACAGCTCTGAGTACACTGGACAGCTCTGAGTACACTGGATAGCTCTGAGTACACTGGATAGCTCTGAGTACACTGGATAGCTTTGAGTACACTGGATAGCTCTGAGTACACTGGATAGCTCTGAGTACACTGGATAGCTCTGAGTACACTGGATAGCTTTGAGTACACTGGATAGCTCTGAGTACACTGGATAGCTCTGAGTACACTGGACAGCTCTGAGTACACTGGATAGCTCTGAGTACACTGGACAGCTCTGAGTACACTGGACAGCTCTGAGTACACTGGATAGCTTTGAGTACACTGGATAGCTCTGAGTACACTGGATAGCTCTGAGTACACTGGATAGCTCTGAGTACACTGGATAGCTCTGAGTACACTGGACAGCTCTGAGTACACTGGATAGCTCTGAGTACACTGGATAGCTCTGAGTACACTGGATAGCTTTGAGCGTATGTAATGCCCTCGAGCATCTTTTGCTACTTTGTGTCAAAGATGGCAAAACGCTGCTGATCTGCGCTGAAACTTATTCCTAATTAGAACATTTGATGTCAAATGATTGCCGATAGCTTTTGAGCACATTGAACGCAAAAATTACATCCCAGATTTTGGCTAGGGGTTTCCACAGGGGGTGAGCTGGATAATCAGATTTAAGATAATTGGCAGACGCATGGGAGAGATGGGGAGGATTACTCTGACGTGAGGAGTTATGATCTGGAAGGCACAGTCTGAAAAGGCAGTAGAGACAAATTCAATAGTCATTTTTAAAAGGAAATTGGAGAGATTATGAGAAAGAGAAATTTGCAGGACTGTAGGGAAAGCGCAGTGAGTGGGGTTAATTAAATAGCTTTTTCTCAAAAAGCCAGCACACGCACAATGTGCCAAATGGTCGCCTTCTGTGCTGTAAAAGTCTATGATTCGGTACTCAACTTTCATTTTCAGTGCACTCTCGAGGCCATTGCTGGAGTTGTGGAGGCCTTTTAAGAGGAGTACCAACGGCAATCACAGAAAACACAGCACTCAGGGAACAGACTCCACACAGTTCAGCAAGCAGGAAGGTTCATTTACTGTGATGGCTCGACTGTCCTGCTCGGGGAGGGTGCCAAGAAACTAGCCGGAAGACTTCCAAAAACACAAAACTGTCATGCAAGCCAGGCCAGACAGATGCTGGCCTTTCAACAATTCTGCCACCATGCCAGAGCTTTCTGGTAAGGGTGATAAATCAAGACACTAACAGTGTTCATATCAGTATGTAGGCTGGTAATACAAATACATTAATAAGGCTGACGTTTGCATAATCTTATTCAATTGCGATGGGCTCAATTGCTGAAGACATTCGGCCCTTTGGCCAATCTGTGCACAGAAGCACAATTAAAATACGACGGATGCTGGAAATCTGAAATAGGAGTAGAAAATGCTGGAATTACTCAATAGGTCTGGCAGCGTCTGTGGAGAGAAAAACACAGAGTGCACCAGCTGGATTTTTATCCCAGAGGGAGGTAGCGAGAGTCAGGAAATTTCCCCAGTTGGCACGCCTTGGGAGGGAGTGAAGTTTTTGTTCTGGGGGAAGGAAGGCGTGGGGGTGAGGGGGGGTGCGGAAGGGTGTGGGGGGTGGGGGACATGCCACCCATAGCGTGTTTCCCAGCAGTGGAGTTTCCACGCCATTGGCTGCTGGCAGGATCTTCCGTTCCCGCTGATGTCTCTGATGTTTTGATGTTTTGCATGGCTGGCTTATCCCCCCACTGAGGAACCCGCCATGGGGTGGAGGTGTGGGGGATGGGGGGGTGGGGGGTGTGGTCACCTTCAATGAGACTGGAAGATCCCACCAACAGGAAGGGCTGGAAAATCCCACTTTATGTCTACTCATTTCAAAAATAAAGAGATTGCACTCAACGGCATTAACAGCTGCATTTATATAGCACCTGTGATGGTCATCAGTAGATTCTTAATTCCAGATATTTTTTACTGAATTCAAATTCCATTATCTGCTGTGGTGGGATTTGAACCCAGGTCTGCAGAACATTAGCTGAGCTTCTGTATCAATTGTCTAGTGATAATACCATGAGGCCATCGCCTCCCCATCACCTGTCTGGCCATGTTATGAACACACCTACCCTGCTCATCAAATCCTGTGGGTGGCATGATAGTCGAATGGTTAGCACTGCTGCCTCACTGGGCCAGGGACCCTGGTTCAATTCCAATCTCGGCTGCCTGTATGGAGTTCATACATTCTCCCCGTGTCTGTATGGGTTTCCTCCGGGTGCTCCGGTTTCCTCCCACAGTCCAAAGATGTGCATGTTAGGTGGATTTGCCATGCTAAATTGCCCCTTAGTGTCCGGGGGATTAGCAGGATAAATTTGTGGTGTTACGGGGTAGGGCCTGAATGGGATTGTTGTCAGTGCAGTCTTGATGGCTTGGAAGGCCTGCTTCTGCACTGGCGGGATTCTATAGAATCATAGAATCCCTATGGTGCAGAAGGAGGCCATTCAGCCCATCGAGTCTGCACCAACAACAATCCCACACAGACCCTATTCCTGAAACTCCACATCTTTACCCTGCTAATCCGTCTGACGTACACATCCCCGGACACTAAGGTGCAATTTAGCATGGCCAATCAACCTTACATGCACATCTTTAGACTGTGGAAGGAAACCGGAGCACCCGGAGGAAACCCACGCAGACATGCGGAGAATGTGCTGACTCCGCCGGGAATCGAACCCAGGTCTCTGGAGCTGTGAAGCAGCAATGCTAACTGCTGTGCCACCATGTGCCACCCTGGAATTTTCCGGCCGTGTTTATCCTGAAACCAGAAAATCCCACCCGAGGTCAACGGACCTTACCATGGTCCAACCCTCACCCGCTCCAATTCCCGTGGCGGGCGGAATGGAAACATTTGCCCCTATGATCCTATAATGGTGGAAAAACTCAGCAGATCTGGCAGCATGTTTGGAGTGAGAAACAGAGTTAGGGTTTCGAGTCCAGTACGGCTGTTCATCGGAACCCTGGTGTGGGAATCGAATCAGGATGGCGGGATTTTCCGTCTGTGCTCATCCTGAAACCGGAAAATCCCGTCTGAGGTCAATGAACCTAAGATTCCCACGGCGGGCGGGATGAGAAAGTCCCCTCCAGAGTTTCTGGTTCGGAGGTACACTACCTACCACACCACAAGAATGAGCAACACACAAAATAAAAGCACCTTTTCTCACGAAGTGAATTACATTAATAATCGCTCATCACATTAGCTATGGTTGTGACGTCATTGATAGGATAGCACTGATGGGTGAACATTTTCCGCTAACAAGCAGGAAATATTTTCTGAATATTTTTATGAAGATGTCACTGCGCTTTACCTGTGAGCATGAACATTATTTATGTATGTCACAAATGATCAACAAGAGCAGTCACATTATTGAGACAAATTATAATCCAGCAGCTTCTGGAGACAAAGTGCAGAAGTGTCGAGCTGAAAGCAGCGAAAAGAAAAAGATCAATTATTGTTTGAGTAATAAACTTTGAGATTTCACTTTTTTAACCATCCTCTCGATTTTAATTGATGCAGCTGTTTCATGAGATTTCTACAGCTATCATTTTAGTCGGTGTGAACAGGGTGACAACCAGGCAGTAATAACAAATTCAATAATAATTAACTTGGGTCATCTTTCATGACTCATCAATTTTAGGGAGGAAAATCCCAAAGAACTTCCATGCTTCTTTTTCCATCATTCCAAAAACTCAGCGATAAAGCCACTTCCCCGCAGCCGGCCTCAGAGGAAAGCTTCTGAAAGATGAGGCCAAAAAGTCATTGAACACTCATTGCCTCACGCACTGGCCCATCCTGGCCACACAGCACGCCACCTACAAGGCCCACTGCAGCAACTCGGCACAAGGCTCCTTTGGCAGGACCTTTTGAACCCCCGACCTCTACCACCTAGAAGGGCAAAACTAACAGGTGCATGGGAACACCGCCAGTCCTTGCAACCATATATTGCCATTCCTCCATTCTCATTGGCCCGAACTCTACCACCTCCCCGGCCCCGGAATCAGTGCAGGCGAGGGTCCCACAACGGATATCTCAGACAAGGTGGGCTGAATGGTCTCTTTCTACACTGTCACTTTTCTATGGTTCTGAAGCTCAAGGTAACGGCTCACAAACACTTTCTCCCAAGGCACCTAAGGATGGGCAATAAATGCTGGCCCAGCCAGCAATGCCCACATCCCAGAGATGAATAATAATTTTTTTTAATTAACCAGTCAAGCACTTCCAATTTTATTTGTTACACCATCTATGGTATGAAATCAGTCAAGATATATTTAAGGATTTAGGGAGGTCTGCGAGAACTCATTGCAAAACTGTCTTGATCTGTTTGTCTAAATAGGCTCAATAACACTCTAATTTCTCAAATACATCAGTTAAATTCAATGAAGATTTAGTTGAATAGGAAAATAGAATCATAGAATCCCGACAGTGCAGAAGGAGGCCATTCGGCCCAACAATCTGCACCGACTTTCCAACAGAGTATCCCACCTAGGTCCTATCCCAGTAATACCATATATTTTACCCGGCTAATCCCCCTAACCTACACATCTTTGGACACTAAGGGGCAATTTAGCATGGCCAATCCCCCTAACCTACATATCTTTGGACACTAAGGGGCAATTTAGCATGGCCAATCCCCCTAACCTACACATCTTTGGACACTAAGGGGCAATTTAGCATGGCCAATCCACCTAATCTGGACATCTTCAGAGTGTGGGAGGAAACCGGAGCACCCAGGAGGAAACCCACGTAGACACAGGGAGAACACACAAACTACACACAGGCAGACATCCGAGGCCGGAATTGAACCCTGGTTCACGGTACTGTGAGGCAGTATTGCTAACCACTGTGCCACCGTGCCACCCATAAAGAATAAAGAATGAACGTTCCAATTTCATATCATTCCAACTTCCTGATGGATGAGAGGAGATCTTGTGGTGCAGTGGGTAGCATCCCTTCCTTGGAGCCCGAAACTCCAAGCTTGTGGCACTTCTCCTTGATAGCCAAGGAAGGTGTTCATAACTCAGCCAAACAGGTTAAGTATCAATCTGAGAATTCTTCCAACACATGCCAATGGCAGGAGATAAGAGTGGGAATGTTTCCTGGTCAATCATGAGGTGGAAAGAAGATGGGTCCTCTGCCATCTCCATCTATAGCTTGGGCCTACAACGTGTGTGTAAAAGGGTATTTTGCCACAGCATCTCAGACCCCTTGGGGACCAGTTAACTGAGTAGGTTGGACGGAGTGGTGTGGATCAGACTGGTGCCAACAGCACGGAATTTGATCCCCTGTCTGGCTGGGGTGGAATTGGGAAATGTCTACTCGCCCTTATCCACGGAGTAGGATGCGGCACTGAGGGTTGGACCTGTCTTTGGGCAGAGAGCTGAAGAAGATGGGTGAGAATCAGATAAAATTCCATTTTAAGATATCCCCAGGTTGTGTATTACACAACTGTGATCAAATTACTTCAGCAGTGAAACGTTGTTAAAAGATGGAACAATTTCAACATCATTTGATGCGGTTCCAGTTTGATTTGATTTATTATTGTCACATGTATTGGTATACAGTGAAAATTATTGTTTCTTGTGCGCTATACGGACAATTATTGTTTCTTGCGCACTATACAGACAAAGCATACCGTTCATAGAAAAGGAAAGGAGAGGGTGCAGAATGTAATGTTACAGTCATAGCTAGGGTGTAGAGAAAGATCAACTTAATACGAGGTAGGTCCATTCAAAATTATCTGTAAGATATGATTCCATGACTTTTACTACATCAGGCTGTTGCTTGAAACCAAAAGAGAAAATGCTGGAAAATCTCAGCAGGTCTGGCAGCATCGGTAAGGAGAGAAAAGAGCTGACGTTTCGAGTCCAGGCGACCCTTTGTCAAAGCTCTGACAAAGGCTCGAAACGTCAGCTCTTTTCTCTCCTTACAGATGCTGACCGACCTGCTGAGATTTTCCAGCATTTTCTCTTGGTTTCAGATTCCAGCATCCACAGTAATTTGCTTTTATTAAGACTGTTGCTTGATTAGTCTGTAAGACAGTATCCCCAGTTTTGGCACAAGCCCCCAGATGATAGCAAGGAGGACTTTTCAGATTCAACAGGGCTGGATTTACAATTGTTGTTTCCAATGGTTAGGTTGATGCCAAGTAGTCTGTCTGGTTTTGTTTGTCATAAACCTTCCAGTGATTTGATTTGATTTGATTTATTATTGTCACATGTATTAGTATACAATGAAAAGTATTATTTCTTGCGCGTTATACAGTCGAGGCATACCATTCATAGAGAAGGAAAGGAGAGAGTGCAGAATGTAGTGTTACAGTCATAGCTAGGGTGTAGAGAAAGATCAACTTAGTGCGAGGTAGGTCCATTCAAAAGTCTGATGGCAGCAGGGAAGAAGCTATTCTTAAGTCGGGTTTTGAGTTGGACTCTGAAGGAAGAGGATGAGGGGAGGAGAACAGATTTTCAACTGCGGGCAAGATGCTCTGAATCATCTGGATGGACAGAAAGACAAATGAGTGCACGGTTAAGTCAAGAGAAGAAATTTAGGAATCAAAAAGGTTGGTATTTCAGGTAGAGAGAGAAAGATAGTCAAGTACAGACATTGAAAAGGAAGACTCAATCGCCACATCCTGGCAACAACTGAAGGAGAAATTGAGGGTGAAAACAGGAGAGGAAGAAGAATAATCAGATGGGTGGATAACATTGAGATGTTGATTGAGGGAGACTTGAAGAAAGTCAGAGAAGAAACAGGATGATGCCAATGTCCCCCCTAAGGTTGTGGTGCCAACAATGAACAGCATTCCAAAACTCATTCCAGTACTGTTTGCTCACCAGCATAATGCAATGTGATAGGAACACCATGTGGTGAGACTTGTGGCAACTCCACTCAATCAGAAAAAGAATAAACTTGCAGTTCTGTAGGGTCTCTCATGTCCTCCAGATGCTCCAAACTGATTCAGATTCATCGAGTTCTTTTGGAAGAGCGGTCGCTGCTGCTATGTAGGAAGTCTATCGGTCAAACTTCCCACCACAGGGTCCCATTAATCTCAGTGTGATAAACGACCAGATAATCCGTTGTTTGAAGATGCTTCAAAGGACTCGTTTCTAAACTTGTTTTTATGTGGCCATTCCGAAATAGGATAGAGACTCCTCGCAGAAGTGATGTTCAGAAAACCCGATTTGTGGCAAAATGGGGCTAGAATTGGCGGAGTGACTCCACCACATGCTGATGTGTGCCAATGTTGTAGCCTGAACCTCTCACTGTCTCTGAGTCTCATTTAAAAGCCTCTGGTTTGGGGCTTGGGTTGAGTGCCCCGCTCTGGCTCATCAGTCAGAGAGGGCCAGAATTCGACAGGTTTTCATGTATGGTCGGGCTGGTAAGATAGTCTGGTGGAAGGAGGGCTGGTTAGGGGAGAGAATCCCAGGTGCAGTGTCTGGGATTTTGGCAGTGGGCTGGGATTTTCTTTTCATGGTCCCAGGGAGCAGCAGTTTCTGTAACCATAGAATCCCTACAGTGCAGAAAGAGGCCATTCGGCCCAATGAGTCTACACCAACAAAATCCCACCCAGGCCCTATTCCTGTAACCCAACATATTCACCCTGCTAATCTCTCTGACAATAAAGGGCCAATTTAGCATGGCTGATCCACCTAACCCGCACATCTTTGAACTGTGGGAGGAAACCAGGGCACCCGGACGAAATCCACACAGACATGGGGACAATGTGCAAACTCCACACGGACAGTGACCTGAGGCTGTGAGGCAGCAGTGCTAACACTGTGCCACCATGCCACCCTTAGGGCCAATGAAAATTAAAATGGACAACTTATTCGGCTTTTTGTTTTGAGTGGCGTCTAATGGGGAGGCGATGGCCTAGTGGTATTACCACTAGACTATTAATCCAGAAACTCAGCTAATGCTCTGGGAACCAGGGTTCAAATCCCGTCACGGCAGCTGGTGGAATTTGAATTCAATTTTTAAAAAACTGGAATTAAGAATGTACTGATGACCATGAAAACATTGTCGATTGTTGGAAAAAAACCATCTGGTTCACTAATGTCCTTTAGGGAAGGAAATCTGCCATCCTTACCTGGTCTGGCTTACATGTGACTCCAGAGCCACAGCAATGTGGTTGACTCTCAATTGCCCTCTGAACAAGGGCAACTAGAGTTGGGTAATAAATGCTGGCCAGCCAGCAACACCCATGTCCCGCGAACGAATTTTTAAAAAATGCTCCTTTACAAGATAGCTGGTTTGATAGCCAGACCTGGGGCAATGCACGCTCTGCCCAGTTGTAAATGCATTACACATTCAGACCACCCAGCGTTCTTTCAGATACACATCATGAGTCGAGTGCAGGGTTGCCCGAGCAATTCCTACCCTATCGCAGATGAGCAATTGAGTTGTCAAAAGCTGGAGGCCTTGGAGGCCCACTTCATAGCTACAAAACAAAGGGTTAGGTTTCATATCCAATGTCTAAGTAGAATGTAAATTTGCCATAATGTTTGATGTGTGCTTAAACCAAAGCAGACAGATTACATAAGCGAATCTGTCTTAAACTGTGCCCAGAATAAAAGATTTTAAAGTTTTTAAATTAATGTCACAAGTAGGCTTACATTAACACTGCAATAAAGTTACTGTAAAAATCCCCCAGTCGCCACACTCCAGCGCCTGTTCAGGTACACTGAGGGAGAATTTAGCATGGCTAATTTAGCACGTCTTTCGGACTATGGGAGGAAACCGGAGCACCCGGAGGAAACCTACGCAGACACGGGGAGAATGTGCAAACTCTGCACAGACAGTGACCCAAGCCGGGAATTGAACCCGGGTCCCTGGCGCAGTGAGGCTGCCACCATGCTACCCAGACAACGCAGACAAGGTGGTATTGTGAAGCTTTCACTACGATCAAACTTTAAGTTGCCTTTCTTTGATTAATTTGATTTCATTCCTCAGTTTAATTTCCCTATTTCCTTTTCTTTCCTTTACTCAATACGATATAAGCAGCTCCTCTGTATTTGTCAATATAGATGTGCCAATGTGCTTAGCTAACAAAGGTCACAGTAAAGGAATAGTTTGCAATTTTCTCACAGTGGGCAGCGGTCTGTTACAAGGAACTAAATTCTGAGGTTGAACCCAAACATGACGAAAACCATGAACCCAAGAGTGTGGTTTTTCAGACGTATACAGGGGCAAGAAGCTGTCATTATTATTGGATTAAAGTTTCTTGAAGTTCTTGGGAATACATTTCCCTCTGTACTTCAACCTTGACTGAAAAGGAGCAGAAAGTTTTACCTTCCTCCTGAGCCTGTCACAAACTTAGGATGTCCCTCAGCGCTTTGTAGCCATTGAAATACTCCGGGCATGTTGTCACCACTCTACGTAAGAACAATCCCAAGCCATCATTAGACTGTAATGACAGTTTGGTAAAGGCTTTTTCTCTAGGTTTGCACACAGGAAAATGACACCCACTTGTGTCTTTCATTGGAGAGGTGGGAAGGCAGTGTTATTACAGTAACAGCTCAGAACAGCTGCTCCTATAATGATACCATCTGTGGTAAGGCATTGAAGTTGATACGTTCCGTAAAATCAAGCATGCCAGTTGTAAGTGGGAGTCCACTGAGTATTTGCAGTGAGACATTGTTGTTTGGGACCAATGGTATGATCTTCATATAAGACCTTACGAGTTAATTTATTGATTGACAATCTACCAGCCATTGTAACACATGTTGCATGATGCTACATCGTTGGTTTAATCCTCTTCCCACAGATGTCAAGTTAGCTCACCTGCCAAAATTGCTCAGCATCTAGACAGTGCAATGGTAAAAAAAAACAAACACACAGACCAAACGAGAAGTATTCAGCGGAGTATCCACCGTGACAATAAAACAGCTGACAGTGATTTCAGGACTGCAATGCCAGTCCCTCGCTGGCATGCTGGCATTCAATGATAATCGCTTAAACCTTGCTTCCTTGATGTGTGCCGTCATCGAGACCCTTAGATTTCTCCACTGGCTTCTTGTTCGAAACTGCCTGATTGTAAATGGTGGTGGACTTCAAAGCTTTCAAGATGTAAAGGGGAACAGGAGAGGGTTGAAAGAGAGAAACTATTTCTACTGGTGGGGCAGTCTCGGACCGCGAGGTATAGTCTAAACATTCGAACCACACCTGACAACAGTGCAATTCTGAAATAATTCTCTCCTGCAGAAGGTATGCTATGATCAATGGTAAATTTTAACTCTGAGACTGATGGTATGAAGGAATGGGGCTATTAAAGGTGAGTAGATGGAGTTAGATTGCAGATCAGTGATGATCTCATTGAATGGTAGAGAAGACTTGAGGGGCTGAATGGCTCCAATCTTCCCAATATTCCGATGGTATTCCCTGTAACACCAGTAGGGATAGACCGCCTCCACGATCATCCCCTACACCGGTGCCCCACAAGGCTGTGTTCTCAGCCCCCCTACTATACTCCTTGTACACCTCTGACTGTGTGGCCAAATTCCCCTCAAATTCGATTTTCAAGTTTCCTGATGACACCACTGTAGTGCGTCAGATCTCAAACAGTGATGAGACAGAGCACAGGAGTGAGGTAGAGAATCTGGGGAACTGATGCGACGACAATAATCTCTCCCTCAATGTCAACAAAACAAAGGAGATAGTCGGTGACTTCTGGAAGTGTAGTGGAGAGCATGCCCCTGTCTACATCAATGGGGACGAAGTAGAAAGGGTCGAGAGCTTCATGTTTTTAGGTGTCCAGATCACCAACAACCTGTGCTGGTCCCCCCATGCTGACACTATAGTTAAGAAAGCCCACCAACGCCTCTACTTTCTCAGAAGACTAAGGAAATTTGGCATGTCCGCTACAACTCGCACCAACTTTTACACATGCACCATAAAAAGCATTCTTCCTGGTTGTATCACAGCTTGGTATGGCTCCTGCTCTGCCTAAGACTGCAAGAAACTACAAAGGGTCGTGAAGGAAGCCTAGTCCATCACGCAAACCAGCCTCCCGTCCATTGACTCTGTCTAAACTTCTCGCTGCCTCGGAGAAGCAGCCAGCATAATTAAGGGCCCCACGCACCCCAGACATTCTCTCTTCTACCTTCTTCCGTCGGGAAAGGTCTGAGGTCACGTACCAACCGACTCAACAACAGTTTCTTCCCTGCTGCCACTAGACTTTTGAATGGACCCACCTTATATTAAGTTGATCTTTCTCTACAGTCAAGCTATGACTGTAACACCGCATTCTGCACTCTCTCCTTTATCTATGAAGGGTATGCTTTGTCTGCATAGCACGCAAGAAACAATACTTTTCACTGTATACCAATACAAGTAACAATAATAAATCAAATCAAATCATGTGAATATTGTCAGTCTCCCGATATCACTGACTTCAGACAATATATTCTGCCTCCCACCTCTTAACTTGCTAATGTGCTTCTCCTTTGTATTTCTAACCCCTCATCTACCGCTGATGGTAATGGCATTCCCAGTTTTCCTCAGCTGGAAATTGCCTCATTTGCATTGGGAAGGAAATCGCCAGTCAGATTGAGAGATGTGAGCGTTATCCTTCCTCGGAGGGAATGAAGGATGTGTGAGATCTGATCATGTCCAGGAGATCCAGGACGGTTCCTTCCCAATGAAGGTGATAGTGTCCAGCGGGACACTACAGCAAGGGAATCATGTCTTCCCCAAGAGGCTCATAATCAGTACCATGCAACTAATCAGTTAGATCAAGGTATGTGCTCGTCCTTTCTGAACTCCAGGCAGTGAGGTGTGCCTTACTACTACTAATTGCTTGACATTTAATTGTGAGCAAAGCATCTAATGACTAAGCCAATGTAATTTCCATTGACAGTGATGATTCTGTGATGGACTGAAATGCCAGCATGGTAGCTCAGACAACCAAGAATGTTTGTTGCAGCACCAATTAGGCATTTGAAGCCTAAACTGCTCCACACTCTATGAAAACTCCCTGAATACGTAATGAGTTCTATTGCATGTTACACATTGTGTTGTACCTTCGAGAAGTGAGTGTTGTAATCAAGGCTAAAGCTATTAGCAGTGAGCTTGTGGACATCAAGTAACTGCATATTCTGAAAAATAAACATTTAGTAACCCTGCTGCCAAACCAGCTTTGACACTGTTTGAGGTCTTTGCATGAAAGTGAGAATTAATATGAATTTTCCTGCAAAGCAGTTTATCAATGCCTGAAAATCATTTTACAATTGAGCTGAAATCAACTCTTGAAAAACATTTTGCTTTTGGTTGAATTCTTGTGACCGCATAGAATCATGATACCCCCACAGTGCAGAAGAGGCTCTCTGGTCCATCGAGTCTGCAAGGACTCTGTGGCAGGGCATCTCACCCAGGTCCTCTCCCCCACTCTAGCCGTGTAACTCCACACATTTCCTATGGCCAATCCATCTAACCTCCACAACTTGGGACATTAAGGGGCAACTTAGTATGGCCAATCCACCCAACCCACACACCTTTGGACTGTGGGAGGAAACCAGAGTACCTCGAGGAAACCCACACAGACAGGGGGAGAACGTGCAAACTCCACACAGTCACCCAAGGCCAGAAATGAACAAGGGTCCCTGGAACTGCAAGGCAGCAGTGCAACCACTGTACCATCACACTGCCCATGATGAAAGGAAGGTCATTGATGAAAGAGCTGAAGAAGTTTGGGAGCACGCTACTCTGAGGCACTCGTATGGCAACGTCCCGGGACTGATTTGGCTGACCTCTTACTTGTGTCAAGCATTCACCAAATTTATGGCCAGAGATTGGGGATTCTTTGCATTAATCCTACTCTAGAGTTTCATTGGAGGCAGTTCAGAGAACTAGGATGAAGCGATAGTCTTATGAGGAAAGGTTGAGTAATCTGGGAGTCCAAAAGAATGAGAGATGATCTTATTGAAACATAAGATCCTGTGGGGACTGAGGGTTGATACTGAGAAATGTTTCCCCTCATGGGGGAATCTAGAATGAGGGGGCACACTTTCAGAATAACAGGTCTCCTATTTAAGGCGGAGATCACTAGGAGGGTAAATAAGTGGGGTTACAGGGATAGGGCCTGGGTGGGATTGTTGTCAGTGCAGACTCGATGAGCCAAATGGCCTCCTTCTGCACTGCAGATTCTATGAACTATGAAGAGGAATTAATTCTGTCAGACAGTCATTTATCTTTGGAATTCTCACCTCAGAGAGCAGTGGAGGCTGGAACATTGAATATACTCAAGGCTGAGTTCGACAGGTTTTTGATTGATATCGGAATTAAAGATTTTGGGGAACAGGCAGGAAAGTGAAGCTAAAGACACAAACAGATCAGCCATGACCTTATTGAATGGCAGAGCAGGTTTGAGGGGCCAAATGGCTTAATCCTCCTTCTATTTCTTATGTGTTCACCAGCATCTGCTGTCCAGGGGAAAATGGATGCAGTGGTTATGATCCCAACTTGCCAAAGCATTATTGTAATACTCTGGTTAAAAATCCATAAATAAGAAGAAATTAAGTTTAAGAGTTAGTGAGAGTTTTAAAAAATCAGCAATGAAGTGACCATTCTGAATGAGTGTCTCTGACAAAGAATTCCTCCAATAGACCATCGGGTAGAGATTCTGCTTTGGGAGCAGTCGTGAATCTAAGTCTAGTCCATCTCACAAACCAGCCTCCCACCCATTGACACTGCCTACACTTCCCGCTGCCTTGGAAAAGCAGCCAGTATAATCAAGGACCCCACGCACCCCGGACATTCTCTCTTCCACCTTCTTCCATTGGGAAAAAGATACAAAAGCCTGAGGTCACATGCCAACTGACTCAAAAACAGCTTCTTCCCTGCTGCCATCAGACTTTTGAATGGACCTACCTCGCACTAAGTTGATCTTTCTCTACGCCCTAGCTATGACTGTAACACTACATTCTGCACTCTCTCCTTTTCTTCTCTATGAACAGTATGCTTTGTCAATAGAGCATGCAAGAAAAAATGCTTTTCACTGTATATTAATACATGTGACAATAATAAATCAAATCAAAGAATCTGGGTCCAAGTTGCACACAAAACTAGGCTGTCCCAGTTGATTTTAAGGTTCAAGTTTCTGTTCAAATGTATTTGTATATCTTTGAGTGGGCCAGTGCAATTCGCAGCATTGGAACATTACTATTAATTCACCCTCCTTGTTTCAGTAAATATTTCCCCAAGTATTTAAGAGCAGCAACATGTTGTACTTTTATCAATACAGCTGAAAAAGTAAGCTAAAGAGGGTCCTGTTCGTTACTTTACAGTTTATTTATTAGTGTCGCAAGTAGGCTTACATTAATGCTGCAATGAAGTTACTGTAAATGACCCCTAGTCGCCGCACTCCAGCACTGTTCGGGTACACTGAGGCCAATGCATCTAACTAGCATGTCTTTTGGACTGTAGGAGGAAACCGGAGCACCCTGCGGAAACCATGCAGACACGGAGAGAATGTGGAGACTCCGCACAGACAGTGAGCCAAGCCGGGAATCGAACCTGGGTCCCTGGCGCTGTGAGGGAGCAGTGCTAACCACTGTGCCGCCATTGTAAATAACCTCATTAAGAATCACTGAAAATATGTTAAAAAATGACAGAATAATTTGCTAATACCATTGGTGTAAACTTCTCAGCCTCTTGGCAAAGATCAATCATCAGATCAAGCCCAAGATCAGGTGCAATGCCTTAACTTGTCAGCTTGATACTTGTATTTTTTCCCTTGTGGGAACCATGAATTGTATTCAGTTTGAATTTGGTTTTTGGTACAAGCGAGAGAAAGGATTCGGGTCTGCCCGAATTGGCTTTGTAATTGTATGAATAGAGTTAAAATATTTTTTAAAAAATTGGTGTACAATAGTCAGTTTTTTAGTAAGTGAATAATATTTTATATTTTAAAGCCTTTAAAACCAATCACTGGGATTGACTTCCAGAGGGGTAGATTTGAAAAGCGAAGAGGTTACACTAAAATTATCGAACCTTGCTCACACCACAACTGGAGTCCGACCTCCAATCCTCGTTGGCATGTTATAAAAGATGTTTGGATGCACTTGAGAGGGTGTGAAAAAGATTTACAAGGACAATACTGGAAATGTAGAGGTGTATCAATATCAGGAGAGAAGGATGGATATCTTTCCTCTTGATAGGAGACCAAATAGAGCTCTTTAAAATGATGAAAGGTTTGGGTAGAGCATACACAAGGCAGAGTTTCCACTTGCGGGGAAGCACAACTAGAAGTCATCAGCAAAAACAATAAATAATTACAATGGAATCAGGTATGGAATTTGGAAGAAAATTCTTTAACTAGGACATGAGGTGTAAACTGGGTAAACTATTGGGTAAACTGGGCTTGTATTGGGTAAACTGGGCTTGTTCTCCCTGGAAAGATGGAGAATGAGGGGAGACCTAATAGAGGTGTACAAAATTATGAAGGGTATAGATAGGGTGAACGGTGGGAAGCTTTTTCCCAGGCCGGAGGTGACGATCACGAGGGGTCACGGGCTCAAGGTGAGAGGGGCGAGGTATAACTCAGATATCAGAGGGACGTTTTTTACACAGAGAGTGGTGGGGGCCTGGAATGCGCTGCCAAGTAGGGTGGTGGAGGCAGACACGCTGGCATCGTTTAAGAGGATAGTCACATGAGCAGTCTGGGAATGGAGGGATACAAACGAATGGTCTAGTTGGACCAATGAGCGGCACAGGCTTGGAGGGCCGAAGGGCCTTTTTCCTGCGCTGTACTGTTCTTTGTTCTTTGTTCTTTTGTTCTATGAGGAGATATTTTTTTATTCATTTCTTGGACATTGACGTGGCTGGGCCAGCATTTATTGCCCATCTGTAGTTGCCCTTGAACTGAGTGGCTTGCTCGGCCATTTCAGAGGGCAGTTGTGAGTCAACCACATTGCCGTGGGTCTGGAGTCACATGCAGGCCAGACCTACGGGTAAGGACGGCAGATTTTCTTCCTTAATGGACATTAGTAAACCAGATGGGTTTTTCCAACAATCGGCAATGTTTTTGTGGTCATCAGTAGATTCTTAATTCCCAGACTTTTCAATTAAATTCAAATTCCACCATCTGCTGTGGCAGGATTCGAACCAGGATCCCCAGAGCATTAGCTGAGTTTCTGGATTTATAGTCTAGCAATAATACCGATTGTGGAAATTGCTACCACAGGAAGAGGTAGAGACAAATCGTAAGGGAAGGCGAGATAGGCAATGGAGGGAGAAAGGAATAGACAGAAATGTTGATAGAGTTAAATGAGAAAAATATTTTTAATTTGATTTTGATTTGATTTATTATTGTCACATGTATTGAGATACAATGAAAAGTATTGTTTCCTGCGTGCCATACAGACAAAGCATACCATTCATAGAATACATAGGGGTGAAAGAAAGGAGAGGGTGCAGAATATAGTGAACATAATTACAGAGTTTAGGAGAGTTAGAGTTAAGTTTTAAGAACATGGAACGAGAGTAGAAGATAGAATTAGAGGGTATGCTGAGGATGGTTCGCAAGAAGTCTCCTTGCTCCGGCACCATCTTGAATCTATATTGGGGGAGGAGACTTCGGCAGAGCATAAACACTGGCATGAATTGATTGGGCTGAATGGCCTGTTTTTGTGCTGTATATTCCATGTGATCCTATTTCAAAGGCATGTATTTTATCCGAGAGTATATGCAAATAAAATAAAAGGCTCTTGAAGGTGTGCAAAGGTGCAATTAGTGAAAACTTGCCATGCTAATTAATTCAATCTAGAGCTTGACTAGATTGGCTGAACAAGTCGACTTCAGCCTTTCTAAAATTACATCGCATCATAGAATCCCTAAAGTGCAGAAGGAGGCCATTCGGCCCATCAAGTTTGCACTGATCACAATCCCACCCAGACCCTATTCCCGTAACCCCTCATATTTACCTTGCTAACCCCTCGCCGACACTCGGGTTAACTTAGCATGGCCAATCCATCTAACCTGCACATCTTTGGATTACCACGGAGGATCGCAGAAACTGGATTCATTGGAAATAAGCTGCGTTTGAAACTTCCTCAATTGTTTGTGCTGGTTGGACTGCTTTCAGGTGAGGAACTGGTGGAACCTTCACTTCACTGACCTTAAGCCCAAGTGCGAATGGGGATTTGTCAAGGTGAAATGCAATCTAACCAATCCTATTCTTTCTGAATCCACGAGTTGTTCACTGTGTCAAAAGCATTTCTGAGGCTGTTTTGATGTAAATAGTTAATATTACCATAAAATGCATTGAGTTAACATATCGCATATATAATTTTATCTCACTCTTTGCCATCTGTTGGGTAATATATCATATAATTTACCTGTCTAAATCTGATTCCATTGTACTCTGAGGACCCGAGCTCATTTGAGGTGAGAGCTATCAGCGCACTCATTACCATATATCACAAAATGACTTAACATTTGGAAGTGGCACAAACTTACAAAGGTGAAGGACAAACAGTACAAGGAATTCTCAAATGGAAGTCTCCAAATGTACATAAAACATGATTAATATCTCGCTGTTTATGCGTCACTTCATTTATCCATGGAACGGGATTGCTAAACAGTCGAAGAGTTTGCGAGGTGGTCCTATGAATTCTTCACCTAATCCTCACTGTGCTGGGTTAACGTTACAAAAATAACAGTTGGCCTTGAAAGCAATGATTAACATTCAGGGATGTCTAACGATCAGGGAAGTACGTAATCGCAAAGATAATTTTGAGAGAAAAGACAGCAAAATATTGGCTGGGATTTTACCAGCACACCCGTTCCAATTCTAGGGGCAGGCAAGGCTCGGAGAATGGCATTCTCTGTTGGCCTCAGGCTGAATCGTATGAACCTCGGTGGACGTGCTGGTAAAATTCCGCCCATTGTGTTACGTTTATAAAGTCTTTCATTTAGGGGGTGAATGGGAACTGAGGGATAAAATTCTGAAGTGGGTGCAGAAACAGAGGGCCCTGAAGCTGGCAAGACAGGTTAGGAAAGTGGATAAAGAGGCAAACGTGATCCTTGGATCACATGGTTCCGGTGGTTTGTGGTTGAGATGGGTATTAGGAGTCAGGAATTTTCCTGATCCTGTATTCCTGAGGATGTATGGAAGGGATTCACTCAATCTTTCTACCAGATGACATATGTGTCATGGGGGTGGACATGGACTGAAGACAGGCTCACCACTTCCAGACATAGGCCAGAGGCTGAACCAGGCTCAGAAGTTGGCCGCATGCTGATGCTGCCTGATATCGAAGGCCGGCTCCATAAATGAGAACATGAGTGACTCCAAATGATAAATAATGCAATGCAGTTTTATGACCCTGTTCACCCTCTCTTCATCACCATACCCACCCTCAGCACTCCCCTGTCCCCCTCTGACCACCCTTACCCAGCGTTCAGTTTTGACCTTCCTCATTGCAATTACTTCGAACTCCCATAGATATATCAAACAAAAATCATTAGCCAAATAGATCATTGGAAAAATAAACATGCAGTGTAATTCAAAGTAATCGTATCATTTAAAACCAACTTGAAAGAATCTCCAGCCTTCTAAAGATGTCAGAAATGGTCAAAGCCAACCGGCCAATCTTTTGTCCTATTTTACCTCCATAGCCTTTCAGGCTCAGTGACACAGATACACCTCGGACTGGAGCATTTCATGATGATCTGCAAAGCAGGAAAAAGTCTTCCCACCTCCAGATCACAGTTCATGACCTCTCTCACCTGGCCTATATCATGAGGCCTTCCCAATCATGGTTGCCTCCGTGAAAATTACAGGGAATCTATAAACTGGCTGTTTTTAAACTGGTGCCAGCAACAGTAGGAGGTGGGGGTCATGAGCTCAGGTTTCCTCCCACAGTCCAAAGGTGTTCAGGTTAGGTGGATTGGCCATGCTAAATTGCCCCTTAGTGTCCCAGGATATGTAAATTAGGGGGATTGGCCATGTTAAATTGCCCCTTAGTGTCTCAAGATGTGTAGGTAAGGTGAATTGGCCATGCTAAATTGTCCCTTAGTGTCTCAAGATGTGTAGGTTAGGGGGATTAGTCATGGTAAATATGTGGGATTATGAGGATAGGGCCTGGGAAGCTACTCTGTCTGAGAGTCGGCGCAGGCCTGATGGGCCGAATAGCCACCTTTGGTGATTCTATGGTTTAAGAGAAGGTTCAGAAGAGATTTGGCAGAAGCATTCAAACTGGTGAAGAGTCTGGGCATAAAAGATGGGAACAAATTGGTGGAGGGGTTGAGAACTTGACGACAGGTGATTGACAAAAGAACCCAATGTGACATGAGGCAAATCTGCTTTACCCAGTGAATAGTTAGGAACTGAACTGCACTGTCTGAGAGGGTGGCGAGTGGATAGAATCTGGAATGCACTGTCTGAGAGTGTGGTGGAGACAGATTCACACAGCGAGTGGTTAGGATCTGGAATGCACTGTCTGAGAGTGTGGTGGAGACAGATTCACACAGCGAGTGGTTAGGATCTGGAATGCACTGTCTGAGAGTGTGGTGGAGACAGATTCACACAGCGAGTGGTTAGGATCTAGAATGCACTGTCTGAGAGTGTGGTGGAGACAGATTCACACAGCGAGTGGTTAGGATCTGGAATCACTATCTGACAGTGTGGTGGAGACAGGTTCACACAGCAAATAGTGAAGATTCAAGCAATGCTTTCAAAGGAGAATCGGATAAGGGGTCTTGAGCCCTATAAATAGTAACATAGACCATGATAGGCCATGGTAGAGACAGGTATGAGGAGTCAGGAATTATCCTGACCCATGATCCCAGGGGAAGGGAGGGGGAGTGGTAGGTAAGTTGCTCTTACAGAGAGCCTGCAAGGGTTCAATGACCCACTTTTCTGTGCTGTAACCTTAATTCCAGTTGTACCAAAGATCCAGGTATTTAACAGACAGCCAAAGATCCAATACGGTGGACACTGTGCATGCTCTAATTCCAGGCCGGAAGCGAATCTGCCATCCCATTGGCTTAGGATCCCTTCATTGACAGTAGAGCCTGTGACAACAACTGATAGTCAACCAATCAAAATTTTCATCACACACAGTGGGGAAGAATTTTGCTATTTTAAACTTTCATGGGACAATATCTGCTAAATAATTTGTCAATACTGCTCAGACATCGCAGTATACTCATCGCAGGGTCATTTTATATTAAATTATTTTACTTGTGCACAGGGCGTGGTATTGCTGCCAATTACCAACATATGTTGCAATTCCTAACAACGATCTGGCTTACCAGGCCATTTCATTGGGCAGTTAAGGATCGATGACATTGCTGTGAGTTTAAATTCACAAAGCGGCCAGACATGGTAAGAATAGCAGATTTCTTTTCCAAAAGGACTTGAATAAGTGTGTGGCATGGTGGCACAGTGATTAGCACTGTTGCCTCACAGTACCATGGTTCGATTCCCGGCTTGGATCACTGTCTGTGTGGAGTTTGCACATTCTCCCCGTGTCTGCGTGGATTTCCCCTGTTTCCTCCCACAGTTTGAAAGATGTGGTGGTTCGGTGTTTTGATCATTGACCATGCTAAAGTCAGCTGGATCATTTTGCCAATCTGGTAGCTTTATGGTCATAAAATCATTGAATCCCAGAAGTGCAGAAGGAGGTCTTTCGGCCCATCGAGGCTGCACTGACCCCCGACAGAGCATCTTACCCAGGCCCTATCCTTTCACCCCACATATTCACCCTGCCAATTCCCCTAACCTATACATCTTTGGTCACTAAGGGACAATTTAGCATGGCCAATTCACCTAACCTGCACATCTTTGGAGTGTGCGAGGAAACCAGAGCACCCAGAAGAAAACCCACACAGGTGCAGGGAATGTGCAAACACCACACAGACAGTGACCTGAGGCTGGAATTGAACCCAGATTCCTGGCATAAAGGCAGCAGCACTAACCACTGTGCCACTCTTATTCATTACTAATACAAAAACAGAAAATGCTGGAAAATCTCAGCAGGTCTGACAGCATCTGTGGGGAGAGAATAGAGCAAATAGAGAGAATATTTTCTGCTTTTGTTTCAGATTCTAGCATCCGCAGTATTTTGCTTTCATCTTAGTGTTAGCACTATTCTCCCCCCACCTGTTGTCAGATCTGCTGAGATTTTCCAGCATTTTCTGTTTTTGTTTCAGATTAAAATTTCTCTAAAATAATGAGGGACACAGATCAGCTAGTCAACATCTTTTCCCAAAGGTAGGGGAGTCTAAAAATAGAGGGCACAGGTTTAAGGTGAGAGGGGAGAGATACAAAAGGGTCCAGAGGGATAATCTTTTCACACAGAGGGTGGTGAGTGACTGGAACAGACAGGTATTAGTAGAGGCGGGTACAATTCTGTCTTTTAAAAAGCATTTAGACAGTTACATGGGTAAAATGGGTAGAGAGGGATATGGGCCAAATGCGGGCAATTGAGACTAGTTTAACGGTAAAAAAAAGGGCAGCATGGACAAGTTGGGCTGAAGGGTCTGTTTCCATGCTGTAAACCTCTATGACTCTATAGCATCCGCAGTATTTTGCTTTTATTTAATTACTAATACTTTTCATTCCAGATTGATTTAATTAAATGAATTTAAATTCTGTCATAGTGGGGTTTGCACCCATGTCAACAGGCTTGGTGGCAGAGTGGTTAGCGCTGCTGCCTCACAGCACCAGGGACCTGGATTCGATTCCCAGCTTGGGTCACTGTCTGTGTGGAGTTTGCACATTCTCCCCCTGTCTGGGTGGGGTTTCCTTCAGGTGCTCCGGTTTGCTCCCACATTCTGAAAGATGTGCTGGTTAGGTACATTGACCCGAACAGGTGCTGGACTGTGGCGATACGGGGAATTTCACAATAACTTCATTGCAGTATTAATGTGAGCCTTATTTGTGACTAATAAATAAATACATTTTTATATTAGCCCAATACATCACCATTGAAATGAGGATCAAGGCCCAATTGAGGCTGAACACACACCAACCACTGCGTCCAAAAATGGGAGTGCATGAATTTCTGGTGCTTATGTCTGGATGTAATATTGCAACATATGTTGGTCTGTCCAAATTTTCGGCTAAACACTCAACATGTCTTCAATGCTGTTGACATCATTCCTCCTCACAGGGTCACGGTGAATGTAATGCCACTTTCTCAGCCGTAGTGTTCGAATCCCACTGGCTTGACAAGACAGCCTTTGCCAACATGTCATGCAGCACTGAGGGGTGGCTAATGAGGGTTTCGGGGGGGAAGTGGGGGGTTAGCAGATTGGCCCTATGACTTGTGTATCTTTGGTCAAGCTCGTTACCCAAGATATTTGTACGGCTGGGCACACTCCAGCGTGGGGAACCTTTGGGGTGGGCACTTTTGTTACCAGTCCTTTTTATTCCACTCTGCAGCAGAGCTGGCACTGATTTAAATGAAAGCGCTGTTGTGATCAGCAATGGGTTCATTTGCCATCTGTGTACAACAGCTCCCAGCCCCCCCACCCCCCCCCCCCACCCCCACACCTCCCCCTCCACCTGCCCATGCCCCCACTCCCTCCATTGCCCACCCTTCCTGAATCCCAAGTTTTCTTTTGCCACAAAGTCACGGAATGCAGAGTAGACATTCCCTACCTCTGCCACCGGAGAATTAAGAGTCATGGTGGCATTGTAAAAATTAACTCAGCTGTACCTAATAGCATCTGAATGGTTTCCTGGTAACCTCTCCTGTGAAGCTTCATATGGCCTGTATTTGTAAATATTGAGAGGGGAGTTGGGGGGAGAGGGGAGGGAGAAGGGTGGTGGGGGACACATTGGCATAAAGCCTCCACATTCAGGAGAAATCTTGCTACAAGCTGGGCAAGCAGTGTTTGCCAAGACGCCATATGGGAGCCATGGCAGGGACTTTTATATATCTCTTTTTTTTTCAAAAAATAATTAAATGTTGATGGCGGAGTTCAAATGGTTCGTTGAAATTCAAAAGCGTTAAGAGAGAGAGAAAAAAAGCAGATTTTGTGTGCGGAATGCACTCAAAGGAACAGAAATCGCAGCAGAAGTTAAAACCACTTTGCAGCAGTGATCAGCGTGCGTAACCATGGTACTAATTTGATCATAATATAGTCATCTCTGAAGATTACAGCTATTCAATTAAATATTCTAATTAACCTGAAGTATTAGGCAAATGATACTAATTACAAATATTCTCCTGAGAGTCGAGGCAATGAAAAGCACGCTTGCAACTGATACTTCTAGCCAATGTTTCGTTACACAATGTCCTGTGTCATAGTCTTTGGAATATTAAAATGCAGTTAATTTGCGTAAACCTCATTTGTTTAATGACATTAGCATTTTGTTTGAAATTGTAATAAACATGTACATCCCACTTCCAACCAAAATTTAAAATGAGTGCACTCTTGGGGTAAGCTCAGCATTCCCGCTTACGGATCCGGCACTTTACTCAGTGAGTGGAACAGTTTAACTTAACTTTGGACCATTAAACATATTGAAATTGTTTAAAATTGCTTATAATTTGTCTCCACCAATAAGAATAGAAGAGCGTGGCTAAAATTTTATTACGCGAAGACTTTTTTTTATCTCCACCCAGAGAGCTCACAGTCTCAGAGGTGAACTTTTCGCGCAGTTTAGAAAATAATCAAATCTTTTTTTCCCCCCTCTTGCTTAGAACGTACAGAATGTTTCTCTCTATTCTCATTTAACCCTACTCAGGCTGGCAGCACAGACAAAACCAAATTGGTTCTCCTTCACCCTAAAGAATAAATAATTCGACAGTGTGAGATGCTTTATGTAACACCAGCAGCTGGGAATCTTCGGGATCATGTGAAGGATCATTCGGCCAATGATCAGGAAATATCCGGGTTGTAAAAGGATCTGCCCCCGCTGGACTTCATGCAGTTGGATACGGACATCCGGGTGGGGAAAGTTGGGGGGTTGGGTGGGGGGGGGGGGGGGGGTGGTGGTGTTGGCTAAATGAAAAATAAAGCATTTTCTTTTCTTTGCAAAGGCTGCAAGTACAACTTAACTCAAGAACAGCTTCTTCCATGCTGCCATCAGAATCTAAGAATCTCTGCAGTGCAGAAGGAGGCCATTTGGCTCATCGAGTCTGCACCGAACCACAATCCCACCCAGCCCCTATCCCCGTAGCCCCATGTATTTACCTTGTTAGTCCCCCTGATGCTAATTGGCAATTTAGCATGGCCAATCAACCTGACCCACACATCTTTCAGACTGTGGGAGGAAACCGGCGTACCCGGAGGAAACCCACGCAGACACGGGGAGAACGTGCAAACTCCGCACAGACAGTGACCCAAGCCAGGAATCGAACCTGGGTCGCTGGCACTGTGAGGCAGCAGTGCTAGCCACTGTGCCACTGTTTCGCCCTGAATTTGAATGGACCTATCTTCTATTAAGCTGATCTTCTGCTACACCCTAGCTATGACTGTTACACTACATTCTACACCCTCTCCTTTCCTTCTCCCCTCTATGAACGGTATGCTTTGTATTTTAAATTTTTTTTTATTATTAGTCACAAGTAGGCTTACATTAATACTTCAATGAAGTTACTGTGAAAATCCCCAAGTTGCCACACTCCGGCGCCTGTTCGGGTACACTGAGGGAGAATTTAGCATGACCAATGCACCTAACCAGCACGTCTTTTGGATTGTGGAAGGAAACTGGAGCACCTAGAGGAAACCCACGCAGACACGGGGAGAATGTGCAAACTCCACACAGACAGTGACCCAAGCCAGGAATTGAACCTGGGTCCCTAGCGCTGAGGCAGCAGTGCTAACCACTGCACCACTTTTCTCTGTGTACCAATACATGTGACAATAACAAATCAAATCAAACCAAGTACTGTCAGGGTCTGTTTCCATCCTACAACATTCTACCAAAAGCTAGAAGTGACCGATGGAGCCTCCTACAGCCACAGCAGAGTCCTCTTTCTAACTCTGACGAAGGGTCACCCTGACTCGAAATGTTGGCTCTATTCTCTCTCCACAGATGCTGTCGGACCTGCTGAGATTTTCCAGCACTTTCTGCTTTTATTCCTCTTTCTAACTGCTGCACTTCTCAGGCAGTGTTAACTCTCCATATCCTGGCATTATCTTATCTCAAATTCCCACAAGGGATAATAGAAATCCCTGCAGATAAAGAAAATCGGTGACAAAAGACAAGGAAGGTAAGGCAGAAACTAAAAATACTGAAAATGTATTTATACAGCACCTCTTCACTTTCAGAAATGTCCTGGAATGTGCTGAAAAATATATTCACACCAATGATGTGGATGTCACTGGCAAGGCAGCAATACGTCCATCCCTATGTCCGAGACGTTTTTAGGGAAATCCTTGTCTTGCACTGCTGCAGTTAACAAATAATTATACCCTTCAATGGCAATGAATAATTTTGAAATGTTCTCATGCAGCCAAATGTGGCAAACAAATTTCACCCATAGCACATAGTTAACAACTGCAAACGGATCATAGAATCACAGAATTGCTACAGCGCAGAAGGAGGCCATTCGGCCCAATGGGTCTGCACTAGCTCTCCGAACGAACATCATGGGCGGCATGGTGGCACAGTGGTTAGCACTGCTGTCTCACAGCGCCAGGGACCTGGGTTCGATTCCCGGCTTGGGTCACTGTCTGTGTGAATCTACACGTTCTCCCCGTGTCTGCGTGGGTTTCCTCCGGGTGCTCTGGTTTCCTCCCACAGAGAAAAGATGTGAGGGCTAGGTGCATTGGCCATGCTAAATTCTCCCTCTGTGTAACCAAAGAGGCGGTGGAATGTGGCGACTAGGGGATTTTCACAGTAGCTTCATTGCAGTGTTAATGCAAGCCTACTTGTGACACAAATCAATAAACTTAAAACTTAATGAGTTTGTGCCATTCCCCTGTCTATTCTTCGTACCCCTGCACATTGTTTCTATTTAAGCAATCGCCCAATGCCCTTTTGAATGCCTCCATTGAACCTGCCTCCACTACGTGTCCAGGAAGTGCATTCTATACCCCATCCACTTGCTGCATGAAAAAGATTTTTCTCACATCACATTTGCTTCTTTTGCAAATCACTTTCGATCTGTGCCCCCCTCGTTCTCCATCCTTGTCATGTTGGCAGTGGACAATCCTCACCTTAAAATTGCTCTGCGAATTCGGTCAGAAGGTATTGGTTTGGAATTCTTTTGCTCACTATTGTAACAGGGGCATAAATTCATTCAAAGTAATTCCCTGGGGATGCACACCGAGACAAATATCAACTGCTACTAGAGGGTCGTCAACTCTTTGGTCCGCCCGAAACTTGCTGATCTTCCAGTGCAAAGATTTGTCCTCGACCGAGTGTTGCAGACTGGCACATTCCAAGGTCCAGGACTACGTGCTGAGGGACACACTCAAGCTTGGGGCAGCCGCCGCAAAGGCACAATGGGGAAAGGCCACAGTTTAAAGTCTTTCAATCAAGGCAGACCGAGGGGCCACTAACTGTAAAAAACCCTCGGACTGCGTAACTGTGTGTGACTCTGTAAAAACAGCACACAGTGAAATGTGACGATTGTATATAGTTTGTTGAAGAACTGAACTGGAATGTATGCAATGTTTTGGAACTGAGCACTGTAAAATATTGAAGTTAAGGAAATTGTAAATATGACTGTTTTTGCACTGTTTGTAATGATACTGTATAAGGCTCTGGTCAGACCCCATTTGGAATATTGTGAGCAGTTTTGGGCCCCACATCTAAGGAAGGATGTGCTGGCCTTGGAAAGGGAAGGAGCAGCACTCCGAAAGCTAGTGGCTTGTGCTACCAAATAAACCTGTTGGACTTTAACCTGGTGTTGTGAGACTTCTTACTTGGAAAGGGTCCAGAGGAGGTTCGCAAGAATGATCCCTGGAATGAAGAGCTTGTCAGATGCGGAACGGTTGAGGACTCTGGGTCTGTACTCGTTGGAGTTTAGAAGGATGAGGGGGGATCTTATTGAAACTTACAGGATACTGCGAGGCCTGGATAGAGTGGGCATGGAGAGGATGTTTCCACCAGTAGGAAAAACTAGAACCAGAGGGCATGACCTCAGGCTAAAAGGACGATCCTTTAAAACAGAGATTAGGAGGAATTTCTTCAGCCAGAGAGTGGTGAATCTGTGGAACTCTTTACCGCAGAAGGCTGTGGAGGCCAGGTCATTGAGTGTCTTTAAGGCAGAGATAGATAGGTTCTTGATTAATAAGCGGATCAGGGGTTATGAGGAAAAAGCAGGAGAATGGGGATGAGAAAAAAATCAGCAATGATTGAATGGTGGAGCAGACTCGATGGGCCAAGTGGCCTAATTCTGCTCCTATACCTTATGGTCTTATGGAAATGTTGGTTCTGTAATGGTTTATTTCAGAGTATTTATGAATAAAGTATATTTTTGAAATAAAAAAAATCCCCCATTAAAATCTATCGGTTAATACGTGTTAGAATAGCAAACAACAACATTTTACGGCAGCATTAGCACAGGATAAATTCAAGGCTGATTTCAAAAGAAAATCTTTAAATGTATGGACAGGATTTTAAAGGAAGGGAGTAGAAAAGCAAATTGTAAAAAGGTCACGTTGACCAGGGAGAGGGAGGGAACTGCAAAGGTTGTTGCAAAACTGGTTCGACAAGGTTTTGGGATTAACTGAAAGATTCAAGTCTTTTCAAATGCTAATGTCAATAAAGGTTCATTAAGACCATTGAGTGGATCTATTCAGTCACCTCACTCTAATGGCAAAGGCTTCAGTTGAATTTTCAGCCCAAGTTTGCGAATGATCCTTTGAAATACGAAGGGTGTTCTATCTCTCCAATTTATTTTAATAAATTCCTCCAGTGCTATAGAATTTGATAACACCTTCCCACTCTTGCAGTTGAGTTTTATTATTTTGACCACGAGGAGAGAAGCCAGGGATCAGAGATGAGGACAGAAGAGATTTACAAGAAGTGATATTTCCTTTAGGATTGGTTATATTCTGGTTCCAAGTAAGAAAGAAAATAGCCAGGAAAAGATTAAACGCACACACACACATCACACGTAGACACAGACAAGGTGGCAAGGTGGCACAATGGTTAACACTGCTGTCTCACAGTGCCAGGGGCCTGGGTTCGATTCCCAGCTTGGGTCACTGTTTGTGTGGAGTTTGTATGTTCTCCCAATGTCTGCGTGGTTTTCTCCGGGTGCTTCGGATTCCTCCCACGGTCCAAAGATGTGCAAGTTAGGTGCATTGGCCATGTTAAATGCTCCCTCAGTGTACCCGAACAGGTGCCTGAGTGTGGTAACTAGGGGATTTTCACACTAACTCTATTGCAGTGTGAATGTAAGACTAGTTGTGATTAATAAATAAACTTTAAAATACACACTCATCCCAATGAGGGTAGGTTACAGAAAATGCTGAATAAACTCAACAGGTCTGGCAGCATCTGCGGAGAGAGAAACAAACTTAACATTTCAAGTCCAAGATGACCCTTCGACAGAAGGTTTTTATTTGAAGGTTAAATTGAGGTTAAGAAAATGCTGACAAAGTAGTGATTTTCATGGTGCATTTGCCTCCCTTTTCCTATGGAACTTATTTTATTCTGAATTCCAGCCTCAATTGCCAGCTCACTTATTACCTCTGACCTGTTGAAAAGTTGTGGGTTCAAGACTCAGATCTGTACAAAATCTAGGCAGACATTTGATCCTGATCAGCAGTTGAGTGAGTGTCAACATTCATATGAGATGTTAAACTGAGTCCTGACCCACGCCTTATATATTATATATTACCCCCTAGACTAGGGAGTAATGCGATGGGAGGATATGGCAGGGAAGGCAGCTAATTATAGGTAAATGTAGTGAAGTGAGATTCCCGAACTTCCTGGGTGGGAACCTCGTTCTGACACTGGCAAAGGTGGGGTTGGGGAATTGGAAAATGAAATCTCGCTGGTGAGATTCTCATTTTCGCAGTCCCACACAAATTTGTGCCCTTCTCTCCTTTTACGCAAACAGGAGCACAAAATCCAACCCGACACCCCCCCCCCCCAACCCCCCCCCCCCCCCCCCCCCCCCCCCCACACACACCCCCATGACCACCACGATAAAGGAGGAGAGGATAGGATGAGAATTTTAAACCTTAGAGCCCAGGCAGCTATCAATGAAGAGGCAAAATCAGGAATGGGTTGATATACCATCATAATCTACACGCTAGCTATGACTGGATGTACTTCTGAGGCTGTACAAGGCTCCGGTCAGACCCCATTTGGAATTATGTGAGCAGTTTTGGGCCCCGTATCTAAGGAAGGATGTGCTGGCCTTGGAAAGGGTCCAGAGGAAGTTCAGAAGAATGATCCCTGGAATGAAGAGCTTGTCGTATGAGGAACAGTTGAGGACTCTGTGTCTGTACTCATTGGAGATTAGAAGGATGAGGGGGGACCTTATTGAAACTTACAAAATACTGCGAGGCCTGGATAGAGTGGATGTGGGATAGGATGTTTCCACTAGTAGGAAAAACTAGAACCAGAGGGCACAAACTCAGGCTAAAGAGACAGTCCTTTAAAACAGAGATGAGGAGGAATTTCTTCAGCCAGAGAGTGGTGAATCTGTGCAAGTCTTTGCTGCAGAACACTGTGGAGGCCAGATCATTGAGTGTTTTTAAGACAGAGATTGATAGATTCTTGATTAATAAGGGGATCAGGGTTTATGGGGTAAAGGCAGGAGAATGGGGATGAGGAAAAAAATCAGCCATAATTGAATGGCGGAGCAGACTCGATGGGCCGAGTGGCCTAATTCTGCTCCTATGTCTTATGGCCTTATGATTGTAACACTACATCCTGCACTCTCTCGCTTCCTTCTCTATGAACGGTATGCTTTGTCTGTATAGCACGCAAGAAACAATACTTTTCACAGCGTACTAATACATGTGACAATAATAAATCAATTCAAATCAAAATCAAATCAAATCTTTATTCATGTTAGAATACAGTAAATCCTTGTAAGCTGCGTGCAATTTGTTACAATTGGTACTTTGTACATGTTTAATTCAATAAACGTACCATGTGAGCGGAAACACGTTTAAGTGTACAAATAAGCCAGCGAGGTCACCTCTGTCTAAAGTGTAGCTTACTTAAAGTTAAATACATTTTAAAGTGTTCCCATGCTGTCACCAGACAATTCATAACAAGGCTTCCTCACCTGAATAAATAAGCACGTAAACCTAACAGCAAACTCGCCCAGGTTAATACCTTGATTGTTGGCACAGCTGGGGAATTGCACTCTCGATGGAACAAGCATGTTTTGGCACTCTACTTGTGGATAACAATGAAAGAAAAACAAGTTGTCAAGGAATTAAAAGCATTCAAAGTGTCAGAACTGGTTTTCTTTTCATGAAATACATCAAAATAAACACAATTTCTTGCGATTACAATCATCTTTAATTCTCCCTATTTTCTCCAACTACTTTTTTTATGGCGATTGTTTATATAATTTGTATTAATTCCAATATCCTGGAATACAAATGTCGGGCGGGATTCTCTGGCCGTGCTCCCCTCAAAACCTGAGAATCCTGCCCGAGGTCAACGGACCTTTACCTGGTGCGCCCCTCCGCCTGCCACAATTCCCGTGGCGGACAGGACGGGAGAATTCGGCCGTTATATCTTAGAATCCATACAGTACAGAAGAGGCCATTCGGCCCATCATGCCTGTGCCAAGTCTCCGATAGATCATCTTACCCAGACCCTATCCCTGTAACCCAACCTATTTACTCCGCCAATCCACCTAACTTGCACATCTTTGTTGTGGGAAGAAACTGGAGCACCTGGAGGAAAGGATGTTATTAAACTAGAAAGAGTGCAGAAAAGATTTACCAGGATGCTACTGGGACTTGATGGTTTGAGTTATAAGGAGAGGCTGGATAGACTGGGACTCTTTTCTCTGGAGCGTAGGAGGCTTAGGGGTGATCTTATAGAGCTCTATAAAGTACTGAGGGGCATAGATCAGCTCGATAGTCAATATCTTTTCCCAAAGGTAGGGGAGTATAAAACTCGAGGGCATAGGTTTAAGGTGAGAAGGGAGAGATACTAAAGGGTCCAGAGGGGCAATTTTTTCACACAGAGGATGTTGAGTGTCTGGAACAAGCTGCCAGAGGTAGTAATAGAGGCAGGTACAATCTTGTCTTTTAAAAAGCGTTTAGACAGTTACATGGGTAAGACGGGTATAAAGGGATGTGGGCCAAATGCGGGCAATTGGGACTAGCTTAGGGGTTTAAAAAATGGCGGCCTGGACAAGTTGGGCCGAAGGGCCTGTTTCCATGCTGTAAACCTCTATGACTCTATGACTATGACTCTAAACTGATTCAGACATGGGGAGAACGTGCAAACTATACAGTCACCCAAAGTTGAAATTGAACTCAGGTCCCCAGTGCTGTGAGGCAGAAGTGCCAACCACTGTGCCACCGCGCTGCCCATGGCCACTGTGCCATCCTCTATGTGTGGTTTTGATATGAAAGCATTGTGCTTATTTCCTGGGGTCTCCTAGGTCTGAAAGTCTTTCAGGAGATGGGACTCGCTGTGAAGATTGGCTGAAGATCGGCTGTCAAGGCTAAATCTTTTAGCTATTTCTGGAGTGCCAGAAATTTAACCATGTCAATCTTTATGTGACAATCCAAGAGGGCTGTCGTCAGATGAGTAGTAAGTGTAACAGCAGGAGTCGAAAAGCATCTGGATAGGACAACTCATCTGTGCATCAAAGTGTTTTAAGATGGATAATTCCTTTTTATTAAATTTATGCGATGAACCACATCCTCAGTGTAAGTGTAAATTACCATCTTAATTCCAGTGAGTGGGAAAGGCCAATATGATGGAGCAATGACCCATCACAGGTAGGAACTACTATTTGGTACCTACCCATTAAATATTCCTCATTCTCCTTTCCCTGATAGAATCCATACAATCATAAAATCCTTACAGTGCAGATAGAAGCCACCGAGTCTGCACCTACTCTCCAAAAGAGCATCTTACCCAGACGCACACCCCCTCTTCCCCCTCGCCGCCCCCAATCACCATAATTCCACCCATTTAGCATGGCCAATCCATCTAACCTACACATCTTTGGACACCAAAGGGTAATTTAGCATGGCCAATCCACCTAACCTGCACGTCTTTGGACACCAAGGGGCAATTTAGCATGGCCAATCCACCTAACCTGCACATCTTGTGTAAATATATGCAGGTAGCGTGGGATGGAGTGGGCAGTGGGGAGGTTCATAGAATCATAGAGTGCCTACAGTGCAGAAGGAGGCCATTTGGCCCATCGAGCCTGCACCGACAACAATCCCACCCAGCCCCTGTCCCCGTAACCCCACATATTTTCTCTGCTAATCCCCCTGGTACTAAGGGGCAATTTAACATGGTCAATCCACCTAACCCACACATCTTTGGACTGTGGGAGGAAACCGGAGCACCCGGAGGAAACCCATGCTGACACAGGGAGAATGTGCAAACTCCACACAGACAGTGACCCAAGACGGGAATTGAAGCCGGGTCCCTGGCGCTGTGAGGCAGCAGCGCTGACTACTATGCCACCGTGCCGCCGGTTCATATGGAGTATTAACACTGGCACAGACCGAATGGTGGGTTTCTTCTCTCTCTCTCTCTGTGCAGGTTTCCCAACATCAACAGTACATTGCCACACCAGCTGATGCAGATAATTTAAAAGGACATTTTGAGCAGAGATTCCTTCGGTACTGCTGCTGTGACTGATGTAAGAAAATCAGCCAGAGGAGGGCATGAGACAAGCAAGGCATCTTTGACGGTACCAGTCTTTTCCCCCTCCCTCCTCTGGTCTGCCCATCCAAGGCTGAAGCTCTCTATCCACACGCAATCCCTGCTGCAGGTGAGTGAGTAGGAGTGACAGTCACGACCGTGACACATCACCCTTTGGTTTTAAGTTAATTGCTCAACAGCTTGCATTGCCAGGCTGCCCGCTGTTTCTACACTTGTTTAATTTTCAAACAATCAAAAATCAAATTCTCATTATTACCCAGCAACATATGCTAACCTCATCAAAAAGCTTCTTGTATTTATTTAAATGAAAGCTGCAGCATATTCCTGGAAGCCTTCTTTCTGTTTTCACACAAAACTGTGCCATTTATTTTGTTTATTGTAAATTACGTTGATGGCCACGCCAAATTAGAATGTGGTGCGGGCAATATGGGACAATGGTTTATTCACCGGCAAAACCTGCCATCAAAATCTTCGCCCGTAGAAGCAACAGGGTGACAGGTTATATCGGTGGTAGTAGGCTGGATGCAGATTTGAAGTTACTGTCAGATCGGCCATGATTTTATTAAATGGCGGGGCAAGCTCGAGGGGCTGAATGGCCTACTCCTACCCCCGCTCCTTGATTGTATGTATGCAGGTTTGTAGAATCTGATAGCTCCTCACACTCTCACCCAGAGTTCTTCTTTCTGCTATCTTAACACAAGTACTAACCACTTTAAAAGAAGACATTTCATTTCTATAGCGCCTCTTACAACCACTGGATACCTCAAAGCACTTCACCACCAATGAAGTATTTTTGTAGTGTTTGTAAGTTAAAAAATGCAGCAGTCAATTTGCCCACAACAAGTTCCCACAACAGCAATGTCAATAATGACTAAATCGTTTGTTTTAGTGATGTTGATTGAGGGGTGAATGTTGGCCAAGGCACCAAGCGGAATGCTTCTGTTCTGCTTCAAAACAGGGTCATGGTGGTTGTTGCTTAATGCCCTCTCCCAAGATGGGTCTGGAGACAGGAAGGATATTTAATTAGGCGGATCAGTCCCAATTGGGAACACTGCTACCATCTTACCTCTGGCTCAACTAAGTCTGGGACAGGATGCCCTTCCCACCCTTTCACCAACTGAAGCCTTCAAGTGTGCAATTAATGCCCACTTAAGGATCTCATCATAGAATCCCTACAGTGCAGGAGGAGACCATTTGGCCCATTGAACTTGTATTGACAACAATCCCACCCAAGCCCCAATCCCATTAACACACGTATTTACCCTGTTAATCCCCCTGAGAGGAGAATGTGCAGAATGGAGTGTTGCAGTCATAGCTAGGGTGCAGAGAAAGATCAGCTTAATATAAGGTAGGTCTATTCAAAAGTCTGATGGCAGCAGGGAAGAAGCTGTTCTTGAGTCGGTTGGTACGTGACCACAGACTTTTGTATCTTTTTCCTGATGGAAGGAGGTGGAAGAGAGTATGTCCGGGGTGTGTGGGGTCCTTGATTATGATGCTATTTGTTGCTGCTGTAAAGGATTTGGGCGCTTTTACGAATTCTAAGTTGCTCCGTAAATGCGCATTGTTTTTAAGATTAGGCCGGCTACTGCTGTTCACTATTTTTGTTTCTCTCAATGCTTCTCCCCTGCTGCCATCAGACTTTTGAATGGACTTACCTCGCATTAAGTTGATCTTTCTCTGCACCCTAGCTATGACTCTAACACTACATTCTGCACCCTCTCCTTTCCTTCTCTATGAACACTGTCTTGTCTGTATAGCGCGCAAGAAACAATACTTTTCACTGTATCTCAATACATGTGACAATAATAAATCAAATCAAATCAAAAATCAATTCAATGCTGTGCCCACAAGGCAGGTGCCCTCTCGATTGAAGTGAATGGAACTCTTAACAAGTGAGGCAAAAGTAATCAGGGCTCACAACGTTTGACAAAACTGCAGATGTAACAACAAATCTGGAACAATATTAGCTTTGCAAATTGCAATACCCACCAAAGCTGCCGATGCCATCTGTGGCATATTCGAGTTCTGGGACAGATGTCATACTTTGTGCATCAAACTCAAATCAGTTTCCATTTTAAACATCGCGTTTAAGGTAATTTTCATCTTGATTTCGAACATACTTGATTGTCGCAACGCTCAAATAATTAAAGCCTACTTAATCAAACGAATGAACCACAAGGCGTGAAGAAAATGTGTTTATCAAACAGTATCTCCTTTCAACGTGTGTTGCCAACATAACATGACTGTTTTACATTCAGGTATTTAACACAAAGTGGAAAAGATCTGACGATATAAACCCGATCACATTAAGTGATTCTGTTACATGCAGCAGCAAGTATTCGATTTGATTTGATTTATTATTGTCACGTCTATTAGTATACAGTGAAAAGTATTGTTTCTTGCGCGCTATACAGACAAAGCATACTGTTCATAGAGAAAGAAATGCAGAATGTAGTGTTACAGTCATAGCTAGGGTGTAGAGAAAGATCAACTTAATATAAGGTAAGTCCATTCAAAAGTTTGATGGCAGCAGGGAAGAAGCTGTTCTTGAGCCGGTTGGTACATGTCCTCAGACTTTTGTATCTTTATGCCAATGGTAGAAGGCGGAAGAGAGAATGTCCCGGGTGCGTGGGGTCCATAATTATGCTGGCTGCTTTTCTGAGGCAGCGGGAAGTGTAGACAGAGTCAATGGATGGGAGGCTGGTTTGCATGATGGACTGGGCTTCATTCACGACCCTTTGTAGTTTCTTGCGGTCTTGGTCAGAGCAGGAGCCATACCAAGCTGTGATACAACCAGAAAGAATGTTTTCTATGGTGCATCTGTAAAAGTTCGTGAGAGTCATAGCGGACGCACCAAATTTCCTTAGTCTTCTGAGAAAGTAGAGGCGTTGGTGGGCTTTCTTAACTATAGGGTTGGCATTGGGGGGACCAGGACAGGTTGTTAGTGATCTGGACACCTAGAAACCTGAAGCTCATGACCATTTCTACTTCGTCCCCATCGATATGGACAGCGGCATGTTCTCCATTACCCCTCCTGAAGTTGATGACTGTCTCCTTCATTATGTTGACATTGAGGGGGAGATTATTGTTGCCGCACCATTTCACCAGATCCTCTATCTCATTCCTGTACTCCATCTTGTCATTGTTTGAGACCCAATGCGGTGGTGTCATCAGCAGACTTGAAAATTGAGTTGGAGGGGAATTTGGCCACTTGTTGTTTTATTTGTCGCCGAGATGTGGGTGAGGTTGGCAAGTCTGACATTTATTGGCCATTCCTTGTTGCCTTACAAAGCTGGTCGAGGGTCTGGTCCATGAACCCCAGCAGTCGTGGCGTTGTGAGCACATCACTCCCACGATGGTCTCACAGGAAACTCCAGGTTGCTTATTCTGGGGATGAAAGGGTTGACGTATGAGGAGAGATTAAACAGTTTGAGCTTACATTCACTGGAGTTTAGAAGGATGAGAAGGGATCTGATCAAGGTATATAAAATACTAAAAGGGATTGATAAAGTAAACGTTTCCATTTATGGGGCAATCTCGAACAAGAGGTCACAGGCATAGGTTGGGAGGCGGTAGATTTAAAACTGATGTGAAGAGGAAATACTCCTTGCAGAGGGTGGTAAATTTGTGAAACGCGCTGCCCCATAGCGCGGTGGAGTCTGAATCTTTAAATGGTTTCAAGGAGGAGATAGATATATTCCTGATTTTAAAAACAGGATAAAGGGATGTGGGGGACAGTGGGGAGGTGGATTTGAAACCAGGGAGAGATCAGCCATGATCTGATTGAATGGTGGAGCAGGCTTGAAGGGCTGAATGTGCCTACTTCTGCTCCTAATTCCTGTGCTCCTACGACCAAGTAGAGAAAAAGAATTAAAAAAAAACATTAGGTGTAGGCATTGCTGACAAGGCCAGCAGTTATAGCTCACCCCTTGTTGACCCTCGGGAAGGTGGTAGTGAGCCGCCTTCTCAAATCATTGCAGTCCCACATAGTGAAGGCATTCCTGCGCTGCTGCCTAAGCAGGGAATTCCAAAACGTTTGATCCAGCGTGAAGGAAGGATGGTGTATGGCCAATTTCCAGATGAATGCTGCAAGTCCAATGGCTGGTTGCCATGTTGAGGGGTAGGGGTCAAATTGGAGGTGCTGGTGTTCGAAAGCACCTGCTGCCCTTATCCAACCAACTGGCGATGATTTAAGAGGTGCTGCTGAAGGAGCCTTGGCAAGTTGCTACTCTGCATCCTGCAGATAACACAGTCACGGTGTGTCAGTGGTGGAGAGAGTGAATGCTTAAAGTGGTCATGATATGCAGATGCTGGTGTTGGACTGGGATGGGCACAGTAAGAAGTCTCACAACACCAGGTTAAAGTCCAACAGGTTTATTTGGAATCATGAGCTTTCGGAGCGCTGCTCCTTCATCAGGTGAATGGAGGTAGGTTTCACAAACACGGCATTTATAGACAAAGACCCAATTGCAAGATAATGGTTGGAATGCGAGTCTTTACAGGTAATCAAGTCTTTACATGTACAGACAGTGCAAGTGGAGAGAGAGATAATCACAGGTTAAAGAGGTGTGAATTGTCTCAAGCCAGGACAGTTAGTGAGATTTTGCAAGCCCAGGCCAAATGGTGGGCGTTACAGATAGTGTGACATGAACCCAAGATCCCAGTTGGGGCCGTCCTCATGTGTGCAGAACTTGGCTATCAGTTTCTGCTCACCGATTCTGTGTTATCACGTGTCTTGAAGGTTGTCTTGGAGAACGCTTACCCGAAGATCGGAGGCTGAATGCCCGTAACTGCTGAAGTGTTCCCTGACTAGAAGGGAACACGTTCAAGTGGTGCCAATCAAGCAGACCATTTTATCCCGAATGGTGCCAAACTCCTTGAAGGATATTGTTGGAGTTGCACTCTATCAGATAGAGAATACTCCATCACATTCCTAACTTGTACTTTGTCGGTGGCAGAGAGATTCTGGGGAGTCCACAGCTGGGTCATTCACCAATGTCCTGCTAAGTGGTGAAATATCTCCAAATCAGGATGGTACGTGACTCGAAAGAGACCTTGGAGGTGATGGCGTTTCCATGGCACTTCCGCTCTTGTCCTCAGTGCTGGAGATAGCAGGGGAGAAAACTGGGATTGGCATAAAGTCAGCACATTGTTGCTGTGAACTCCACAGTTAGCCTGTACCGCAGCCGTAGTGGTGATAGAGTGGTTTATTTTGAGTTCGCTGGTAGCGAGAGGCAACTGGAGAATGAACTGAATCAACATCAGTAACTGAAGAGATTTTGAACAATCACATTTCTTTTTATGATGTGACAAGTTTTATTTTGTCCAGTGCATTTGAAGACATATTTTCCACAAAGATAAAAAAAAACATCCAGGCGGATTCTCCGACGTCACCCACAGCTGGGATTCTCCAGTCCTGTTGCAGTGAATGGAGATTTGGCTGATCGCCGCATTCTCCATTCTTGCTGGCAGTGGGGATGGGGCATGAATGACCAGAGCTTTTTGACCATTAGAAACAGCCTCTAATGCTCACGTGTAATTTTCCATAAACTTACTCATTCACATTACGTTGAAAATACCTCAAATGATTAGTTTGATTTTAATTATCACTCTTGTATTATGTTAGCCGTGTTTCAATTTCATGTCTTACCTTAGGTATGTCCTGGAGTTTGTTACATCCCTAAGAGATCTTATTTTTAGTATAACTGTCCAATTCCAATTCTCTTCCCGCACTTAGTGTTGCTCTAAAGCAGACTTTCATCTGTTTCCATAGCTAGTAATTCCTGGAACAGGTCGCTAGTCTGTCGCCAGGGGCTTATAGCTTGGGCAGTGCCACTCCACATCAAGCGTGGCTAACCAGGAGACTCTCTTGCTCTTACCGCCAGCCATTGGCATGTTTGGAAGGATTTTCAGGTTGACACTCAACCTGTTTGGCCGCGTTATGAATGCACCTTCCTTGGCCATCAATTCCTGGAGTGGGACTCGAACCTGGGGCTTCTGGCTCAGAGGCAGGGACCTGAACTCACTGCGCCACAGGAGTGCATCTTGGCATACCTGTACTGTATATGTCACCCATGGGTGCAACAGTACAATATTTGCAACATCTCGCAGTTTGTAATTCATTGTGTCATTATGATGGCAGTAAACCTCAAATTACATACTGAACTTTAAAAAAGACCTGTGGTTTTAAAATTAGACATACGTGCCAAAGATGGCTGAGGATGTAAATTCAGTCACTGGCTGAATTGCTGGTAGGTGATACTAAGAGTGAGATAATGGAATCACACCCTGTCTTCGGACAAGGACACATCAAAAGCATAAAAGCCATTAACTGTCATCTCCTGTGGAGATAATGGAAGCTGGTTATCATTTGATATCCTGTAAGCAATGTCTTAGACTGGTTTGTGGATTATCACCCTCAGGAATGTATGAAGACTGGGATAAAAGCCAGCTGCTGAACTTGGGTGGCCGACTCGTGCTGGTTGGATCAGTGTGTGACACAGGAGGAAAGAGAGCAGCAATCCCCAGCAAATGTTTTGCAGGTACCTCTTTCTGATTGCTGAAGTGAGCCAATCCAGCAAAGTCACAGCTGAAAGGGAAGTAGGGCAGTTTCTCAGCTAAACCACAGAACATTGGAACCTCAAATCCGACTATTCATCTGCTGAAGTCAGCGCCATTGAATGGTAACGGCCACAACATTCCATCAATTACTCTGCAAGTCAAAGACTGATTCAGTGTGAGGGCGAGATGTGGGTGTGACCCTCAGTGTGAGGGTGAGATGTGGGTGTGACTCTCAGTGTGAGGGTGAGATAAATCATATGAATGTTAAGTGTGAATTGCCGTTGATAGAGGTGGTTGGGAGGTGGTTGGTGGTGGATGTTGTGCATTGAACAGTCTGTGAGGTGAACAGTTCAACTGGTGGCTTGTAGCATTTGAAGATGCGTTCATGAACCTTGACCGCTCATGTGATGTCGTTGGACTTCCTCTGGCACAGGTCCTTAGAGTGTGACTCCCGACATTGGCTTGCACAGCTTACTGCTCCCACTACCTTTTGAATGTATATGTGGAAGGCCTACTGGCTGACCGTAAGTCCAGTACCCTGTTGCTACTTTTTATTGCATCCCCTGAGGCCTTCAATGTAGTTCTGAAAACTTGAAGCCATTCCTTCCCATGTTGTATCATTTCTCACCGTTTTCCAGGTCAGATTCACTCCCTACATTGTTGTCAACACCTCTTCCAGTCACAAAACTCCTTCCCTTTAAGAGAATCATAGAATCCCTACAGTGTAGAAGGGGGCCATTTGGCCCATCGAGTCTGCACCGACAACAATCCCACCCAGGCTCTATCCCCGTAAACCCACATATTTACTCCGTGAATCCCCCTGACACTAAGGGACAATTTAGCGTGGCCAATCAACCTAACTTGCACATCTTTGGAGTGTGGGAGGAAACCGGAGCACCCGGAGGAAGCCCACGCAGTCACGGGGAGAATGTGCAAACTCCACACAGACAGTGACTCAAGCCAGGAATCGAACCCAGGCCCCTGGCGCTGTGAGGCAGCAGTGCTAACCACTATACCACCGCTAGATAGTTTGGGAAGTACAGGTCAGATTTAAGTGGCACTCAGACGTGACAGTATTGGGTGCCCTGCTGATGTGTGCTGCCAATGGACAACGTGGTTAGCGTTGGTTATTCACAGTAAACATTCAAATAAGCGGGCAGTACGATGTTGGCACAACTGTCTTTGACTTGATTTGATTTATTACTGTCACATGTATTAGGATACAGCAGTGGTTCCCAAACGTTTTTCACTGGGCCGCACTTTCGGAATAAAAATTTGCTCGCGCCACACCAAATTTTTTATTGATAAGAAATACATTCAAAAACAAAAAAAAACCTCCTAGCAGTGCTTGATTCATAACATAGAACACAACTACTTTATAATATGATCATGGGACATCCAGAAAGTATAAAACAATGCTTGTTTAAACCATGTTTAAATGTTTATTTGATTGTCCTTGAATCTTCCCGCCACACTTACCATCCTCTCTCGCCGCACCAGTGTGGCGCGCCGCACCCTTTGGGAACCACTGGGATACAGTGAAAAATATTGTTTCTTGCATGCTACACTGTTCATAGAAGGAAAGAAGGCAAAGCATACTGTTCATAGAGAAGGAAAGAAGAGGATGCAGAATGCAGTGTTACAGTCACAGCTAGGGTGTAGAGAAAGATCAACTTAGTCCGAGGTCGGTCCATTCAAAAGTCTGATGGCAGCAGGGAAGAAGCTGTTCTTGAGTCGGTTGACACGTAACCTCAGACTTTTGTATCTTTTTCCCAACGGAAGAAGGTGGAAGAGAGAATGTCCGGGGTGCGTGGGGTCCTTGATTATGCTGGCTGCTTTTCTGAGGCAGCGGGAAGTGTCAATGGATGGGAGTCAATGCCTGCATGACATTGAACTCTTGTGGCTCTATTGAAATTCCTGCTTCAGGTTTCCATGTCTATTTAATTTAACCCTTCCACGACTCTGAAAAATGACACTTTTCAAACTTTTATTCTAGGAAGAGAAAGCAACAAAAGAAAATCACGAAGCAAGATAACCAGCAGTAGGATTTGCAGTATTCAATTGGAAATGATTTATCAATGTACACACTTAGCACACTGCAATCATTAATCCTTCAGCGATATCAATGCTTTGGAGTGCACACGTAATCAGCAATTACATGGCAACCTGTTCCTGATATCAAGAGCTGATGGGAACGCTGAATAATTTGGAGTATATAATATAGACACGAGTGACTCCAAGCCTGTTATCTACTCTTGGGAGTCTAGTTATAAACAGATCTTCACTGTCTGAACCTTTCAATCAGTCCATTGACCTCCATTTACTCTTAGACATCCATTGCTATTATTCTGTGCTTTTTTTAAAACCCATTGAATATTCACCATAATGTATTGGTGGCTGTGTGAAATGGAAACATTCCCTGATGATCACTGAAGTGCACCACTTGAGTAGACTCCCCAACGTCACATTATTCTTCCTAATGAATATCACTTTAATGCACAAATTCAGTAAGAAACAAAATAGTGCATTACCCTTTAACTGAAGAGTCACTTTTCCAGCTGATTTGCCATCCGCGTGTAATATCACTGAGACACCATTTGTGGGGCAGTACGGTGGCACAGTGGTTAGCACTGCTGCCTCACAGAAGACAATCTGAAGACACGTAGAAAACCTATAGAGATTGGGGCAGACATGGGGGTTGATAGCCTCTGTACAGTTTTTCCTTACTAATAAATACTCTTTGTGTTCCTGACAAAGTCTATGAGCATGCATTCATTACACCCAGCTATACCAACATATCTTTCCTGAAGTGTTGCGTCCAAAATTTAACGCTACATCAAGGTAGTGTCAGGGACCCGGTTTCGTTACCTGGCTTGAGTCACTGTCTGTATGGTGTTTGCACATACTTCCCATGTCTGCGTGGGTTTCCTCCAGGTGCTCCGGTTTCCTCCCACAATCCGAAAGATGTGCTGGTTAGGTGCATTGGCCATGCTAAATTCTCCCTCAGTGTACCCAAACAGGTGCCGGAGTGTGGTGACTAGCGGATTTTCACAGTAACTTCATTGCAGTGTGAATGTAAGCCGACTTGTGACACTAATAAATAACTTTAAACTTATGTGCTGCCTGTCCTGCACCACTTCAGAACTAGAGGTCTTTCCCCTCCATTAACTGAAACCTATCCAGCTGTGCAGCATGACGGCACAGTGGTTATCACTGCTGCCTCATAGTGCCAGGGACCCGGGTTCAATTCTGGCCTTGGGTGACTGTTTGGAATTTGTATGTTCTCCCTGTATCTGCATGGGTTTTCTCTGGCTGCTCTGGTTTCCTCCCACAGTCTAAAGATGTGCAGGTTAGGTTGATTGGCCATGCTAAATTGTCCCTTATTGTCTAAAGGTGTGTAGGTGAGCTGGATTGGCCATGGTAAATACGTGGGGATACAGGATAGGGCAGGGAAGGAGGGCCTGGGCGGGATGCTCTTTTGGAGAGTTGGTGAAGACTTGAAGGGCCGAATGGCCTCCTTCTGCACTGTAGAGATTCTATGGACTCTATGATCCCCTGCATCTGTTGCGGTAGCTCTTTTAGGTGGTAGAGGTTGGTGGTTAGGAAGGTGTCATCGAAGGAGCCTTGGTGAGATATTGCAGTGCATCTTGTCGATGGTGCTCACTGCTGCCACCATATGCTGGTGGTGAAGAAAGTGAATAGTTACGCTGGTGATTGGGGTGCCAGTCTATACGTGAGCGAATACTAATTTAGTCTACGCAACCTGTCTGCATAGCTTAACCCTTTTAGCCTAGCTGTGATTTTGGTAGCATTCTGCACTGCAAGGCCAACACATCCTTCCTATACTGCCCAGAATGCTGTACTCCGATAGCATCTGGTTTGCAGGAGTGCTCAGGAAACAAATCTGTAATTCAGACTGCAAGATAATCCCTGAGGGTTGGCAGTTACCCTGTGTGGGAGCAGTGCTGCTTGGGCAGGCGTGAGCAACGCTCCCTCACTTGAACCTATCGGGAGGTCTGAATGATTTGACTGAATTAACAGGCCGGCTGCAGTCCTTGCTGCTTCTGTGCCTTCACCCATCCCCCTTCCCCCCGTTTGGGCTTTTGTCGGACTGTAACTGATACAGTTAGCTGGATACTTGGTCGGCTTCAGGGACAAGGTGGCATGTAAACACTGAAGAAGATCAAATCCACTTCAGATCAATAGGCGGCAGACTCACAGTCCTTTAGCACAAGTGAATTCTCCAGAGGATGATTACATATATAAACAGAGGTCCGAACCACTGGGCGCACCAATAAACTCTGAAAGAAGTCCATTAAGCACAGGGAATAGAATGAAAGTGCCACCTCCTCTTGTACACATTGGGCTGACGGGCACAACCCTAATCCTGAGAAAACCACCTCCACGGACATGCAACTCAATGATGCAACTCAATGAACACACGCATACACACTCCATAAAGGTACCTCTTGATTTTTCTTTCCTACATTTATGGGACTTACACATTGCTGGCAGCACCAGCATTTATTGCCCGTCCCAAAATGTCCTCCTTTTTTAACATTCATTTATGGGACGTGGGTGTCGCTGGCTGGCCAGCATTTATTGCCCATCCCTAACCGCCCCTTGAGAAGGTGGTGATGAGCCGCTTTCCTGAATCGCTGCAGTCCATGTGTCGTGGGTTGACCCACAATGCCGTGAGGGAGGGAATTCCAGGAGTTTGACCCAGTGACTGCGAAGGAACGGCGATATGTTTCCAAGTCAGGATGGTAAGTGGCTTGGAGGGGAACTTGCAGGTGATGGTGTTCCCATTTATCTGCTGCCCTTGTTCTTCTAGATGGAAGTGGTCATGGGTTTGGAAGGTGCTGTCTAAGGATCTTTGGTGAAACAAAATCCTTACCTGGTCTGATCCCAGAGCCACAGCAATGTGGCTGACTCTCAACTGCCCTCAGGCAATTAGGGATGGGTAATAAATGCTGGCCCAGCCAGCGACACCCTTATTCCATGAATAAAAAAAACACACATAGTCACACACACATATGCACAGGCACACACACAGTAACACACACACACAAAGTCACACTCACACAGTCACACAGTCACATGCACACACAGTCACACGCACACACACAGTAACACACACACACACAAAGTCACACACTCACACAGTCACACAAAGCCACACACACACACACAAAGTCACACACTCACACAGTCACACAAAGCCACACACACACAGTCACACAAAGCCACACACACACACACAAAGTCACACACACACACAGTCACACAAAGCCACACACACACACACACGCACACATACACACACAAAGTCACACACTCACACAGTCACACAAAGCCACATACACACACACACACACACACACACACAGTCGCACGCACACACAGTCACACACACATATGCACAGGCACACACACACACAAAGTCACACAGTCACACAGTCACACAAAGCCACACACACACACACACACACACACAGAGTCACACAGTCACACGCACACACAGTAACACACACAAATAAACACACACACACATAGCTATACACACCACACACAGGCATACAGAGACACACAGGCATGGACATGCACAGAGAGACATACCCACAGGCACTCACACATACGCACACACACACATGAGGGCACTTACATTTTGAAGCCCCCTTGTTTACCAACCATCTCTTCCTGGAGAACCCCCTATTGGCTCACCAACTTCAAGGGCCCTCCCGCTGCCCTTTATTCGACGGAAAGTCCACCCACCCTCCAGGTCACCAGTCAGCCTATTCGGGAAAGATCACAGGTGAGTGACTGCTCCCCAAACAGTGCAGACCTCTGACCCCGTTCTGGAGCTGACTGGTTGCTGCGGGGAGAGCTCAGCCTTCAGACCCCCCTACATCTCGATAATACCAAACCAGCTTAGAATGTGGAAAAATTGAGATTGATCAGCTATCTCCACAAAACCTGCATTTAATCATTTCACTGAAGTGAAAATGTTGAAATGAAAATACACTCCACAACAATAAAGTCATAGGCAGCTCTGAGCAAGACATTTATGTAGAGGCTTGCGCAGGTCTGGTTATATCATCTAATTGCACCAGTACTACAGAAACTAAAGACTGTACAATGCTCTGCTAATACGCACAAGCCATAATCGGAAGTCACCCATGGCCATCCACAGTTTTGATCCTCTTAAATTTTCCTACGATCATAATTATTTTTTGTGAACAGTATTTTTCAGAGATTGCAGCCTCCCCAGATCCTTACCGAATTCTTTAATACCACTCCCTCTCTTTACCTGTCACTGCTTCGAACCGAAGATGTGGATCATATCACACTCAAGGCCACCGTTGCGACGATGGTTCCTTGCAGAAGGTAAATAAAAGGCTATTTTCTTCCTGCCTAAGAACATCAGCGAGGTGCAATCTCGAACAAAAACAGAGTATGACATCTTATTACAGCAAAATCTACAGGATGAAACTATACTCTATTAAAGCAAATAGGAATTCAGAATGTTTTGACAAGCACTTAATACTAATATCTGAGTTTGTGTGCAGATTTTGAAACCAAGTGGCACTATTGAGTAACAGAAGGCAGTGTTAACAATGTACTACAAAGTATGAATGATAATCAAATATTTTACCATGTGGGATTAAGTATTGAGGCTCTGCATGCTTTTAGAAAAATAAGGGCAGGTTAACGCTTATTTAAATCCGAATTTTTTTTTGCAATATGTGCATAAAGTTATTAATATATTTGTTTCTCCTGGGCAATGTTTGACCACCAGTTAGTTTCTTTTTATTTCCTTCTCCCACTTATCCTGTGCACATCTTTCTAACCACGCACAGTGGTTAGCACTTCTGCCTTACAGTGCCCAGGACCTGGGTTCGATTCCAGCTTGGGTCACTGTCTGCGCCGAGTCTGCACACTCTCCCCACACCTGCGTGGGTTTCCTTCGGGTGCTCCGGTTTCCTCCCACAGTCCGAAAGACTTGCTGGTTGGGTGCATCGGCTAAATTCTCCCTCAGTCTACCTCAGTTGACCCGAACAGGCGCCAGAGTGTAGCGACTGGGGGATTTTCATAGTAACTTCATTGCAGTGTTAATGTAAGCCTACTTGTGACACTAATAAATAAATTAAACATAAGCAATCATTCTCTAGATGTGATGCAGTGCCAAAGTGATTGAGAATGAATGAAGTATTTTTGAAGTCCAGTCACTCTAATTTTTTAAAAATACTTTTCCAATTCAATCAAATCAAATCCAATTCAGAGTCTCAACAAGTCGAGACACTCCAGATCCAGTCCGACAAGACAGGACGGGAGACCAAAACCACCCTGTCCTGGGCCCGATCCACACGAGTCAAGCTGACCGGAGAAGGGGGAGGACACTCCTCCAAGACCCGAGCCCACCCGCATCCCAGCCAAAAGGCCGAGATGCCGCTTTTAAAAATTGCTTCATATGAAACATATGAAGCCTCAGCGTAACCTAATGACCTCGACCAAGTGCGGCCGACAATGGGGTGCCGACACTACACTTGATCTTAGCCAAAAGGCCAAATTTTTTTTTTTATATACTTTTCCAATTCAATCAAATCAAATCCAATTCAGAGTCTCAACAAGTTGAGACATTTCAGATCCAGGCTGACAAGACAGGGCGGGAGACCAAAACCACCCTGTCCTGGGCCTGATCTACATGAGTCAAGCTGATTGGAGAAGGGGGAGGATCCTCCTCCAAGACTTGAGCTCATTTGCATCTTAGCCAAAAGGCCGAGATGCCGCTTTTAAAAATTGCTTCATACTTAGCCAAATGATGTAAGAATTGCAGCAGTCAATTTGCACACAGATCTCTCCCACAAACAACAATGTGGTAAAGACCAGATAAGACCTATTTTCGTGATGCTGATTGTGGGATGTACATATTAACCAGGACACAGAGGAGGATCCTCTGGTCTTCTCTGAAGTACTGAGGGAAGTATTCCAGGGAAGACAACAGGGTCCCAATATTAAGTCTAAGTTGTGAGATGGCATCCTCTAATTAATGCGAAACCTCCTCAGTGCTGCACTAAATATCGGTCTTCACCTTTGTCCTCAAGTTTTGGAATGAGACTTGAAACATAGAAACTAGGAGTAGGGGAGGCAGTGGCAAAGTAGTCTTGTCACTGGACTCGTAATGCAGAGACCCAAGGCGATGCTCTGGACACCTGGGTTGGGTTTGAATCCCACCACGGCAGATGGTGAAATTTGAATTCAGTAAATATCGGGAATTAACAGTCTAAAGGTGACCATGAAAACGTTGTCGATTGTTGTAAAAATCCATCTGATTCATTCATTCCGAGTTCAATTCCGGCCTCGGGTCACTGTCTGTGTGGAGTTTGCACATTCTCTCTGTGTCAGCGTGGGTTTCCTCCGGGTGCTCCACTTTCCTCCCACAATCCAAAGATGTGCGTGTTGGGTTGATTGGCCGTACTAAATTAACCCTAGTGTCAGGGGGATTAATAGGGTCAATACGTGGGGTTATGGGAATAGGGCTTGGCTGGGATTGTGGTGGGTGCAGACTCGATGGGCCGACTGGCTCCTTCCGCACTGTAGGGATTCTGTGATTCTGTGAACGTCCTTTAGGGAAGGAAATCTGCTGTCCTTACCTGGTCTGGCCTACATATGACTCCAGACCACAGCAATGTGGTTGACTCTTAAATGCCCTCAGGGATGGGCAATAAATGCTGGCCCAGCCAGCGAGGCCAATGTCCCATGAACAAATAAAAAAAACTAGGAGTAGGACATTTGGCCCTTTGAGCCTCCTCTGCAAAGAGTTGAGTTTCTCCCGGTCAGGGAATTGAACCCCGGTCTCATGCGTGGTGGGAACAGATGAGGATATTAACCACTATACTAACAAGGAATTCACAGCTTGCTACCTTTCTGACTTTGAGGTGAGAGTGCTACATACTAAGGAACAGTGGGCAGCAATTCTTAAAGGAAAAGAAGTTAATTTGTTACTCTCTCCCTCGCTTTTTTGAGGGAAAACAAAAACAGAAAATGCTGGAAAATCTCAGCAGGTCTGACAGCATCTGTGGAGAGAGAATAGAGCCAACATTTCGAGTCTAGATGACCTTTCGTCAGCGGCCTTCATGACACACAACAGCGCAGAGTCGCTGAGCAGAGACTGATAGCCAAGTTCCGCACACATGATGATGGCCTCAACTGGGATCTTGGGTTCATGTCACACTATCTGTAACCCCCACGACTTTTCTGGACTTGCAAAATCTCACTAACTGTCCTGTCTGGAGACAATACACATCTCTTTAACCTGTGCTTAACGCTCTCTCCACTCACATTGTCTGTACCTTTAAGACTTGATTACCTGTAAAGACTCGCATTCCAACCATTATTTTGTAAATTGAGTTAGTGTTTTTATATGCCCTGTTTGTGAATAGAATTCCCACTCACCTGACGAAGGGGCAGCGCTCCAAAAGCTAGTGGCTTTTGCTACCAAATAAACTTGTTGGACTTTAACCTAGTGTTGTGAGACTTCTTACTTTCGTCAGAGCCAGGATCTGATGAAGGGTCATCTAGAAAAAAGTTAAAATTTATTTATTCGTCACAACTAAGGCTTACATTAACACTGCAATGAAGTTACTGTGAAATTCCCCTGGTCGCCACAATCTGGCATCCGTTCAGGTCAATGCACCCTAACCAGCACGTCTTTCAGAATGTGGGAGGAAACCAGAGCACCCGGAGAAAACTCACGCAGACACAGGGAGAATGTGCAAACTCCACACAGACGGTGACCCAAGCCAGGAATTGAACCTGGGTCCCTGGTGCTGTGAAGCAGCAGTGCTAACCACTGTGCCACCGTGCCACCCCACTTGAAACCTTGGCTCTATTCTCTCCCCACAGGTGCTATCAGACATGCTGAGGTTTTCCAGCATTTTTTGTTTTTGTTTCAGATTCCGGCATCCGCAGTATTTTGCTTTTATCATGGTGTTTTATACATTAGTCTCAGCCCCAACAACAGTAAATTAAACTTTCCAACAAGACATCAGATGGAATCATGTTAATTCCCATAATTAACAGCAGGAAATAACCTCTTGGCTATCAATGCAAATTACTTTGTTTCTGTTCCCGATAACTCCTCCCACAAACAAAAACCCGCCAAGTTCAAGGGGAAAGATCTAAAAATTCTTGTCAAAATATTGAAGGACTTCACAGGACTCTCTGAATATTGGCCCCATCATCTCCCAGATGTTGATCTGAAAAACATTGTACATCGCTACTGCATCTCTCCATTTCATTCATCAATACTTCAAGATGTTGATGTGCTACCTCCAGGGAAGAAATGCTTTCTTCCTCTTTCTACCTTGCCACCTGTCCTTTGCTTGTCTACAATTCTGTGGGCAGTGGCTGCCATATTAGGGGCGGCACGGTGTCACAATGTTTAGCACTGCTGCCTCACAGCGCTAGGGATCCGGGTTCGATTCCAGCCTCGGGTCACTGTCTGTGTGGAGTTTGCACATTCTCCCCATGTCTGCGTGGGCTTTCGCCGGGTGCTCCGGTTTCCTTCCACACTCCAAAGCTGAGTAGGTTAGGTGGATTGGCCATGCTAAATTGTCATTTAGTGCCCAAATATGTGTAGGTAAAGGGGATTGACCATACTAAATTGTCCCTTAGTATCCAAAGATATGTAGGTAAGTTGGATTGGCCAGGCTAAATTGTTCCTTAGTATCCAAAGATGTGCAGGTAAGCTGTATTGGCCATGCTAAATTGTTCCTTAGTGTCCAAAGGTGTGCAGATAAGGTGTATTGGCCATGCTAAATTGTTCCTTAGTGTCCAAAGATGTGCAGGTTAGGTGGACTGGCCATGCTAAGTTGTTCCTTAGTGTCCAAAGATGTGCAGGTTAGGTGGATTGGCCATGCTAAATTGTTCCTTAGTGTCCAAAGGTGTGCAAGTTAGGTGGATTGGCCATGCTAAATTGTTCCTTAGTGTCCAAACATGTGCAGGTTAGGTGGATTGGCCATGCTAAATTGTTCCTTAGTGTCCAACGATGTGCAGGTTAGGTGGATTGGCTATGGTAAATGCACAGGGTTAGGGGGATAGAGTGGAGAGGAGGGCCTGGGTAAGATGCTCTATTGGAGAGTCAGTTCAGACTCAACAGGCTAATTGGCCTTCTGTACTGTAGGAAATCTATGGATTCTATTACTATGTTGGTTATATGGCTATTACTCATGTGTACACCTTTTGACAGTGACCATTGTGAAGATTTCTGAATGGGGTGTCCATCACGTCAAGCAGGGGGTGATGGTGGTGTAGTGGTAATGTCACTAGACTAGTAATCCAGAGGTCCGGACTACCAGGGCTGGGAAAGTGGGTTCACCATGGCAGCTGGGAGAATTTAATTCACTGAATTCATAAATCTGGATTTGAAAGTCGGTCTCAGCAATGGTAACCCACCTGTCCTCTTGGGAAAACTGTCACCTTTACCAGCTGGCCGACATGTGACTGCAGACCCTCATCAATCTGGTTAACTCTGGAGTGGCCCAGCAAGCCACTCAGTTGAAGGGCAATTAGGGATGGGATGCCCACATCAACATGTAGAACAAATATAGCACAATGGTCACTTTCTAGTATTTGTGAACATGAACCATGATTCATCTTCCTTTACTGAACCCAAATTGTGTTTGCGCCAGATTTTCCAAATACAGGTTAAGGACTGAAATCAAGATCTTCCAGGTTTAGGGATGCTGATTTAACAAAGGCAACGGCTGCAGTTTTTCTAAGGGCAGCATGGCGGCACAGTGGTTAGCACTGCTGCCTCACATCCCCAGGGACGTGGGTTCGATTCCCGGCTTGAGTCACTGTCTGTGTGGAGCCGGCACGTTGTCCCCGTGTCTGGGTGGGTTTCCTCCGGGTGCTCCGGTTTCCTCCCATAATACAAAGATGTGCGGGTTAGGTGGATTGGCCATGTTAAGTTTCCCCTTAATGTCCGGGGATGAGTAGGTTAGAGGGATTAGCGGGTTAAATATATGGGGTGACAGGGATAGGACTGAGGTGTGATTGTAGTTGGTGCAGACTTGATGGGCTGAATGGCCTCCTTCAGCACTGTAGGGGTTCTATGATTCTACGATTTATTTGGAGGAAATTAAGATTAAACTTGAATTCCAGGAAAATCCTCAAGGGTCACAACCCTCACAGGGATGGTGTCTCCGCCACATGTTAACAAATAAACCAATAAACAAAGTTGACAGCTCCTTAAAGGGGCATGGTAGCAAAAAGACAAAACTTTAAAGGAACTAGTGCTCTTCACACACTTTCAATAAAGAATAACCAATAAATTATTTGACAGGGTGACAGCCCCTGGTAGGGCGACTCTTTATCGATGTGTTCTTCATCCTTAGAATCCCTACATTGCAGAAGGAAGCCATTCGGCCCATCGAGTCTGCACTGACCACAATCCCATCCAGGCTCTACTCCCATAACCCCACATATTTACCCTACTAATCCCCTGACACGAGGGTCAATTTAGCATGGCCAATCAACCTAACCCGCACATCTTTGGAGTGTGGGAGGAAACCGGAGCACCCGGAGGAAACCCACGCAGACACGGGGAGAACGTGCAAACTCCACACAGACAGTGACCCAAGCCGGGAATTGAACCCGGGCCCCTGGCACTGTGAGGCAGCAGTGCTAACCACTGTGCCACCTTGCCGCTCATGGTAGGTCTTAGGGGGGAGCTTTTCCATCCTGCCCACCACGGGAATCGTAGCAGGGGGCGGATCATGCAAAGGTCTGTTGACTTCAGGCAGGGGATTTTCCAGTTTTGGGGCGAGCGCGGTTGGAAAATCCCACCGTTAGTATGAAACTTTAGAGTATGCTAAAGCTAAACCCAACTTCCAGCATGACTCCGACGCACATATTTAGAAAGTCCTTCAAGAAAAGGCAGGATGATAACAATCTGCCTTACTCAAATGAGATGTGTCTCCAAATAATTGCCTTAATTGGCATGTTAGCCAAATTGTTTTATTTAATTAAAGTGATGTTTGATACTATGTGGACAATGCAAACAGCAATCATTGCTCTCAGTATTGGATCAGCTCCAGCCACAATATGCTGCAATTGGTGGGAAAAATGAGACAACATTATCCTGCACAGGACAACTGAGTGCGAAATGGCTAAAACAAAATGGCAAAAAGGTCCAAAATGAATGATACTTGCTGTAGCAAGGCGTATATCGGCACCAAATGTTAATTAGACTAGGCCTTGCACTCATTAACTCAAAAGTGTGAGTTGATGAAGGAGAACTCAGAGCAATGGTATCCCCGGGATCTAAGTGATCAGGACAACCAACAGGGTATCACCAGAAGTGAGGAGATTGAAGGATTGGCAAAGTTGGAGTTTAGAAGGATGAGGGGGGAGCTTATTGAAACTTGCAGGATACTGCAAGGCCTGGATAGAGCGGACGTGGAGAGGATGTTTCTACCAGTAGGAAAAACTAGAACCAGAGGGCACAACCTCAGGTTAAAGGGACAATCCTTTAAAACAGAGATGAGGAGGAATTTCTTCAGCCAGAGAATGGTGAATCTGTGGAAATCTTTGCTGCAGAGGGCTGTGGAGACCAGGTCATTGAGTGTCTTTAAGACAGAGATAGATAGGGTCTTGAGAATGGGACTGACAAAAATATCAGCCATGATTGAATGGCGGAGCAGACTCGATGGGCCGAGCGGCCTAATTCTGCTGCTCTGTCTTATGGTCTTATGGGTGCTCCGGTTTCCTCCCAGAGTCCAAAGATGTGCAGGTTATGTTGATTGGCCATGCTAAATTGTCCCTTATTGTCAGGGGGATTAGTAGGGTAAATATGAGGACGGGGCCTGGGTGGTATTGTTGTCGGCACAGGCTCAATGGACCAGATGGCCTCCTTCAATACTGTAGGGATTCTGTTCGATGATCCGTGAATCTTGCAGCTGCAACGAGGCTTGCGCAACCCGCTGTAGGGTGTGTCAGCACTTAGTCTAGTCGGATATCCTGTCTGCTCTAGTCTAGTTCTGAAATGTGAATTTATCATGGGTATGATGTGGTAATACTTAACGCTGCAAAGGGGGGAAGGGAATGCTGAGATTCAATTCTCAGGTGTGGGAGTAAGTGTGTGTGGAGCTGGCAAAAGCTTGTGGGGCTGAATGGCCTGTTTCTGTGCCATAGACTCCATTGTGATTTGATGTCACTTTGTGTAACTGGGTCATTTTAAGGGCATCTAGATATTGCATCCTCCACATCCCACCTCAGGCTATTTTATTTATGATGATTATTATTTAAGTAGAAATTCTGAATTATTTAGTTGAGGCAGGATGATCAACGATGTTCAAAATTACAATACATGTGCATTTTATGAAGATTTATAAATAATCTTGCTTCTTGATATCCCTGTGCTGCACATGGACTCCAGGTCAAAGGGCACCATGGCAATAGGCCTGCTTGCAGATTTCAGTCACATCTGCTTTATAACTGACCACTAGGAGATGAACAGTACCCAGAGGCTAACCTATCAGTCAGCTCTTCTGCAGCCAGATGGAAAAGAAATGTCTGTCCTCCATTAGGGGGAGGCAATGGCCCAGTGGTATTATCACTCGACTATTAATCCAGAAACTTCACTAATGTTTTGGGGACCCGGGTTCAAATCCCACCATGGCAGTTGGTGGAATTTGAATTCAATAAAAATATCTGGAATTAAGAATCTATTGATAACCATTGTCGATTGTTGTAAAAACCCATCTGGTTCATTAATGTTCTTTTGGGGAAGGAAATCTGCCGTCCTTACCTGGTCTGGTCTACGTGTGACTCCAGAGCCACAGCAATGTGGTTGACTTTCAACTGAGAACATAAAAACTAGGAGCAGAAGTAGGCTACTCCTAGAAGTGGCCTACTGCAGACAGCCTCAATGACCCCCCCCCCCACCCCCAGCTATTACGGGGGCCCAAGGCCAATCACAAGTCCCACATTGCCCAATCGAAATTAGGTGGATCCTAATTCCTGTCAGACTCCCCTGGCTATGGAGGAAGTGCAAGATTGGAAAATGGCAGATGTGACTTGAATCAAGGAAAGGTGTTACCTGGAAACCATAGACCCATGTTGGGTATGTTACGAAGCGGAGGTGGATCCTCCCTCCGCGAACTAACCATTCAAAGAGGATTGCCTCTCCTCATAATCTGTAAAAGTGAGTGTGAAGTGGTATGATCTGCTCTTCAGCAACTTTTAGTGGTTAAATCACAATAACTACCTAAAACTCTCTCTAAAGTCAACAAGTAACAATCTATTTATCTAGCTAGCAGTGAACAAGTTAACTAAACTATTAACAAACCGAATAAAACATTATTCTAATTCTGTTCAGATAAATATAATTCCCACTTGTTCGCAAAAAAAAAAATTTAGTCACCCTCTAAATTACAACCAGGTTTTGTGTTTTCTGGAATATTCTGGGCCTTCTCTGTTGATTCTCCTGTCTGGAACTTCTGTCTTCTTTGGTACCATCCCTATCGAGATGAGGCTTTGAGCTCATAGCTGTGAACTATGGCAGTTGGCAGTTCTCTCTCTCTCCAGAGCTGAACTAACAGTTGTTACTTTGGTAGATGGCAGTTGCTCTCTTCTTATGTCACACTGCCCCCTTCCTTTTATACCTGTGATGACATATCAATATCCCCCACAATATGATTGGTCCTAGGTTGCCAAACCATCAAATTTAAATTTAATAGGTTCTTGGTATCTAAGTGTCTGATTCAAATTTGATTGGCTGAATTCAAAAAATTCAAAAACCTTCTTGTTGTTGTGGCAACACTGCTGCCTGGACCTTAGATACAAATCTTTCAGTCTGAGTTCTCTATATGTACTTGCATTTAAAAAAACTTTTCAAGCACAGAAAAAGCACCACTTTTTAAAGGGACCATACAATGCTTTCCCCAGCATTTCACTATTGTACAAACACCAATCTATAATTCTCTACTCAACTTTGCAACAGGTAACAATACTCAAAAAGGAAGAAAATAGGCACTTGGAGAGGTTTGAATTAATTGGCGATAGCTAGCATGGATTTTTAAAAGGCAGATGATGTGTGACGAGTCTATTTGAGCTTCTTTGATGAAGTAACAGAGGAGGTTGGTGAAGGGAATGCGATGGATGTTGCCTATATGGATTTAAAGAAAACAAGTGCCAAAGTACCACACAATTGGTTAACAAAATTGTGGCTCATAGAATAAGAGGGTCATTGTCAGCTTGGATATAAAATTAAGACCATAAGATATAGGATCAGAATTAGTCCATTCGGCTCATCGAGTCTGCTCTGCCATTCAATCATGGCTGATATGTTTCCCAACTCCATTCTCCTGCCTTTTCCCCGTAACCTTTGATCTCCTTACCAATCAAGAACCTATCTGTCTCTGTCTTAAATACACTCAATGACCTGGCCTCCACAGCCTTCTGTGGTAATGAGTTCCATAGATTCACCACTCTCTGGCTGAAGAAATTCACAGAATCCCTACAGTGCAGAAAGAGGCCATTCAGTCCATGGAGCCTGCACCAACAATAATCCCACCCAGGACCTATCCCCAAAACCCATGCTAATCTCCCAGACCCTAAGGGGCAATTCAGCATGGCCAAATTCCTCCTCATCTCGGTTCAGTGCCTTTACCACTTAAAGTTGCCACATAAATTCATGTTGTTATAGCTTGGTATGGCTCCTGCTCTGTCCAAGACTGCAAGAAACTACAAAGGGTCATGAATGAAGCTCAGTCCATCACTCAAACCAACCTCCTATCCATTGACACTGTCTACACTTCCCGTTGCCTCGGAAAAGCAACCAGCATAATCAAGGCACAAAAACAGAAAATGCTGGAAAATCTCAGCAGGCCTGACAGCATCTGTGGAGAGAGAACAGAGTCAACATTTCGAACAAAAAGAGAAAATGCTGGAAAACCTCAGCAGGTCTGGCAGCATCTGTAAGGAGAGAAAAGAGCTGACATTTCGAGTTCAGATAACCCTTCGTCAAAGCTTTGACAAAGGGTCGTCTGGACTCAAAACGTCAGCTCTTTTCTCTCCTTACAGATGCTGCCAGACCTGCTGAGATTTTCCAGTATATTCTCTTTTGGTTTCAGATTCCAGCATCCGCAGTAATTTGCTTTTAGCCAACATTTCGAGTCTGGATGACCCTTTGTCAGAGTTGGTTCTATTCTCTCTCCACAGATGCTGCAGGCCCGTTGAGATTTTCCAGCATTTTCTGTTTTTGATTCAGATTCCAGCATCCACAGTATTTTGCTTTTATCAGCATAATCAAGGACCCCTCGCACCCCGGGCATTCTGTCTTCCACCTCCTTCTATCGGGAAAAAGATACAAAACCGACTCGAGAACAGCTTCTTCCCTGCTGCCATCAGACTTGTGAATGGACCTACCTTGTATTAAGTTGATCTTTCTCTACACCCTAGCTATGACTGTAACACTACATTCTTGACCCTCTCCTTTCTTTCTCTATGAATGGTATGCTTTGTCTGTATAGCGCAAGAAAAAATACTTTTCACTGTTTACGAATACATGTGACAATAATAAATCAAGTCAAATCAAATCAAAATGTTACCATCTGGAGTCATCCCAAAATTACCCTCTCTGTTAAAATCGCACCAGCCTTCCAAATTTGGTACCTCAAAAGTAGCCTGTCTTGCTTATAAACAGGGATGGCAGGACCAGACTTAAATAGTGACATGTGGCCTGTTTAAAAAAAAGAATTGTAAGATAGTCAAGTCCACCTAATCCATAGTTTCCTAGATCAAAAATCTGCACTGCATTATATTGGGAACGTGTCTTATTAACCAGAAAACATTAAAGTCTATAGAAAGCACCTGTGTTCTACAAGGGAAATGCTTTTAATTTTAGCCAGTGTATTACAAGCATTATAATCCCTGTTCTGATTCCAACATGACTGACTAAGCTGCTCATCAAGTTAAGCCTAGCTCCAGCCATGACTGGCTTACAGAATGATATAAAATGAGGGCAAATTCTGGCAGATTATTTACTGCGACAGATAAACCTTGTGAAGAAAATATTTATGTGAGTGGGTTATTGGCAGAATTTAAGTAGATTAGAGGTTTAATATCTGTCAGACAACCCATGATGTTATGGCTAAATAAAGCGAGCAAGTGCTTCTGGAACCCACATCTCCGGTATTAATATCACACAAATGCAAGGGCTCTTCATTGATTGAACCAATGCTGGTGAAGCTCTAATTGAATTGAAACGCAGGCTTCAAACAAACCCCTGTACTGCGGTACAGCTTCCTGCGAGTCAAAGGAATCTTCAGCTAAAGGACCATACTGCACAGAAGGAGACCATTCAGCCCAGCTGCCTGTGCCAGCTCTTGAGCTAGCCAATTAGCCCCTCAGTCTTGCTTCACAGATCTATGACTCTATGACTTTATGAGCTTCTTCCCTGCTGCTGTCAGACTTTTGAATGGACCTACCTTGCATTAAGTTGATCTTTCTCTACACTCCAGCTATGACTGTAACACTACATTCTGCACTTTCTCCCTTCTTTCTCTATGAACGGTATGTTTTGTCTGTATAACGCGCAAGAAAGAATACTTATCACTGTATAATAAAACATGTGACAATAATAAATCAAATCAAATTCAGTTCTGAAGAAAAATCAAAGGACTCAAAATGTTAACTTTGTTTCCCTCCTGATTGATGCTGGCAAACCTGCTGAGTTTTTTCAGCATCCTCTGTTCTTGGAGAAAATCTGGTTAGGATACAGCATGACTGACTTTAACCTGAGTTTAAAATATTATTTACTTTAAAAATAAATACAGTTTGCTCATTTCACTGGTCTACACTAGTCAGTTTCTTGGTGAATCAATATTTTTTCTGTTTTGAAATGTGCCTACAAGTGCTGGTGCACCTAAAGCAAAATAGCTTAACATCTAGAGCCTCTTTGAAGGTACAGCATGGTGGCACAGTGGTTAGCACTGCTGCCTCATAGCGCCAGGGCCCATGTTCAATTCCCAGCTTGGATCACTGTGTGGAGTTTGCACATCCTCCCCATGTCTGTGTGGGTTTCCTCCCACAGTCCAGACGATGTGTAGGTTAGGTGGATTAGCCATGGTAAATGCATATGGGAATAGGTAATAGGGCGGGGAGAGATCCTGGGTAAGATGCTCTTTCGGAGAGTTGGTGCAGACTTGATGGGCTGAATGTCCTCCTCCATTCGTGGGACATGGGCCTCGCTGGCTAGGCCAGCATTCATTGCCCATCCCTAGTTGCCCTTGAGAAAGTGGTGGTGAGCTGCCTTCTTGAGTGATTGATACAACTGAGTGGCTTACTAGACCATTTAAGAGTCAACCATATTGCTGTGGATCTAGAGTCACATGTAGGTCAGACCAGTTAAGGACGGCTGATTTCCTTCCCTAAAAGACATTGGTGAACCAGACGGGTTTTTCCAAGAATAGACAAAAAGTTTCATGATCATCAACAGATTCTGAATTCCAGATATTTTTTATTGAATTTAAATTCCACTATTTGCCGTGGCGGGATTCAAACCCGGGTCACCATAACATTAGCTGAGTTTCTGGATTAATAGTCTAACGATATTACTACTGGGCTATCACTTACCTTATGGTACATAAACTGACACAATGAGTGAAAACTCATCAACGTAATTACTTCAATTGTGTGGGCATGATGGGGAGTGTGGGGTTGGAGGGGGAGGGTGTGGAGGGAAGTGGTGTGGGTGAGCATTATGTCCTATTTTGGGATCGGGCTGGGATCCCTTTGTGTCAAAAAGGGTGACACGGTGCACAGTGGTTAGCACTGCTGCCTCACAGCGCCAGGGACCCAGGTTCAATTCTGGCCTTGGGTCTGTGTGGGTTTCCTCCCGGTGCTCCGGTTTCCTCCCACACTCCAAAGATGTGCAGGTTAGGTTGATTGGCCATGCTAAATTGCCCTTTAGTGTCAGGGAGATTAGCAGGGTAAATACGTGGGGTTATGGGGATAGGGCCTGGGTGGAATTGTCAGTGCAGCCTCGTTAGGCCGAATGGCCTCCTTCTGCACTGTAAGGATTCTATGATTCTGTTCTATGAGTATCTCCTTCAGTGAAGTAATCACCGTTTCAGAAGCATTACCCCATAGTTTGACCTTTATGAATCCGGAGTGTCATTCTACTACAATCTTACCCCTGTGTTCAAAGAGGTCCACCCCCATGGTCTTGATGGAAAGGAAGGTGACATCAACAGTTCTGTTGCTTCCTGACAAGGATAGCACAAATAATACAGTTTGATATCATCTCTTCCAACGATCTTGAGAGATCTGGCTTGAAATCTTGTGATGCCTAAATGTCCTTGGGAAATCTTTGCTCTATCTCGAGTCTCTTGGAATGACCAATCTTCTCAACATAGATGAGACATTCAGCAACCACACTGAGGTTTCTCCTCTACCAAAGTACTGTCTGAGAATGGGATTGTGTGGTATGTATGCTGGCCATTCTTGGGCGTGATACTCTTTTACCAAAGCATGCACTTTGTCAAATTTCTAAGTACCTCTGATCTCATTCAGTTGCACAGTTGTTTCTGGGAGAATTGTGCTTGTTGTCGAAGCAAAGATTTCTATCTTTTCAACAAGAGCCAGAGAGCTGGGTTCGATTCCCGGCTTGGGTCACTGTCTATGCGAAGTCTGCACGTTCTCCCTGTGTCTGCGTGGGTTTCCTCCAACAGTCTGAAAGACATACTGGTTAGGTGGATTGGCCGTGCTAAATTTCCCCTTAGCGTCAGGGGGACTAGCTAGGGTAAATGCATGGGGTTATGAGGATAGGACCTGGGTGAGATTGTGGTCAGTGCAGACTCAATGGGCTGAATGGCCTCCTTCTGCTCTGTAGGATTCTATGATTCTATGTATCCGAACAGGTGCCAGAGTGTGGCGACTAGGGGATTTTCACAGTAACTTCATTGCAGCGTTAATGTAAGTCTACTTGTGGCTAATAAATAAATTTTACTTTTACTTTAAGAGCGACATCACCTTCTCCAGGCCTTGCTGCTGGGATACAGGAGAACGCATTGGCTTTGGTCTGCTTTTTTCTTGGGGCATCTGTCTTTGCATGAAACCTCTTCAGCCTCAGTCTGAATCTTTGTACAGGTATGTTTTGTTTTGTTCTTTTAATGATCTTGCAGAAGTTAAATAAGAGACAGGTTACAATCTCTAAACTATTAGAATGGTTTATTGAAAAGGAGTAAATAATATGAAAGTAATACAAACAATGAGTCTCATGCCCTTCTGCCCATCGGGGACCCCGATAATGGCGGCTGGTCTGGAACTCGAGTAGTCCTGGCACTGTTCGTGGTCCCGGTCCAAGGTGAAGTCCAACTTACTCAGGTCGAAGCCCCTCCTTTTCTAGTGAAGCACAAACAACTTCTGTGTGAAACTTGGTATAAAGCTTGGAAAACAATATCCAAAGACAGCAGTGGCGGGTCAACTTGACCTGTGATCACAGTGATACTCTCATATGGTGCAAAGCACAGCTTCATCCTTTCAGATTCTCAGTGCTGAGTTGACTGACGAATATCTTAACTCTTTAATTTCTATACAACGTGCAGACATTTTTGCTCGCAACCTTAGGATTTCAGAGTGTCATTAAAAGCTTGCGGTCTATCTCTACCTTGAAGTGGGGACCAAGACCATAGGCCGGAATTCTCCAACGCGTATACCCCACCCCTGCTGCCAGTGAGAACAGAGAGTTTGGTGCTCAGTCAATCTCCATTCACTGCAGCGGGACTGGATAATCCCAGGCGCAGGCGAGGTCAGAGAATAAAAGAACAAAGAACAAAGAAAATTACAGCACAGGAACAGGCCCTTTGGCCCTCCAAGCCTGTACCGACCATGCTGCCCGACTGAACTAAAACTCCCTACTCTTCTGGGGACCATATCCCTCTATTCCCATCCTATTCATGTATTTGTCAAGATGCCCCTTAAAAGTCCCTATCGTATCTGCTTCCTGAATCCGGCCCATAATCTGCTAATTTTTCACAAGTCCATGTAGCGTCTTTATGCTTCTTTATCAATCACTGCTTATCTCTGTTCAGTCTCTGTTGGTGAATGGGATGTGTAGTAAACCAATCTACGTTTCCATCCATCTGTTTCTGGAAGACTCCAGCTCCCAGTCCTGTAGAAGATGCATCTTAAGTCATGACAATGGGTCGCTCCGGGTCACAGTGAGCTACAATATCAGCTGGTATCAGCATTGTTTCTATATTCTCAGAAGACCTCAGTTGTGCTCGCTCCCAGAACCATGTCGCCTTGTCGTAACAGCTGACGTGGGGGCACATTAATGACCGCTGGCAACAAAAACAAAAATGATTGAGAATCTCAGCAGGTCTAACAGCATCCGTGGAGAGAGAATAGGGCCCACGTTTTGAGTCAGGATGACCCTTTGTCAGAACATCTGCAGTTTGGGGCAGCATGGGTGGCACAGTGATTAGAACTGCTGCCTCACAGCGCCTGGGTCCAAGGTTCAATTCTGGTCTTGGGTCACTGTCTGTGTAGAGTTTGCATGTTCTCCCCACGTCTGCGTGGGTTTCCTCCGGATGCTCCGGTTTCCTCCCACAGTCCAAAGATGTGCGGGTTAGGTTTATTGGCCATGCCACATTGACCCTAGTGTCAGGGGGATTAGCAGAGTAAATGTGTGGGGTTACGGGAATAGGCCTGGGTGGGATTGTGGTCAGTACAGACTTGATGGGCCAAATGGCCTCCTTCTGCACTATATGGATTCTATGATATTTTGCCTTCATCTTGATGACAGCTATGTTGGGTACAAACATACTGACTTGGTATACCATTCCCATGAATCTCTGAAGTTCAGGCAGGTTTAAGTTTTTTAGTGTCACAAGTAAGCTTACATTAACACTGCAATAAAGTTACTGTGAAAATCCCCCAGTTGTCACACTCCAGCACCTGTTCGGGTACACTGAGGGAGAATTTAGCATGGCCAATGCGCCGAACCAGCACGTCTTTCAGACTGTGGGAGGAAACCGGAGCACCCGGGGGAAATGCACGCAGACACAGGGAGAACATGCAGATGCCACACTGACATGTGACTCAAGAGGGGAATCGAACCCAAAGTGTGACAACTGGGGGATTTTCACAGTAACTTCATTGCAGTGTTAATGTAAGCCTACTTGTGGCACGAATAACTAAACTTAACTGTAGAGTGGATGAGGACCACTTCTGGATATAAACAGGCAGCATGGGTTTGGTTCTGAGCTTAGAGTGATGTGGTATGCTGTCTTCAGCTTCCTACACCCTGTGAACTGCTGTGGGAATTCAGCTCTGAGGTTTTGGTCTGATCTCCTCAACTTTCCAGTTCCTCTACTCTGAAAATCAGATATGAGTTGGTACAGACTTGACTGCTTAAGGGAGAAGAACACTAGTTATAAAGTTTCAGTGATTTTTCTCTCCACATTGAAGGGCTGCACTCAGTTGCCCTACGACCTTCAGCCCTATTCCCACTGACATGATAGCAAAGAGAAATTTTCTCCAACCGCGGGTCAGCATCAGAAAGCACTGAAACGGGTCACATTCTGCTCCTGCTGCGACTTCTTATGTTAATGTAAAGTTTACTTATTCGTCACAAGTAAGGCTTACTTTCAAACTGCATTGAAGTTACTGTGAAATTCACCTAGTTGCCACAGTCCAGCACATGTTCGGGTCAATGCACCCTAACCAGCACGTCCTTCAGACTGTGGAAGGAAACTGGAGCACCCGGGGGAAACCCACGCAGAGACGGGGGGAACGTGCAAACTCCACACAGACAGTGACCAAAGCCAGGGATCGAACCCGAGTCCCTGCCACTGTGGGGCAGCAGTGCTATCCACTGTGCTGTCCCTTGTTCTTAATATTCCTTCAATAGTCCAGTATGATGCATATTAAACCAGTCTTGCATTGATAGTTTTTTATGGCTTGTTAAGCAACCACACACCAACGTGCTACACATCCATGAAATCTTAATGGAATATCACTAATTTTTGTCCTCAATCTTACACGTCCTCTGGCTGGTATGCAGCGTGATGCTCAGTGAAATGCAATCCGGACTTCACGGGGTTTTGGCATTTTTAAAGTGAACAACTTGAATTGCTGAACGTTAACGAGATCCAAGCACAGATGTGAGCTCAAACTGGCCTTTAACAAATCGTGGGCCAGCCCTGAAAGAAATGAAACTTGCAACACGGTTTTGCAACACTAGATTGTATACGGAATTCATCGAGGGGTATAGGCGAGGCCACAGACTGAGGAAAGGATTGGTTAACGAATTCAAGCCTTGGTGAAGCACACAGCCCTCTAACACAGTTTAAGCTCCAAATCAAAAAACAATGCACGGGATGTGAGGCTGTAGAGAAAAAAAATATATCCTGTTTCTTGTCCCTGAACTCCTCCTTCCGGCTATCTCCCTCAAGATGTTCCTGAAGACTTATCCTTGAATCATAGAATCCCTACAGTGCAGAAGGAGGCCATTCAGCCCATCGAATCTGCACCGACCACAATCCCACCCAGGTCCTATCCCCATAACCCCATGTATTGACCCTGCTAGTCCCCCTGACACTAAGGGACAATTTATGACTGCCAATCCACCTAATCTGCACATCTTTGGATTGTGGGAGGAAACTGGAGCACTGAGAGGAAACCCACGCAGACACGGGGAGAATGTGCAAACTCCACACAGAGAGTTATCCAAGGCCGGAATTGAACCCAAGTCCCTGGCGCTGCGAGGCAGCAGTGCCAACCACTGTGCCGCCATGCCGCCGTGCCGCCCTCTTTGACCAACCTTTTGGTCGCCTACTCCAATATCTCGTTATTCTTCTTCTCGTTTATGTTCTTGATTATTAAGGGGATCAGGGATTATGGGGAAAAGATAGGAGAATGAGGACGAGAAAAACACCAGCCATGATTGAATGGTACTCGATGGGCCAATTCTGCTCTTATGTCTTATGGTCTTATGGTCATGCAGCTAGTCGTCACGTTTTGTTTGACGACGCTCCCGTGAAATGCTTTGGGGAAGTTTAAAGGTGCTATCTAAACGCAAATTATTGTTGTTGGTGTGCTACGTGCAGTGAACAGACTCCTAAATTAAAGGACCTAGAGTGGACGGAAATTGTTGATGCAAGGGGCCTGAAACATGGCGAAGTCTGGAACTATTGTTCAGATGAGGCAATGACTTCCTTCTCAAGATCAGATTGGAAAGATTTTTTTAAAAAAAAGAAACAAGTGATGCTGATGTTTTCTGATTTGCTGTTGGTAAGTCATTAGTCTAATGAATTTTGGTTCACAAAGTTGACAGACCATGAAAATAATTATCTGATACCCTGCTGTTCAATACAAATTTCAGATAAAAGAAATCCTATTTACTGACTATAATTTTGTTTTTCAGACATGCTGATGAAAACTACTGCCTGCCATTTAAGTCTATACATGAGATCATGGGGAAGACATTGGACAATTGATGGATTCTATTAAACTGTTCCCATTTTCTGCCTCTGTCTTTTTTAAAAATCGTTTCTTTGGGCCACTTGCAATTTTAAAATTCTGTTTGGCTTATGATACTAATGTGAGGTGTATTTTTGACGCGGCCAACACGCACTGAGAACTTGACCTGATATGATTTAAATGGATGTTAGACAATGAATTCTTCGGCCCCGCGCGCCCCAAGACCGGAAAGTTCCGCCCGAGCTCAACGGACTTTTATATGGTCCGCCGGATTTTCTGTCTCACCCGCCAAGATTCCTGCATCGGCTGAAACGGGAGAATTTCAGTCGGCCAAAGGAACAAAGGACTTGCATTTATATAGGAACTCCTGTCACATCAACAAAGCCCCTTGTACAGGTTACTTATGGATCTTCGGAACTTTCATCGGGAAAACAAATCATAGAATCCTACAGTGCGGAAGGAGGCGATTCAGCCCATCGAGTCTGCACCGACCACAATCCCACCCAGGCCCTATCCCCGTAACCCCATGTATTTACCCTCACGAGTCCCCCTGACACTAAGGGGCAATTTAGCATGGCCAATCCACCTAAGTGGCATCCTTTCCATCATATCATCATGCCCCAATAGCAAGAAATAATACTCGGATCGGAGTGGAAAGGCTGAAATAATGAGAAACCTCTGTGAAGGTTTTGTCTGCTTCTCATTAGTTAATAACTAAGTGTATCCAATTAGGAGGTGGTTTAATGCTGTTGAGATTAGGTGACAGGGAGGGAAAGACTTACATTTACAACCGCAGGGTCTCCCAAAGCGTTTTACATCGAATGACATATTTTGGAAGTGTGGTCACTGCTATAATGTAGGAAATCATGGCAACCAATTTGCGCACAGCAAACTCCGAACAGCAATGTGAAATTTTTGATTCAATTTGATTTGATTTGTTTTTGTCACATGTATTGGGACAAGTATTGTTTCTTGCACACTATATAGACAAAGCATTCTGTTCATAGGGGAGAAGAAAGGGAAAAGGTGCAGAATAGAGTGAGCTTGAAAGAGTTAGAGTTAAGTATTAAGAGCATAAAACAACAGTAGAAATAGAATTTGAGGGTGTGGGGACAGCTCGCAAGAGGTTGCCATGCTCCGGCGCCATCTTGAATTTTTTCTCCGGGGTAGCGAGTTCCAAAGATTAACGTGATGGGTGGAATCTTCCGATATCTTTTCAGTGTTATTTTCAGCGAGAAAACCAATGTGCAGCTCTCCAGCTGCACAGCCGAGTTTTCCCTCCGGATTCTCCGACACTCTGTGCACAGGAAATCTGGGGACATGTTTCTGCCATCAGGCCCCTGGGGCTATTAGGGGCTATTAGGGGCTATTAGGTTAGGGGCTATTAGAGCCAGCAACCCCACTCCACAGAGATTGGGGCGTCATCTTTGAAGGGGTCCCCAATCTGCATTGAAAAGAAACTGCTGAGTTTCTGGATTAAGAATACCGCTAGGCCATCACTTCCTCATGGATGGCACGATGGCACAGTGCTTGGGCACTGCTGCCTCATAGCGCCAGGGACCCGGGTTTGATTACCGGTCTCGGGTCACTGTCTGTGTGGAGTTTGCACATTCTCTCCGAGTCTGCGTGGGTTTCCTCCGGGTGCTCCGGTTTCCTCCCACAGTCCAAAGATGTGCAGGTTAGGTGGATTGGCCATGTGAAATTGCCCCTTAGTGTGTAAAGACGTATATAGGTTAGATGGATTAGCCACGGTAAATGCGCGGGGATAAGTATGGGGTTAGGTAAGACACTCTTTCAGAGAGTCGGTGCAGACTCAATGGGCCGAATGGTTTCCTTCTGCACAGTAAGAATTCTATAGCTCTAAGAAAGAAATAGTGATGCCATCTCTATATTGATGTGGAGATGCTGGTGTTGGACTGGGGTGGGCACAGTAAGAAGTCTCATAACACCAGGTTAAAGTCCAACAGGTTTATTTGGAATCATGAGCTTTCGGAGCGCTGCTCCTTCATCTGGATTCCAAATAAACCTGTTGAACTTTAACCTGGTATCTCTATTTTAACATAAATTTTTAAATTAAGAATTAAGAATGTTAAGAAAGGAATGATTCTTGTCAGAGCTAACTAAATATCAGCAGCAGAAAAATAATTACTCCATGCTGGGATGGGAATGCATGATAAGAATTCCACTGAAGATAAGAATTCCAGAAAGGTTTAGTAACTCACTGTACAAACCAGCTATACATTGGTAACAATATTTGGCTGATGCACAAGGCAATTTTGGACAAATCTCCACCCAAGCTAAATGATCTGACGTAGAAAGAAAGTTCAGTCACAAAAGAATTATGAAGACACAGGTGTTCCTTGAGAAAATAGATTCAGGAAACCTAGGTAGAGTTGGGCAGTTGCAAATGTCATCTACACTCAGCCGTGTCTAATAGTCTGAGCTGTGTCTCGCTTCATTGCTATTGGGCAACAGTCACAATCATCGACCTTTCACCTCTTGTGAACTTGGTCACACAACGCACCTCAGGGATTAAAAGCAAAATGCTGCAGCTGCTGGAGATCCGAAATAAAAACAAAAAGTGAACAAAGAACAAAGAACATTACAGCACAGGAACAGACCCTTTGGCCCTCCATGCCTGCACCGACCGTGCTGCCTGACTGAAGTAAAACCCGCCCTCCCTTCCAGGGACCATATCCCTCCATTCTCATCCTATTCATGTATTTGTCAAGACGCCCCTTGAAAGTCACTATCGTATCCGCTTCCACTACCTTCCCCGGCAGCGAGTTCCAGGCACTCACCACCCTCTGTGTAAAAAATCTGTCTCGTACATCTCCTTCAAACCTTGCCCCTCACACCTTAAACCTGCGCCCCCTAGTAATTGACTCTTCCACCCCGGGAAAAAGTGCTGGAAAAAAAACTCAGTGGGTCTGGCAGCATCAGTGGAGAGAGAGAGAGAGAGAAAAATGTTTGGAGTCCAATATGAGTCTTCTTCAGAACTCTTCCTCTTCTGAAAAAGTGGTCACATTGCACATTAACCGCACCTCTCTCTCTCTCTCTCTCTCTCTTTCTCTCTCTCTCTTCATGGATGCTGTCAAACTTGATGAGTTTTCCCAACATTTTTTGATTTTAATTCACATCTCAGGAGTTGCTTATGAATACGTTTATTGGGGGACAACTTATGAAGATGGATGGTCAGCAGTGGAAGATTCCAGTATTGAAAAATGATTCGAGGAGTCGATTTGCAGAGATGACAAATTTCCATAGTTATTCATGTGGACTTTAAGGCCCAGTGTCAGATTGCCACGGTGCCAGGACTAGGGTTAAAACATAAGAATGTGAGGCTATAACTTCAGGAGCAGGTAAATGCCATGCCATCTCATGCCAACCTCTCTACATCAACGGTGATGAAGTTGAGCTGGTCGAGAGCTTCAGGTTCCCAGGTGTCCTGATCACAGGAATCTGACCTGGTCTCTCCACTATGACGCTATAGTTAAGAAAGCCTAACAACGCCTCTACTTTTGCACATGGCTAAGGAAATTCAGCATATCTGCTACGACACTCCAATTTTTACAGGTGCACCATAGAAAGCATCCTTTCCAGATGTACCATAACTTGGTCTGGCTCCTGCTCTGTCCAAGACTGCAAGAAACTACAAAGGGTTATGAACGTAGCCCAGTCCATCACACAAACCAGCCTCCCATCCATTGACTCAGTCTACACTTCCCGTTGCCTCAGAAAAGTAGCCAGCAAAACCAAGGACCCCACAAACCCCGGACATACACTCTTCCACCTTCTTCCGTCAGTAAAAAGATACAAAAGTCTGAGATCACGTACCAACCGACTCAAGAGCAGCTTCTTCCCTGCTACCATCAGACTTTTGAATGGTCCAATCATACATTAAGCTGATCTTCCGCTTCACCCTACCTGGAACTGCAACACTACATTGTGCACCCTCTCCTTTCCTTCTCCCCTATGTACTCTATGAATGGTATGCTTTGTCTGTATGGCACGCAAGAAACAATACTTTTCACTGTATACTAATACATGTGTGTGGCGATGCCGGCGTTGGAGTGGGGTGGGCACAGTAAGAAGTCCCACAACACCAGGCACTGCTGGTTCATCGGGTCAAATCAAATCAAATTTTGCCAATTATCTTAATATCTTAGAAACAATGCAACTGCAAAACATCTCATATTAATTAATAACATTATCAGAATATTTCAGGATAATGCTCCAGAATTACATTTTCAGATTTGATCTTATTCCAGGGAGAAGAAAGTTACATTCTGGATTTTGTTTCGGGATTGGGCAGATCATAGATTAGAGAGACTCACGGAAAAATGGTGTGAATGATGCTTCTGTGACAATGCAGTGTAATCAAAATCAGCTTAAAGGTCTGTGACAAGCAGGCAATTTCAGGTTGCATAATTGGTGTAAATGGTCATACCAATCAGGGTAGTTCCTTTACAGCATCCAGGATTCTTACTTCCAAAGCAGAGAAATTACGTTAAGCATGTTGCCAAGGTTTATATTTAAGTCTAAATGCAGAGGGCAACAATGTTGCGCGCAGGCACAGTGACATAATAACGGAAGTATGTTTTAACTAGTTACCCTGGGGTATTTTTACCTACACTAGGTCTGCCCCAATAAAGCCACACAATAAACTTACCACTTTAGACAATGTCGCCTTGTCCTTGCAGCTTACAAAGCTGGCAACCAGGCTTTGAATATGAACCTAATGTTTTTACTGTTCATACTCAGGATGTTACAGTCGCGGGCAGGACACGGTAGCACAGTGGTTAGCACTGCTGCCTCACAGCGCCAGGGACTCAGGTTTGATTCCAGGCTTGGATCACTGTCTGTGCAGAGTTTGCACGCTCTCCCCGTGCCTGCGTGGGTTTCCTCCAGGTGCTCCAGTTTCTTCCCACAGTCCGAAAGGCGCGCTGGTAAGGTGCATTGGCCGTGTTGAGTTCTCCCTCGGTGTACCTGAACAGGTGCCGGAGTGTGGCGACCAGGGGATTTTCACAATAACTTCATTGCAGTGTTAATGTAAGCCTACTCGTGACATTAATAAATGAAAAGGAAAGAATATATTGCCAAAATTGCCCTGAATTGAAGCACTTATGCCAGGCTGCTTCAGGTTCTGTCTTGTTGAGACTGGCATCATATTTATACAATCATAGAACCATAGAATCACTTCAGGAGGCCATTCAGCCCATCGAATCTGCACCAACAACAATCCTACCCAGGTCCTATCCCTGTAATCCCACTTTAGTAAACTCAACGATATCTTGAAGATTCATATGGAAGGTATGTCAAACCTCCCAAGAATTCACTTTAATTCTCCTCATTATTCCAACTATTCTCCAATCTGTGAGATTTTATGGGGGTCCTTCCATTAGCTTTTAGCTGAACAAACCCTTCAAGTTTCCTTTAAGGCATGCAAACTGTGCACTCCTCAGTCCAAGCCTGAGCTTCAATATTTACCTTGCTAGCCCCCCTGACACTGAGGGGCAATTTTTGTATGGCCAATCCACCTAACCCGCACATTGAGGCCAGCATGGGTAAGTATTGCAGGACTTCCATATGTAAAGAGGTATTAGTGAACCAGTTTGAGATTTTCACAATAATCCTGTGGATTTATAATTATCATTAGAGCTGCTAGCTTTTCCTTTTCAGGTTGTTTTGAAAATGGAATTTAGTTTCTCATCTCGCCACGGTGGGATTTGAACTCTCCCCCCACGGCCCTTGGATTACTAATCCTGCCATCCTGGATCACTAGCTCAATCAGATAGCTATGACATTAGCACATCCTGAGGCATTCTAAATTTTGTGGGTAATGATTAAGGAAGATGCGACACTTCTTGGAGGGGCGAAGGAATGTTATTTCTATGAAAGCAAAGTCAAATCAGCGGAAAACATGATGATGGCGATGAATTGGAACTGCAAACATCATAGTACCTGCCGTCCTAAACATCAGCAGTGTGGACCATCTTTAAGAAAGCACACCAATGCCTCTACTTTCTCAGAAGACTAAGGAAATTTGGCATGTCCACTATGATTCTCACCAACTTTTACTGATGCACCATAGAAAGCATTCTTTCTGGTTGTATCACAGCTTGGTATGGCTCCTGCTCTGCCCAAGGCCACTAGAAACTACAAAGAGTCATGAATGATGCCCAATCCATCACTTCCTACTGCCTTGGAAAAGAAGCCAGCATAATTAAGGAACCCCACGCACCCAGAACATACTCTCTTCCACCACCTTCTGTCAGACAAAAATCTGAGGTCACGTACCAATCGACTCAAGAACAGCTTCTTCCCTGCTGCCATCAGACTTTTGAACGAGCCTACCTCGCATTAAGTTGATCTTTCTCTACACCCTAGCTAGGACTTCAACACTACATTCTGCACTCTCTCCTTTCCTTCGCTATGAACGGTATGCTTTGTCTGTATGGCATGTAGAAACATAGAAACATAGAAAAACTACAGCACAAAACAGGCCATTCCAGCCCCACAAGTTGTGCCGGACATATCCCTACCTTTTAGGCCTACCTATAACCCTCCATCCTATTAAGTCCCATGTACTCATCCAGGAGTCTCTTAAAAGACCCTATTGAGTTTGCCTCCACCACCACTGACGGCAGCCGATTCCACTCGCCCACCGCCCTCTGTGTGAAAAACTTCCCCCTAACATTTCCCCTGTACCTACCCCCCAGCACCTTAAACCTGTGTCCTCTCGTAGCAGCCATTTCCACCCTGGGAAAAAGCCTCTGAGAGTCCACCCGATCTATGCCTCTCAAAATCTTATATACCTCTATTAGGTCTCCTCTCATCCTACGTCTCTCCAAGGAGAAAAGACCGAGCTCCCTCAGCCTATCCTCATAAGGCATGCCACTCAATCCAGGCAACATCCTTGTAAATCTCCTCTGCACCCTTTCGATCTGTTCCACATCCTTCCTGTAATGAGGCGACCAGAACTGAGCACAGTACTCCAAGTGGGGTCTGACGAGGGTCTTATATAGCTGCATCATTATCCCCGGACTCCTAAACTCAATCCCTCGATTGATAAAGGCCAGCACACCATACGCCTTCTTAACCACCTCCTCTACCTGCGGGCCCCAAGGTCCTTCTGATCCTCTGCAGTACTAAGAGTCTTTCCCTTTATATTGTACTCCTTCATCCCATTTGACCTGCCAGAAAAGAAACAATACTTTTCACTGTATACTAATACATGTGACAATAATAAATCAAATCAAATCAAATCAAATCAAAGATGCATTAGATGCCTCAGAACTAGGGGTCGTAGTTTGAGGATAAGGGGTAAACCTTTTAGGACAGAGGTGAGGAGAAATTTCTTCATCCAGAAGGTGGTGAATATGAGGAATTCACTACCACAGAAAGTAGTTGAGGCCAAAACATGTGATTTTAAGAAGAAATTAGATATAGCTCTTGGGGTTAAAGGGATGAAGGGATATTGGGGGAAGCAGGGATCAGGAAATTGAATTTGATGATCAGCCATGATCATAATGAATGCTGGAAAATGCTTGATGGGCCAAATGCCTTCTCGTTTCTATGTTTCTCAGGAACTCAGCAAGGCTCCTTACACACCACCTTCCAAACCCATGACTGCTGCCATTCAGAATAAGAAGTTTAACAACACCAGGTTAAAGTCCAACAGGTTTATTTGGGAGCAAAAGCCACACAAGCTTTCGGAGCCTTAAGCCCCTTCTTCAGGTGAGTCACCTGAAGAAGGGGCTTAAGGCTCCGAAAGCTTGTGTGGCTTTTGCTACCAAATAAACCTGTTGGACTTTAACCTGGTGTTGATAAACTTCTTACTCTGTTTACCCCAGTCCAACGCCGGCATCTCCACATCACCATTCAGAAGGACAGGGCAGCAGATACCTAGGAAACGCCACCACCTGGAGGTTTCCCTCCAAATAACTCACCATCCTGACTTGGGAATATATCACCATTCCTTCACTGTCAAACTCTTGGAGCTCCCTCTCCAACAGCACTGTGGGTATACCTACATTGCATGAACTGCAGTGGTTCAAGAAGGCAGCTCACCACCACCTTCTCAAGGGTAATTAGGGATGGGGCCATAAATGCTGGTCTAGCCAGCAACGCCCACATCCCCGTAAATGAATAAAAAAGAAACTGGCGAAAATTTACAGCCTCACTCGTCCAAAACCATAAAATCCCACCCGAGGTCAGCAGACCTTTCCATGGTCTGCCCCTTGCCTGCTCCGATTCCTTTGGCTGGCAGGGCAGTAAAATTCCCACCACTGTAGTGACTTTTAAGGGGCGTCTTGACAAGTACATGAATGAGATGGGAATAGAGGGATACGGTCCCCGGAAGCGTAGGGGGTTTTAGTTAAGTCGGGCAGCAGCAGGTTTGGAGGGCCGAAGGGCCTGTTCCTGTGCTGTAAGTTTCTTCGTTCTTTGTTCTTTGTTCTGTGTTAACTAGCACCGCCGAGCCTTACCTGACAAGTTGCCTTGCTCAGTTCAAACCCAATCTGTTGGCATCGTGGGTGGAGTCTTAACGGCCCCACCACTGCGGCGAGCCGCTCAGAACTTCATCGGCTTTGACAGGACTGGAAAATCTCTCTGGGGGACGGTCTGGAAAATTCCACCCTGCGTTTGTCCTGTGGATGGTGCGATCAGATAAAATTTAAAAAAAACCTTTCCTTGTATGAACCCTGCCAACCAATCTCACGCACCAGATTTAAAAAGATAATTACGTTTGACTTGTCTCAGCCTATTTTGCAGATTAATATTTTCTGCCAATTTAAAGTCACATAAAAAAATGATTTATTAAAAAGTGGAAAAAAAAACATTTCAAAGGGTTGTTGCGTAGATTAAAGGTTTGATGTTTTCCAACAGCACCTCTTTATACCACAGATCTCAAATCCTCCATTTATGCTCCAGTCACATGACTTGACAAGTTATTTCCAATAGATGATGAAAATATAGGTCACAGACTTTCGATTACTTTTCTATTACATTTTATCATTTATCCCTTCTTATCCATTTGCTACATTTCCTAATTTTTAGGTTCTTTGTTTTATTGAAAAGGTAAATCCTTTTTTAATGGAAATTTCTAATTCAAACTCTTCATATAATCATATTTGGTGTGTGTGTGTGTGAGACAAAGCCTCACAACCAGTCTCCGAAACCAGAGATATCCAGGCTGTGCACCTTGATCCATCTTGCCACTTAGCATCTCGAAAGAGTTGCATAAATCCTTTACCCTGCTTGAAAGTGAGCCATAACAACAACTTCGATTTAAGTAGCACCTGTAACACGATGACAATGGTACAGTGCGTTAGCGCTGCTGCCTCACAGCGCCAAGGACCCGGGTTCGATTCCCGGCTTTTACCGTCCCGCCTGTCACGGGAATCGGAGCGGGCGAGGGGCGGGCCATGGTAAAGTCAGGATTTTATGGTTTCAGGCCATAAAATCCCATCCCCTGGCCGGAACTTTACCACCTCGCCTGCCACGTAATTGGCAAGGGAGAGGGTCCGACAACGGAAATCTTCGTTGACCTCGGGCAGGAATTTCCAGTCTTGCCTGAGCGAGGCCATAAAATCCCGTGCTCTGCGTGGGTTTCCTCCGGGTGCTCCGGTTTCCTCCCACAGTCCGAAAGACGTGCTGGTCAGGTGCATTGATCATGCTAAAATTCTCCCTCAGTGTACCCGAACAGGCGCCGGATTGTGGCGACCAGGGAATTTTCACAGTAACTTCATTGCAGTGTGAATGTCAGCCTTCTTGTGACACTAATAAATAAGAAAAAACTTAAACTTCGCAGGAGCATTATAAAACAAAGCGGCAAAGTTGGATGTGAGAAAGGGTGAGAAGTGGTGTGGGAAACAGCTGGTGGCTGCTGGAAATTGGAAATAAAACGCTGAACATGTCCAGCGCCTCGACACAGATATGAAGGTCTGTTTCGTCCTGAGAGTGAACACTCACCATCAGCACTCAGACCAGTTCTGCTGTCGAAATGTTCATCTTTCTTCTTTTCAGAATCTGCTAGTCCCTTGCTGCATATCCACTTTCTGTTTTATGTCAAAGTTTAGAGTGTGCCCCCTCGGGACCGTATATACTCTGTATCAGACTGACCCCCATTTTAAAATAAATCCCATTGTACCCATATTATTGCATGTTATAACCTCACTGCTCCAAGCAGCGCTGCACTCTTTGTATCCTTTCCAAATCCTTCAAATTTAACACTCGTGGCAGGGATATTTTTATTTTGCTTTGCATTTCCACACTAGATTTTCACCAATTGAAATAAGTGGGTCACTGTAAACGATACGCCAACATGCGTGCAATCAAGACTAATTTGAATAAAATGCTCAATTCATTGGTTACTTAAAGGTGTCAACAAAATCATTTTGCTACACTAACATAAAAATCTACAGGATCAAATGTTAGAGAATGAACAACAGAATGATTGCCTCAATTTCTTTCTGATATCACCCCTGTATGGACAAAATATTTTCTAGGTAATATTAATGTGGAATATGGTTAAAATCGACGTAAAATTTATTAAAGAAATATTAGACCATAACCAGAGGACATAGGAGTCTGCTCCGCCATTCAATCATGGCTGATATTTTTCTCATCCCCATTCTCCTGCCTTTTCCCCATCATCCCTGACCCCCTTAATAATCAAGAACCTATCTATCGCTGTCTTAAAGACACTCAATGACCTGGCCTCCACAGCCTTCTGCGGCAAAGAGTTCCACAGATTCACCACTCTCTGGCTGAAGAAATTCCTCTTCATCTCCGTTTTAGAGAATCGTCCCTTTAGCCTGAGGTTGTGCCCTTTGGTTCTAGTTTCTCCCACTCGTGTTACATGCTTAAAGCAGAATACCTGAGTCACAAATTGAGTTGACTTTTATTAAAACTAACATTGTTGTTAATATAAATAGCTTTTTTCATTCATTCATGGAATAGAATCCCTACAGTGAGGAGGAGGCCATTCAGCCCATCGGGTCTGCATTGAGCACAATCCCACCCAGTCCCTATTCCTGTAACCTCACATATTTAACCTGCTAATCCCTCGACACTAAGGGGAAATTTAGCATGGGCCAATCAAACTAAACCACAAACCTTTGGACTGTGGGAGGAAACTGGAGCACCCGGAGGAAACCCACGCAGACACGAGGAGAACGTGCAAACTCCACACAGACAGTGATCCGAGGACGGAATTGAACCTGAGTCCCAGGTGCTGTGAGGCAGCACTGCTAACTACTGTACCACCGTTCGTGGGACGTCGGCATTGCTGGCTGGGCCAGCATTTATTACCCATGTCTCGTTGCCCGAGGGCAGTTGAGAGGCAACCACATTGCTGTGGCTCTGGAGTCACATGTCGGCCAGACTAGGTAAGGATGGCAAATTTCCTTCCCTAAAGGACACTAGTGAACCAGATGGATTTTTCCAACAATCGACAATGACTTCATGGTCATCAGTAGATTCTTAATTCCAGCTATTTTTTATTGAATTCAAATTCTACCATCTGTTGTGGCGGGATTCGAACCCTGGTCCCCAGAACAGTAGCTGAGTTTCTGGATTAGTAGTCTAGCAATAATACCACTAGGCCATCACCTCCTCAACATAAATATATCTTAAAACAGCAGAAAAATACGTTGCCTGTTGAGTCAACCCCCCCAAAAAATATTAAAACAAATCAAAGAAAAATGTTATGCTGTATAATATTTAGCTCTTGGTAATCAGAATTTAAATAAAAGTCACCTTATTTTCAATTTGAATTGCTAACTACAGAGTTCGGCTCCTGCGAGTCCTGCTTCTGATACAATGGCCGATATCTCCCGTCCTCGTTCGCAGCTGGAAATTTTCCAATGTCGCTGAAAGTGACTGGAGTTTTGGCTGGAACGCCAAATTTTCCGTTCTCGCCGGCAACAGGTCCCTCCAGGGGAATCTGCTCAATGAGTACTGTTTTGGCTCAAAATTGGTGTCCACGGTGAGCATGCGCACCTAGCAAGCCATGATTGACACTTGCTTTTGGTGAGGACTTTGGCAAGGCACAAAGGATGTGTCCAAGAGTCGGGGGGAGTAAGCAGAGCATGATGTTAATCGTTGTGTAACACATTATAACAGCACTATTTTGGAGCTGGACATGTGTTTAACAGGAAGAAGAATCCTTCCATCAGCACCATTAACAACATCATCAACTACTTACAGATTAGCGACTAATTGATTTACGTTGTCCCCCCACTGCCTGGCCAGGGGCCAGTTTTCGGAGAAAACGACGGAATAAGGTTTGTGATCTGGAAAAAAAGAGATATCTGCATATACCATGTAGAGTTTATAGATCAGCAGAGATTGGGGGGGATGTATGGATGAGGGTTAGGTGTGAGCACGCATTCACATTCAATAGTCTCAGTGACAGCACTGACTATGGTCCCAATGATGCCTACCCCAATGATGGTAACCACCACTCCCTCCATTAGGGCAAGACCTGTAATTTCAATTGAATCATCAGCCCAGATCAGAGAGTACCTTGCATAATGGACCCTGTGCTGAGAACAGGGACATGACTGGTTCTTAGCATCGAGAGAGGGAATTTTAGCCTCTTCATCCTTGGAAAGAAACAGGAGAAATATTCTTTAGCCCAAAACTTAGGTGTAAAGACAGTGGAGTGATTTAATTTGACTTGATTTATTATTGTCACATGTATTAGTAAACAGTGAAAAGTATTGTTTCTTGCACACTATACAGACAAAGCATACTGTTCATAGAGAAGGAAAGAAGAGGGTGCAGAATGTAGTGTCACAGTCATAGTAGAGAAAGATCAACGAGGTAGGTCCATTCAAAAGTCTGATGGCAGCAGGGAGGAAGCTGTTCTTGAGTCGGTTGATACGTGATCTCAGACATTTGTATCTTTTTCCCGATGGAAGAAGGTGGAAGAGAGAACGTCCAGGGTGCGTGGGGTCCTTGATTATGTCGGCTGCTTTTCCAAGCCAACGGGGAATGTAGATGGAGTCAATGGATGGGAGGCTGGTTTGCGCGATGGACTGGGCTAAATTCACAATCCCCTGTAGGTTCTTGCAGTCTTGGTCAGAGCAGGAGCCATGCCAAGCTGTGATACATCTGGAAATGATGTTCTCTATAGTACATCTGTAAAAATTGGTGAGAGTCGTAGCTGACATGCCAAATGTCCTTAGACTTCTGAGAAAGTAGAGGCGTTGGTGGGCTCTCTCAACTATAGTGTCAGCATGGAGGGACCAGGACACATTGTTGGTGATCTGAACACCTAAAAACTTGAAGCTCTCGACCATCTCTACTTCATCACCGTTGATGTATGGGGCATGTCCTCCATTAGGGCGAGGCCTGAAATTTCAATTGAATACTCAGTCCAGGTCAGAGAGAGCTTTGCAGAATGGGCCCATCATGCCAGTACACAGCCGATGTTGCCAAGGTTTGGGGGCCTCATTGAAATGCTGGTCATGGACAAGAGGCGCCAATCATAGTGGGTGCAGGAGAGTCAGGAATCAAACCAACTCCCAGCTGGTCAGCAAGTCAGATCTTTGGGGGAACCTGGAGTTAGCAAGACCCCCGAGTTATTTTCAGGTGGACAGGGAAAAACGCTGCACTTCTTTTCATAGACAGTGTGGACTGGACAGCCGGATAAAACGGTGGGGTGGGGGGAGGGGGAAGGGGGCTCTTTCTGCACTGTAGGGATTCTATGAAGATATTGTATGGAAATATTTTACATGAATATTCCACATAAACGCTTGTTAATAGACTACTGCATAATGGATACACTCGCCTGAATTTTCACATTTGAGGGGTTCGAATGATGGTCTAAACATTTGACATGTTATTTGAACAGCTTCCAGTGTTATCTGGGATTTACGTGTCTCTAATCAACTCCCCTCTCAGTCCCTATTCTTTCCAGCAATGTACATAGCAAAGTGAGTTCTGATTAAATGTTTGGAATGAAATCACAGCGAGTCTCTTGAATAAACTTTGCCTGCCCTTGCACTATTCAGAGGTGTCATATGCTGTTGGCAAATGAAAGTGACATCAATAGATTGTAACTTATCAATCACGCAACGGGAACAAAAGGGAGAGAAAAAGCTGTTTGTTGTTTTCACAGAATTTCCATTATATAATTGTATGTACTCTCTGTATATGAGCACCCCAGGGAAAGGTACTTCTCTTATTTCAAGTACTGGAGGCTATTGTGTACAAGGAACAGCAAGTGCGATACAAGGATGTCCACGAATTAAAACTAAAGATAAAAACTGAAGAGAATGAAGGAGAAATGAATACACAAATCTGCTTGGGAAGCATATCATAGAATCCTACAGTGCAGAAAGAGGCCATTCGGCCCATCGAGTCTGCACCAACCACAATCCCACCCAGGCCCTATCCACATATCCCTACATATTTACCCACTAACCCCTCTAACCTATGCATCCCGAGACACTAAGGGGCAATTTAGAATGGCCAATCAACCTAACCCGCACATCTTTGGACTGTGGGAGGAAACAGGAGCACCCGGAGGAAACCCACGCAGACACAGGGAGAATGTGCAAACTCCACACAGACAGCGACCCGAGCCGGGATTCGAACCCAGGTCCCAGGAGCTGTGAAGCAGCAGTGCTAACCACTGTGCTACCGTGCCACCCCATATCATTCAGAAGTACAGGACTATTCAATCCATCATGTCACAGGAGTTTGGTATTATTAATAAACCTAAGCTAGTGAGTTGTTTAGTACAATAGGCATCAAAAGGAATAGCCATGATGTGGAACTGCCATGGTTGGACTGGGGTGGGTACAGTAAGAAGCCCCACAACACCAGGTAAAGTCCAACAGGTTTATTTGCAATCACAAACTTTCGGAGCGCCGCTCCTTCATCAGGTGAGTGGAGGTAGGTTCACAAACACGGCATTTATAGGCAAAGACACAATTGCAAGATAATGGTTGGAATGCGAGTCTTTACAGGTAATCAAGTCTTTAAAGGTACAAACAGTGTGTGTGGAGAGAGGGATAATCACAGGTTAAAGAGGTGTGAATTGTCTCAAGCCAGGACAGTTAGTAGGTTTTTGCAAACCCAGGCAGTATGGTGGGGGTTACATGTAATGCAATCTGAATCCAAAATCCTGGTTGAGGCCATCCTCATGTGTGCGGAATGTGGCTATCAGTTTCTGTTTGCGTGTCTTTACCTATATATGCCGTGTTTGTGAGCTAACCTCCACTCACCTGATGAAGAAGCAGCGCTCCAAAAGCTCGTGATTTCAAATAAACCTGTTGGGCTTTAACCTGGTGTGAGGAACTATGAGGAATAACAATTCGGGTTAGTTCAACGGGTGGTGATGTTGGTGCAGAATGATCCAGGGGTTAGATAATCTGACAGAAAACACACCCAAATGGTAAACAGGGAGCCACTTTAAATTACCAGCACCAGTATCCACCAGTTGAGAACTTTCGCCCGGCCGCTCTTATATATTTGCAGATACATTTTATTCACTTTAGGATGCTCTCCCATCCTGTTCTTCCAATCAGATTTCTACATCTGGTGTAAATTGCTACATTTCCTTCCAAACAGCGGAAAGCTTGAGAAAGTCAATCAGGAGATCCTGTTTTATTAATCCGTGCACTGTTCACCATAGATTCATAGAATCCCTACAGTACAGAAGAGGCCATCTGGCCGACCAGGCCTGCACCGACTCTCCGGAAGAGCATCCCACCCAAGCCCAGACTCTTTGCCCTATCTCCATAATCCCACACATTTAAGTTTTAAGTCTAAGTTTAAGTTTATTTATTCGTGTCACAGGTAGGCTTACATTAACACCGTAATGAAGTTACTGTGAAAATCCCCGAGTCGCCACAGTCCAGCGCCTGTTCGGGTACACTGAGGGAGAATTTAGCATGGCTAATGCACACTAACCTGCACATCTTTCAGACTGTGGGAGGAAACTGGAGCACCCGGGGGAAACCCACGCAGACACGGGGAGAATGTGCAAACTCCACACAGATAGTGACCCAATGCCTGAATTGAACCTGGGCCCCTGGCGCTGTGAGGCAGCAGTGCTAATCCACTGTGCCATTGTCCTGCCAGTGGATTAGCATGGCCTATCCACCTAACCCACACATCTTTGGACTGTGGGAGGAAACCGGAGCACCCAGAGGAAACCCATGCAGATACAGGGAGAATGTGCTAACTCCGCACTCTTGGCAATATCTTCCAATTCAATGGAAAACTGAGGCTGGCACGGCGAAAAACCAACTGCCAATTCACCGCATTCATGCTGCCAGACCAAATTTCAGCCCCTTGATTTGCAAATTAAAGGTGGGAATGGTCACCGAGTATTCAGTGATAGAAGCCAAGACCATTTGTCTGAGTCCTCTCGTCACCTGCTCTGCACAATTCCTCTCAGATTGGCCCTGGGAAGAACTGCTGGACAATTATTCTCCTCCCTATCTGAATTAATGAGAGCTGAGACTAACCTTCACATCGCCAGTGCTATTGTGGCTTCCAATATCCGAACCACAGGTACTTCTGTATCAGCACAAGTCACCGAGCCACTGGGGGAATATTAGCGAAGTATCACTTAATACTGGAAGATAACTATAGGGTTCGTGGTGGGAGATATAGGAAGGATATCAGAGGTAGGTTCTTTACGCAGAGAGTGGCGGGGGTGTGGAATGGACTGCCTGCAGTGATAGTGGAGTCAGACACTTTAGGAACATTTAAGCGGTTATTGGATAGGCACATGGAGCACACCAGGATGATAGGGAGTGGGATAGCTTGATCTTGGTTTCAGATAAAGCTTGCCACAACATCGTGGGCCGAAGGGCCTGTTCTATGCTGTACTGTTCTATGTTCTATATGAAATTGGGTAGCACAGTGGCACAGTGGTTAGCACAGCTGCCTCACAGCGCCAGGGACCTGGGTTCAATTCCGGTGACTGTGTGGAGTTTGTATATTCTCCCTGTGTCTGCGTGGGTTTCCTCTGGGTGCTCCGGTTTCCTCCCACAGTCCAAAGATGTATGAGTTCGGTGGATTGGCCATGCTAAATTGGCTCTTAGTGTCAGGGGGATCAGCAGGGTAAATATATGGGGTTATGGGGATAGGGCCTGGGTGCGATTGTTGCCAGTGCAGGTTCGATGGGCCAAATGGTCTCTTTCTTCACTGTAGGGGATTCTATGATAATCACTAACAGTAACATGGGCCCGAATTCTCCGGCCGTTTACGACCCACCATCGCACAAGCGAGGATGGAAAATATTGCGCTCAGGCAAATCTCTGTTCACTGCAGCGGGACCAGAGAATTCCGCTGGCATGAATGGCCAGAGAATTCCAGCCACCATTTTTTTTAGGGCTGACTAAAATGAAATGATGTTTGCAGTTATGGATATCGTGTGGACAACGAAAAGAGAGAAAAATAAACTTTTCTTTCACTCCAATAAAAACTGAAATTTCTGGAAAAGCTCAGCTGGTCTGGCAGTACCTGTGGAGAGAGAAACCGCTTTGTGTCAACATGACCCTTCTGCAGAACAGTTCAATAGAAGGGTTTGATTTGATTTGATTTGATTTGATTTATTATTGTCACATGTCTTAGTATATAGTGAAAAGTATTGTTTCTTGCGCGCCATACAGACAACGCATACCGTTCATAGAGAAGGAAATGAGAGAGTACAGAATGTAGTGTTACAGTCATAGCTAGGGTGCAGAGAAAGATCAACTTAATGCGAGGTAGGTCCATTCAAAAGTCTGACAGCAGCAGGGAAGAAGCTGTTCTTGAGTCGGTCGGTACGTGACCTCAGACTTTTGTATCTTTTTCCCGATGGAAGAAGGTGGAAGAGAGAATGTCCAGGGTGAGTGGGGTCCTTAATTATGCTGTGGCTTTGCTGAGGCAGTGGGAAGTTTAGACAGAGTCAATGGATGGGCGGCTGGTTTGCGTGATGGATTGGGCTCCATTCATGACCTTTTGTAGTTCCTTGCGGTCTTGGGCAGAGCAGGAGCCATACCAAGCTGTGATACAACCAGAAAGAATGCTTTCTATGGTGCATCTGTAAATGTTGGTGAGAGTCATAGATGACATATCAAATTTCCTTAGTCTTCTGAAAAAGTAGAGGCATTGGTGGTTATTTCGGTTATTTAGACTCAAACGTTAACTCTGTTTCTCTCTCCACAGATGCTGCCAGACCTGCTGAGTTTATCCAGCATTTTCTGTATTTATTTCGGAATTCCAGCATCCACAGTATTTTGCTTTCATTTTTATTTAACTGCCTGGAGCCATTTTGTGGTTACCAGTCCTTGCAGAAGAGGGTACTATTACTGTTAGTACTGTTATGCAAAAATTGTTTTTGCATTGTGGCTGTAACTGTGCTTCATTTAAACTTGGTGAAAATTATGAACATCATTTGATTCGATTTGATTTATTATTGTCACTGGTCAGGGACACACTGTGGCACAGTGGTTAGCGCTGCTGCCTCACAGTGCCAGGAATCCGTGTTCAATTCCAGCCTCGGGTCACTGTGTGGAGTTTGCCTGTCCTCCCCGTGTCTGTGTGGGTTTCCTCCGGGTGCTCCAGTTTCCTCCCACAGTTTAAAGATGAGCTGGTTAGATGGATTAGCCATGTTAAATTTCTCCTTAGCAGGGTAAATACTTTGGGATAAAAGCAAATTACTGCGGATGCTGGAATCTGAAACCAAAAGAGAAAATGCTGGAAAATCTCAGCAGGTCTGGCAGCATCTGTAGGGAGAGAAAAGAGCTGACGTTTCGAGTCCAGATGACCGTTTGTCAAAGCTTAGCTAACAAAGGGTCATCTGGACACGAAACATCAGCTCTTTTCTCTCCCTACAGATGCTGCCAGACCTGCTGAGATTTTCCAGCATTTTCTCTCTGAATACTTGGGGTTTCAAGGGATCGGGCGTGGGTGGGATTGTTGTCGATCCAGCCTTGATGGACCGAATGGCCTCCTTCTGCAATGTAGGGATTCTATAATTCTATGATATGTATTAGTATAAAGTGGAAAGTATTGTTTCTTGGGCATGAAACAGAAAAAACATACTGTACACAGGGGAGAAGGAAAGGAGAGGGTGCAGAATGTAGTGTTACAGTCATAGCTAGGGTGTAGAGAAAGATCAGCTTAATGTAAAGTAGGTCCATTCCCACCAGTAAAATAAGGTAGAGTTGCTGGTGTTGAAGCAGTAAATATTTGAGTAAGTGCATTGCAGCCATGAAATGTGACAGTTGGTAGGCCAGCGCAATGCCTCGTTGGACAGTCCTGCTATATCAGTCGCAGCATCGCTGCCAAGCTCCACCAATCTATCCCCAGGTCTGCTGGTGAAAGAGTGGTGTGGCAGCACGTCAGGGTTCGGAGCAATCAAATGTCACTCGGGGTGGAAGCAAACAAGATTATCAGTTGCGATTGGGATCACACCACCGTTGTCATGGCAATGGCGGCTATCCGGCTCAATCCGCCCGCGCTGAGGAGCAAGCCGTTCAGGGGAATTGAAGGGAACTTTGCGGAGAAAAAAAAACCCCTTTTGGCTCTGAAAACCTCTTTGCACCTCGAGTCAGAAAATGAATTGCCATTAGCTGAGACTTGGAGACCCGAGGTCAGGAGAGAAGACAAAACCTAACAAGGAAATCAATCTTGTGGGGGGGGAGGGGGGGGATGGGGGAGGTGGGGAGGGTGAGTGAGAGGGGAGGGCACCTATGGAATTCTATCATCAAACCCATATTCCAAACACCCGAAAAAAAAAATCTCTGGCAAATCACCTCTGAAATGTAAAAATTTAATTTGTCAACCGGCTTACATGATATCTTCAATCACTGTCCAAGCTGTGGCATTGCAAGGGGACACTGGACTGGGTACGGCAGCCGTTCTGAAATGAGGAGACATGCACTGATTACAGTTCACACTGGGTAGAATTGTCTCAGACAGCTCAGCAATCAGATTATTAACTCTGATACCAGATACTCTGTTTCTTCACTAGGATTAGCATGAAAATTTTTATATGGATCGATAAGCAATCTTTCCTTTATAAAGAATCTCTGCAAGGTCCATTAATCTGTGTGCATGTTTATGTCAAGGAATTAAGACATCTTGATTACAGCTTGTTCCCCACCAAACCAGCAGCAGTTACCCACCACCCCCCCCCCCCTCCCTCCCCAACACCCCCTCCCTCCATTCTTTTGAGGAGTCGGGAAGAAAATCTCATATGAATTTATTAAATAAACTGCCGGTCTCCTTACTTCAAAGAAAATTGCATCCTGTCTCTCTTTCTTGCCCTCAGCATTCCGCCGCTCACGTAAACCACAGCTGCTAATGGAATCAACTGGAGAGGCAGAGACACACGCAACACCAGGCGGTTGTGAGACATGCACTGCAGCAGAGAATTAAACCTCTTTTCCTTTAAAAAAAAGCCACAATTAGAGAGACCGCTTCCACCGACACTCTTTTAATCAGGGTCCTCTTTTAAAAGGGGGGGGGGGGGGAAGTTAGGGGGGGGGGCGCCGTCCCGATATTTGGGGTCGGTGGGCTAAAAGAGCACTTCTCTGCACATCACAGTTGTAATTCTGTCAAAATGTTTTAATCGCAGCTACGTCATTTTTTCCACGGGACAGGACGGCACGGTTCACAGGAAAATGGGCGCTATCACCGTCGTTAATTAATTGCGATTTCTTTCAAACGCTTTGTTGCAGCTTAGTTTAGTTTATTTATTATTAGTCACAAGTAAAGCTTACATTAACACTGCAATTAAGTTACTGTGAAATTCCCCTAGTCGCCACAGTCCGGCGCCTGTCAATGCACCCTAACCAGCATGTCCTTCAGACTGTGGGAGGAAACCGGAGCACCCGGAGGAAGCGCACGCAGACACGGGGGAGAACGTGCAGGTTCCACACAGACAGTGGCCCAAGCTGGGAATCGAACCCAGGTCCCTGGCGCTGTGAAGCAGCAGTGCTAACCACTGTGCTACCGTGCCACCCTGATAATAAATAATCAATAAATAAATAATTTATCAATAATAAGTGTTACCAGATCGGTTTAAATGCCCAGGAAAAAAAACAAACCCCCTCAGCACATGGGGGCACACCTCAATCTATTGATAGTTAACAATACTCAAATGGACAGAACCATAGAGGGCCTTCATTCCTTTATGTCCGCTGGTTCAATGCTCCATCACTCAAAAAATATTTAATCTTTTGCTTCTGGTTTGAATTATTTATTATTTAGTTTAGTTTTAGTTTATTTATTTAGTGGATTGGCCGTGCTAAGTTGCCCCTTGTTGCCAGGGAGACTAGCTGGGGTAAATGCATGGGGTTGTGAAGGGCAGGGCCTGGTTGGGATTGTGATCAGTGCCGACTTGATGGGCCGAATGGCCTCCTTCTGCACTGTAGGATTCTATGATTCCATTTATTAGTGTCACAGATATGCTTACATTAACACTGCGATGAAGTTACTGTGAAAATCCCCCAGTCGCCATGCTTTGGTGCCTGTTCGGGTACACTGAGGGAGAATTTAGCATGGCCAACGCACCTAACCAACACGTCTTTTTGGACTGTGGGAGGAAACCGGAGCACCCAGAGGAAACCCACGCAGACATGGGGCGAACGTGCAGACTCCATACCGACAGTGACCCAAGCCGGGAATCGAACCCTGGTCCTTGGCGCTGTGAGGCAGCATTGTTACATGTATTGGATACAGTGAAAAGTATTATTTCTTACACACTATACAGACAGAATGTACCATTCATAGAGTCCATCGGGGAAAAGGAAAGGAGAGGGTGCAAAATATAGTGTTGCAGTTACCGGTAGGGTGAAGAGGAAGATCAGCTTTATTTGTTACAAGGGAAAATATATATATTGGTGAGAAAGTTCTTGTCAGGAACTTTCTGTGTGTGGTGAACCATAGATGGTTACCACTATGGGTACTTGTACATATGTTACTCTTGTTACTGTTGGGGTTAGGGTTGGGGTGTTCCACCTGTTAGCATTGTTCTGTGGTACACTCCGGTTGGCTCCGCCTTCCTATAGGAGTATAAAGGTCACTGAAACTTCCTAGTGACCCTTTAGTCTGGGATTGTATTGTTAAGCAGTATGCTCTATTCTTGTTGCGAATAAAAGCCTTTATTCCCGGGTACGATCTAGCCTCCCGAGTGAATTAATCGCGCATCACTGTGTAAGAGTGTGCAGGTAGTTAAAATGAATTTAATGTTGCATTCCGTCTGAAGATCATACAAGGCATGCATGGAGCATCAAACAGCAATAGCACACCTTAATTGAATTACACCTGAGATCAGTTATTTGTTACTGTATATAAATTTAATGTTAGTTTTTCTTCGATATTCCGTACAGTCCTGTTAGCTGCATTCTTAAACATAGAAAATAGGAGCAGGAGTAGGCCATTCGGCCCTTCGAGCCTACACCACCATTCAATATGATCATGGCTGATCATGCACTTTCAGTATCCCACTCCCACTTTCTCTCCATACCCCTTGATCCCTTTAGCAGCCAGGGCCACGTCCAGCTCCCTCTTAAACATATTTAACAAACTGGCCCCAACAGCTTTCTGTGGTAGAGAATTCCACAGGTTCACAACTCTCTGAGTGAAGAAGTTCTTCCTCATCTCAGTCCTGCATGGTTTCACCCTTATTCTTAGACTGCAATTCCTAGTTCTGGACTTCCCCAGCATTGGGAATATTCTTCCTGCATCTAGCCTGTCCAGTCCCATCAGGATTTTAAATGTTTCTATGAGATCCCATCTCATTCTTCTAAATTCCAGTGAGTACAACCCGGTCGATCCAGTCTCTCTTCAAATGTCAGTGCTGCCATTCCAGGAACCAGTCTGGTGAACCTTCGCTCGACTCCCTCAATAGCAAGAATGTCCTTTCTCAGACTAGGAGGCCAAAACTGCACACAGTCTGCCAACATGAAAAGTGAAGAATATCTTGCTTTCTGCGCAGTTTGTGGTCCAATGATAAACAGGAGGTGGTGGTGTTGTGGTATTGTCACTGGACTAGTAATCCAGAAGCCCGGGGTCTGCTCTGGGATCCAGGTTCGAATCTCACTGTGGCAGATGGTGGAATTTGAATTCAATAGAAATCTGGAATTAAATGTCTAATGATGACCATAAAACCATTGTTGATTGCTGTAAAAACCCACCTGGTGTACCAATGTCCTTTCGGGGAAGAAATCTGCCATTCTTACCTGGTCTGGCCTACATGTGACTCCAGAGCCACAGCAATGACTTTGGGGGTGGCACAGCGGAATAGTGGTTGGCACTGCTGCCTCACAGCACCAGGGACCCAGTTTCGATTCCTGGCTTGGGTCTCTGCCTGTGCCAAGTTCGCACGTTCTCCCCGTGTCTGCGTGGGTTTCATCCGGGTGCTCTGGTTTCCGATCACAAGCCAAAAAATGTGCTGGTTAGGTGGATTGGCCATACTAAATTCTCCCTCAGTGTACCTGAACAGGTGCCGGAGTGTGGCGACTAGGGAATTTTCACAGTAACTTCATTGCAGTGTTAATGTAAGCCGGCTTGTGACGAATAAATAAACTTTAAACTGCCATTCAGTTTGAGGGCAATTAGGGCTTGGCCTCCTTCTGCATTGTAGGAATTCTATGATCCTAATGTCACTCGTGAAAGATTGGTAAAGTTTATTTATTAGTCACAAGTAAGGCTTACATTAACACTGCAATGAAGTTACTGTGAAATTCCCCTAGTCGCCACAATCCGGCGCCTGTTTGGGACAATGCACCCTAACCAGCACGTCTTTCAGAATGTGGGAGGAAACCGGTGCACCCGGAGGAAACCCACGTAGACACGGGGAGAACATGCAGACTCCGCACAGACAGTGACCCAAGCCGGGAATCGAACCTGGGTCCCTGGCGCTGTGAAGCAGCAGTGCTGACCACTGTGCTACCGCCCCGAAGGGATGGCTGACCTGAAGAAAGAACAGTTTTCCGGATTAACAACCCTGAGGAATATTAGCTTGGAATTTGAACAGTGTAATGTACTTACATCTAATGTGCGATGGTCTGAGTCAGTCGTGCAGGTGAACAGACTGGCCCACTCGCCCAGCCCAGGGACATTGCAGACACGTGGCAGCGATTCACCAGTGATGCCCATTGCCACTTGCTACCGGCAGCAGTGCCACGCAGGAAACAGCTCCGCCAGCACACTTGTTTTAAGTTCTTTCCTCCTTTATTTAAATAGATGGGTCAACACCTCTGTACAAATGAAAGAATTTAATACAAACTCGTTCAGCGCGGTATGATAATATTTCATGGTGTGGTTTCCCGTTCTGAGGGATCGGCATGTCAGTGTTAAAAGGTCATTTTGTATTATGGATAACAGAAACATTCAGCATCATTCTCATGCGGTATTGCATTAACCACGCCAGTAGATTGTTACAGATGGTGAACATTAGGATCATTAATGTAACAAGGCACTAACTAATAGTTGGACAAACTCTTAAAGCCAGTGCTGCGGGGTGAAAATGTTCCCAAGAAGTTACTTCGCAATATGTGAAATCTAATAAAAATAATATCATTGAAGAAAATAAAATTTAATGCCATGCCTCTCAGCTTTGAATGTTGATGACTGTGGTTCCCAATGAATAGCTAGTCACTGATACCTGTGCGTTCTCCCCGTGTCTGCCTGGGTTTCCTCTGGGTGCTCCGGTTTCCTCCCATAGTCTGAAGTACGTGTTGGTTAGGGGAGTTGATGGGGTAGTGGTGTTATTGCTAGACTATTAATCCAGAAGTGCAGCAAATGTTCTGGGGACCCGGGTTCGAATCCCACCATGGCAGCTGGTGGAATTTGAATTCAATAAAAAATATCTGGAATTAAGAATCTACTTATGACCATGAAACCATTGTCGATTGTCGGAAAAATCCACCTGGTTCACTAATGCCCTTTAGGGAAGGAAATCTGCTGTCCTTACCCGGTCTGGTCAACATGTGATTCCAGATCCACAGCAATGTGGTTAACTCACAACTGCCCTCGGAACAAGGGCAATAAAGGCTGCCCCATCCATGTCCCACGAATGAATGAAAAAAAAGATGCGTTGGCCATGCTAAATTCTCCCTCATTGTACCGGAACAGGCGCCGGAGTGTGGCCCATTCGGCCCATCGAGCCTGCACCGACAACAATCCCGCCCAGACCCTATCCCCATAACCCCACGTATTTACTGCTAATCCCTCTGACACCAAGGGGCAATTTAGCATGGCCAATCAACCTAAACCCACTCATCTTTGGACTGTGGGAGGAAACCGGAGCACCCGGAGGAAACCCACGCAGACACGGGGAGAACATGCAGTAGTCACTGATACTTGTCTGCCAATACATAAAAGAGTGACCAGTCGCATCATAGACTAACAACCTTGTGCTCCTTTGCTTCGGTCACTGCCTTCGGGATACTTCAGAAAAAAAAAAGCTTCCTATTTCTTGCATGTCAAATATTGTTCTTAACATAACCGGAGAGATGGGGCAAAACAAAATCAAGATTCATGTTTGTTTCATTTAAGCAGCAAAAGTAATCTCGAACCAGTCCTTGAAACAGCTGCCGCCATAACCTAATCCTAAGCTTCTTAGACCACACTTGAAAGGAAATATTTTCTTCAGAGTTACTTATTATTATTTTTTTTACAATCCACTTTCCGCCCCCCCCCCCCCCCGCCTCCCCCCCCCCCCCCCCCCCCCCCCCCCCCCGCCCCCCAACTCTCATGGGTCTGAATTACTCAATGTTACCTCAGGGGCTTTTAGTCAGTAATTCCAGCACCTTGGATGATAGGAGGGTTTCAGTTCTACCTGAACTTAGAGCACTCGACCTTGTCTGTAACAGAGGCTGCATCTGAACTTACACACTGCACAGCGGCGCTGAACCCTGTGTGTGTGTGTGTGTGTGTGTGTGTGTGCTTGTGTCAAATTCGTAAATGTCAATCTGATGAAATGGTTCACTGCAAAGCACAACTCACCCCCTGCTGTGCGACAAAGAAACAGCTCTGTTATAAAAAGTGCTGCCTCTAAATATTGGCCGCGTGATTACTTCTGGTCTTGTCAACCCGAGCATTTGTGCCTATATTTTTTCCACCTCACAGTGGTCTTTATACCGTGAGCTGCGGCGGCTCCCCGCAGTTGACAGAAGTCCCCCCTTTGCTGCAGTCCAAGCACTTTTCAAATGATTACCAGCATACATCATGCCCTGTACAGATTGAACTCACGGCGGCTTCTGATAAATAAACTGCAGCAGCAATCTCTGTCCTGGAGTGATTCGCAAGGAAAGTTAAAGTTCAAATCACAAGTACAGGCTTACATTAACACTGCAATGAAGTTACTGTGAAAATCCCCTCGTCGCCACGCTCCGGCATCTGTCGGTACACTGAGGGAGACTTTTAGCATGGCCAATGAGCCTAACCAGCATGTCTTTCAGACTGTGGGAAGAAACCGGAGCACCCGGAGGAAACCCACGCAGACACGGGGAGAATGTGCAGACTCCGCACAGACAGTGACCCAAGCTGGGAATCGAACCCTGGTCTCTGGGGCTGTGAGGCAATAGTGCTAACCACTCTGCCACTGTGCTGCCCATAAAAGAGCTGGATGCTTAACCGGAAGTGAAAGAGGTCAAATAGACAATCAAAGAGATGGACATTATGAGGAGGATTCAAATATAGAGAGGCCTTAGTGGACTAGAATTTCAAAGTTGCTATCATGAGGAGCAGATTGAGGGGAAGCTGGACAAACACATGAGGGAAAAGTAAATGCAAGATTATGACAGGGTGAGGTGAAGAGGGGTTGGAGGTTTGTCTGGGGCATAAACATTGGCACGGACTAGTTGAGTAGAAGATTCTAACTGTACTTCCTCTGCAAGGGAAATACAGAGGACAATGGCAGAGAGATCAGATTGAGTTGCCAACTTTCCAGGATTGGCCTGTAGTCTCCAGGAATTAAAGATCAACTTCCAGGACACTGCTGCAGGCAGTGGGGAAGCGATAGCCTAGTGGTATTATTGCTGGGCTATTAATCCAGAAACTCAGCTCATGAATCTGGGGACCTGGGTTCAAATCCCGCCACAGCAGATGGTGGAATTTGTATTCAGTAAAACAAAGCTGGAATTAAAAATCTACTGATGACCATGAAACCATTGTTGGAAATACCCATCTGGTTCACTATGCCCTTTAGGGAAGGAAATCTGCCATCCTTACCTGGTCTGGCCTACATGTGACTCCAGAGAAACAGCACTGTGGTTGACTCTCAACTGCCCTCTGAAATAGTGTAGCAAACCAAGTTCAAGGGCTGACTAGGAATAGGCAATAAACAGTGGCCAGCCAGCGATGCCTGAAGTTTATTTATTAATCACAAGTAAGACTTACATTAACACTACAATGAAGTTATTGTGAAATTCCTAGTTGCCACACTCCGGTGCCTGTTCTGGTCAATACACCTAACAAGCACGTCTTTCAGACTGTGGGAGGCACCCGGAGCAAACCCACAGGGAAAACGTGCAAACTCCACACAGACAGTGACCCGAGACCGGAATCGAACCCGGGTCCCTGGGCTGTGAGGCAACAGCGCTAACCATCGTGCCGCCCTTGCCACCCATGCCCCACGAATGATTAATAATAAAATAAATCCTGGAAAAATATCAAAGGGACATTAAAAAATGATTTTCAAAATGAAAACGCTTAGAATATTTCTGTTTACCACATGTAACAATTTGAAACTGGAGGAAAGGGCTGTTTGACTGCCTGTCAGGCACCATCTAACTGGATAATGAATCAATTTGCTTTTGGTGTAAGAAGACACATCGGGCCCGATTTTACCAACAATTTGCACCTGTTTTCGGGCGCGAAATCGTGGTAAAGTCGGGTGTAAACCCACGAATGGCGGGGATCCGTTCCGCGCCCAAATCGGGCGCAACGATGATTTAAATGCATTTGCATGCATTTAAATTGAATTAATGAACTGCCCGCCCAACTTTATCAGCATTTCAGCAGGTGGTTCGGCTCCAACTCTGCGGGTGATCAGTGGGAGGGAAGGGGGGTAGGGGTGGCGATCTGTCTAGGTAGTGGGGGGGTGGATAAGAGGGGCAGTGATGTGTGTGTGTGTGTCCCGTATCCACCCTCCCCTGCTACCCACACACATCACTGCCCCCCTTATCCACCCACCCCACTACCCACACACATCACTGCCCCCCTTATCCACCCCCCCACTACCCACACGCATCACTACCCCCCTTATCCACCCCCCCACTACCCACACTCATCACTGCCCCCCTTATTCACCCTTCCATGTTGGGCGGGAATCTCAGAGCTTAGCGTAAATACAAAGCAGTTCAATTATTTCAACTGATTTTGTTGTAAAGTATAACATTTCAGTCAGTAAGTGCTTGTGACAATGATGTCTAACTTATAGCATGCCTTTAATATAGAAAGTACAATCCTGGACTCGTCACAGAGTTGTAATTGGACTCTTTGGTTCAAACTTTTAGCCCACTCAGAACCCAAACAAGTTAAAATTGGGCCCACAAAGTGACTCCGTTACTGGTGGAGAGGACGGAAAAGTGACCTTGTGCGCGATCTTACGATCTCATCCCGCCTGACTTTCAGTGAAGCGAGGTGGTAAGATTGGGCAGGATGCGAAACAGCCGGTTCATGTCTGGTTCATCTCCCAATCTTACCAGCGCTGCTTTGCCGGTGAAATCAGTTTCGCACTCAAACTGATTTAAATATTAATGACATTCTTTGCTTGTTCCTCACTTAGATTTTTTTCCGTAAAATTCCACCCATTGAGTGTTAAAACCTAACAGCCCGGGACTTTCAATAGCAATTTATGTCTTTAACGTAGGCCAAGTTCAAAAGGTCCTTCATGATCTCCATGACAAGCTATGCCTTCCCGCTCACCCCTCATGCCCTCCTCCATGCCAAATTTAGCATGGCCAATCCACCTAACCAGCACGTTTTTTGGACACTGGGAGGAAACCAGAGCACCTGGAGGAAACCCACGCAGACAGTGACCCAAGGCTGGAATTGAACCCAGGTCCCTGACGCTGTGAGGCAGCAGTGCCAACCACTGTGCCACCATGCGCCCCTGGTGGATTTCCTTCCCTCAAGGAACTGCAAAAGGTCATGAATGTGGCCCAATCCATCACGCAAACCAGCCTCCCATCCATTGACTCTGTCTACACTTGCCGCTGCCTCAGCTAAGCAGGAGCATAATCAAGGACCCCACGCACACCGGACATTCTCTCTTCCACCTTCTTCCTTCGGGAAAAAGATACAAAAATCTGAGGTCACGTACCAAACGACTCAAGAACAGCTTCTTCCCTGCTGCTGTCAGACTTTTGAATGGACTTACCTTGCATGAAGTTGATCTTTTGCTACACCCTAACTATCACTGTCACACTACGGGCCTGATTTTACCAAAACTTCGCGCCCGAAAACGGGCATGAAATCACGGTAAAGTCGGGCATCGGGCCTTTAACGCGATCTGCACCCGAATCTGAGCAGATCGCGCCTTTACCGACACCCGATTCGTGCGTGGGTCCGGTCCGCGCCTGAATCGGGCGGCCCGACGATTTAAATGCATTTGCATGCATTTAAATCGACTTAATGAACCGCGCGCCCAACTCTACCGCCAAATCCCACTTTACCGTCTTCTGGACCGATCTGCGTCCGTGCTGTAATCGACCTGCAGAATAAAAGTCCGAAGTCACCGCTGCAGCCTCCAAAGAGCGGGGTCAGAGACTGCAACGGCTCCCTAACCCAGGTCATCCTCTGGTCGAGGGGGGAGGGGTGGGGGGTGGGAGGAGGAGAGGGGGTGTGACCGATCATCCCCTGGGGGAGGTGCGGGGAGGAGAGGGGGTGTGACGTATCATCCTCTGGGGGGGTGGGGGACGGAGGAGAGGGGGTGTGACAAATCATCCTCTGGTCGGGGGGGTTCCGCTGCCTGTCTGCGGCCGATCCCTCCTGCCGGAGTGGACGTGCGGCCATGCCATCCCACAAAACCTTCAGGATGAAGCGATTCCCAGCTAAGAAGATGAAGCTGAACCAGCCGATTCCACAGCCATCTCTCCCGCTCTCTTGCCCCTGCAGGGAAGAGTAATCTGTGGCTGGTAGTGTACCAGTGATGGTGTATCCCTTTACAGGCCCAGCTTGGTCCTTCTCCAGTGTCTCCTCTTGGACTTGTACTGATCTTGTAGCCGGTTTTCATGCGGATCCACTGTGGAATCGGCCGGTTCTGCTTCATCTTCTTAGCGAGGAATTGCTTCATCCTGAAGGTTTTGTGGGATGGCATGGCCGCACGTCCACTCCGGAGAGGAGGGATCGGCCGCAGACTGGCAGCTGACCCCCCCTGACCAGAGGATGGTACGTCACACCCCCTCTCCTTCGCCCCCCCCCCCAAGGGGATGATCGGTCACACCCCTCCCCTCCCAGCCTGCCCCCCCAATCCCCAGAGGATGAGACGTCACACCCCCTCCCCTCCCACCCTCCTCCCCTCAGAGGATGAGACGTCACACCCCCTCTCCTCCACCCCCCCAGGGGATGATCGGTCACACCCCCTCCCATCCCCCCCCCCCCCCGCCGCCCCTGACCAGAGGATGATCGTCAGAGAGCCGCTCTCTCCGCTTTCTGCTTTTTCTTTCTTTCGTGCCTGGGCGCGCTCTGTCAGATTTTTTTCGAACGGCGCATGCGCAGTTCAGAGCTCCGATCGGTCTGTCAGCGCTAAGCCCCGCCCACAGCACGGATCGGGCCAGAGCCGGCAAAACACGTGTGGGCGCACTGCAAAGAGGATTCCAGGCGCGGATCTATTTGACGCCCGGATTCGGCACTTAGACACACAATGGTAAAATTCCCTTCTACATTCTGCACTCTCTCGTTTCCTTCTCTATGAATGGTATGTTTTGTCTGTATAGCGCGCAAGAAACAATACTTTTCACTGTATGTTAATACATGTGACAATAATAAATCAAATCAAATCAAATGAGTGAACCAGATGTGTTTTTTAAGGACAAAACAGCCACCATTATTAAGACTAAATTTTTTCTTAACTCCAGGTTTGTTAATTGAAATTAAATTCCATCAGCTGCTACAGTGGGATTTGAATTTATGTTTCTGCAGCACCAATCCAGACTGGAATTCTTCGACCTCACCTGTGGCTGGGATTATCCGGTTCCGCTGCTGTGAGCGGAGGTTTGGCTGAGTGCTAAATTCTCCATTAGGTAAACCTCTCACCAACTCCTATGGCATTTCATGCTCCATGCCTAGGTATCACCCCCACACAGCCTCTCAGTACTTGTACGGAATCTGAGAAGCAATGCCACACCATCTCAATTTTTAGTGTAGTCACTTTCATGCCTGCCCAGATCTGATGCGTTATCTCAACCCAGAAAAAGCCATGTCAAGTGGATTCAAGTTTCAACCATTCAGCTGACCTGAGTTGCAAATTACACCCCACACTTTTTTAAACAAATATCAACTGAAGAAGATGCGTCGACAAAATCAATCAGTTTCCAAATGTCATCCTCTGAGGTAGTGCCAGAGCTGGCTGGTCTCAGTGTGAAGTACAGAGATAACAACCATTAAACTCCCCCCCAGCCACCGCCCCCCCCCCTCCCCGTCCCCCCACCAACCCCTCCGCTTCCCCACACCAATGTGCAACTGTTAAAACAGTGGAATGAATTGAAATGTAAAGGTGACAAACCTTGAGGAGCGCAGATGTAATTTTACAATGCTTTAGCGCGGAATATGTCTAATAAAGCACTCTTTAGAAAAAAAAAGTGAAAATCAATTTTGGCAGCAGTTTAAAAATTGACATTAGCCTTTGAGGAGCTTGAAATAGATCTTCCTGTCAAACACAAAACTCCTCTGCTCCGTCTAGACTGCAGAGAGAGCAAAATTATCAGATTTTCATTTCCTCAATTTCACTCAACAGTGGCAAAACGTGTGAGTATTGATTCATCTGCTGAAACAAAAAGCAGAAGAGCTCTTCATCTCGACATGGTCAAATGGGTTTGCGGTTGTCTAATTATACCCATCCGAGGAATATAAATCTTCAGCCAGTCATTACGTAATTATGTAAGAGAGGCCACATGCATTATTATTACAATCGCTGAAAATTTCACTTTCATCTTTCCCCCTCCAATATTGTCCAGAATCCTCCCAGCTCCCCGGCAACCCTTGCCGCGGCCTTGCGGACCAGTTGTCCTCTCGCACTTCGAAACGTAATTCACGTTTAAATGAACTTTATTGTCATTGTATATACACTTATAGATTTCTGCTCGCTGGATGATTTGCAGACCAAGGTCACGTTGAAATGCAAGGGAGTGAGGTAAACCAGCCGACTTTAAAAGAGAGTGATCGTCAGATGAAATCTATGTAAAAAATAATGCATACATACACACAAAAAGAAACTTGGGTTGAGCCCATTGTGGCTAACCTACAAATTTAAGCTTGAATTGAAGAAAAAGATGGAAAATGTTCTTGGATCGATCTTCTGGGCTGGTCGGGTTTTAGTCTCTGTGCAGTCAGTTAAGTAAGAAATGGGCTGATGGTATATCATAGAATCCCTACAGTGCAGAAGGAGGCCAATCGGCCCATCGAGTCTGCACCAACAACAATCCCACCTCGGCCCCGTCCCCGCAACCCCACATATTTACCCCACTAATCCCTCTAACCTGCACATCCCGGGACATTAAGGAGCAATTTAGCACAGCCAATGCACATTACCCGCACATCTTTGGACTGTGGGAGGAAACCGGAGCACCCGGAGGAAACCCACACAGACACGGGGAGAATGTGCAAACTCCACACAGGCAGTGACCCAAGCTAGGAATCGAACCCAAGTCCCTGGAGCTGTGCCACCGTGCCGCCCCAGCATGTGGAAGTTGTGGGCGTGAGGCTATACCTCGCTGGGTTTGGCACCCGCTGCAGTGGCTGTTTTGCCATCCCAAAGAACCACCACGATCCCACCCCCCCTCAACCCACACCACAACCTCCACACCTACCAACAATCCAACAGTGCAGAAAACGTGCAAAGAAAAGGGCAAAAGAAATGAACTTTTGTTTCCTTTTCGTTCTCAATGTATGTGATTGCTATTTACTACGAACAAGATTTTCCATGCAACCCGCTCTGCGGGCAGAATTTTCCCATTCCGCCCGCCACGGGGATCGTAGTGAGCGGGGGCGGGCCATGCAAAGGTCCATTGACCTCGGGCGGGATTTTCCGCTCTTGGGGCGACTGCAGCCGGAAAATCCCACCCCGCGTGTTTCGCGGCAGCGGAGGTGGCCCGTGATTGGCTGGCAGCAAATCGTCCGGTCCCACCGTGGCCAATAGGGTTTCCTGTTGAATGTACCCCTCGCCGCTGTGAAACCCATGGCGGCGTGGGGGCGGGGGGGGTGGGGGGTGGAGGGGGGGAGGGGGAGGTGTGGGAGGGCACAGTCTGTCTGTCGTCAGCGGGACTGGAAGATTCATAGAATCCTACAGTGTAGAAGGAGGCCATTTGGCCCATCAAGTCTGCACCGACCACAATCCCACCCAGGCCCTATCCTCACAACCCCTCCATTTACCCTGCTAGTCCCCCTGACAGTAAGAGGCAATTTAGCGTGGCCAATCCACCTAACCTGAACATCTTTGGAATGTGGGAGGAAACCAGAGCACCCGGAGGAAACCCACGCAGACACGGGGAGAACGTGCGAACTCCACACAGACAGTGACCCAAGGCTGGAATCGAACCCGGGTCCCTGGCGCTGTGAGGCAGCAATGCTAACCACTATGCCACCATGCCGTCGGCGAGAATGGCCGGAAAGCTCCGGTCTTTACCCTTGGAAAATATGGCTTCTTTTCCTTTGGGAAGGGCATGAAGTGAAGCTTTCCCAGGAGAAGGGCTAGTTTCCGGAGAACACTGACACAGCGGGATAACTGAGAGAGGCAAGTGTAGAATTAGCGTCTAAACAAGTCCCACATGTTGATTCTCCGACCCCCTCACCAAGCCCTGTTCCTGCCACAATCCTTCAAAGGTAGAATTATCATTGATCCACATCTATTACCCTGCTAAAGAATTGCCTTTCCTTTCCAGCCGTTAGTGGACACTAACACAATTTGCTAGTGAAACAAAACAAGATACCTTATTCAAATAAAACCTTACACCGTTAATGGTAAGTATGACATGTATTACAGAGCTGCAGCGAGATATAATTAATTGTAAATACCCCAAAATCTGTAACGTAATCCCACAAACCGACCGCTAAAAAGCTTGCCGGCTGCAGTACAGGAAATGCATAAGCTGCAGTCATTAAAACTGGAAGTACTGATACTAAATATATTATCATTTCATACTAAATGCGCTGGCTGCTGAGGTGGTCTGGGGCAGGAGGGAGGTGGTTGAAGCCCTCTCCAAGAGAGATGCAGACGCCAGGGTTGTGCTAATGATGCCACTTGACCTTCCAAGTGCCAACGTCTGAAGAATGCGTGGACGCATTTTTAAAACGAAACTTCACCAAACGCAGCCCTCGAACAGGATAATCAGATGCCGGTGTCGTCATTTGCAAGTTGGACCTGAAGGCATCTAGGTCACCCCTGTTGCTGTCACTTGCTGAATTAGTGGGTGACACTGTGTTCCTCACTATCAGTTACCCTATTAAACGTTCAGCGTCTCTCAGCAGTGGCCTTATGCTGCAAAATGTAAAATACATATCACGCAGCACAAGTCCCTCTGATAACTGCAGCTACTGAGCCAGCGATAAGATCTCGGCACAGCTTTCCCTCCCATTACCTTAGACATAAATGGTTACGTCGGATTTTAAAGGGCGATCCATCCTGATTAGGATGGCAGATAAGCCAACAAGGTATCTGCAATATCGCCAACACTTTAGCTTGCCTGTGAACAACTGAGCGCCGCTAATCAGCCCTTGCTTAGCACGCTCACTTCGATTCTCAGTAACCAGGTCAAAGCCAATTCAAACTTTCACCCCTCAAGATGTGCTCAGGAAGCTAAAATGCATCACTTCCTGTTTTGAAGGGAGCAAATTAACAACGGCAATTTGCCTTATTCGCCATTCCCCTGCAATTGCATGTACTATTGTAAAAGAGTGGGGCCTAAATCCTCCGGTTCTGCCCGCTGCAGGAATTGTCACAGGCGGGACAGATAATAAGTAAGTTAGGTTTATTTATTAGTCACAAGTAGGCTTACATTAACACTGCAGTGAAGTTACTGTCTGTAACTGTCTGAAGTTACCGGCATCCGGTTCGGATACACTGAGGGGAAATTTAGCATGGCCAATACACCTAACCAACATCTTTCAGACTGTGGGAGGAAACTGGAGCACCCGAGGAAACCCACGCAGACACGGGGAGAATGTGCAAACTCCGCACAGGCAGTGACCCAAAATGGGATTTGAACCCGGGTCCCTGGCGCTGTGAGGCAGCAGTGCTAACCACCTTGCCATGTGATGATCCAGCGAAAGGTCTGTTGACCTCAGGTGGGAGTTTCCCATCCTGGGACGTGTGGGATTGGAAAATTCTGCTCCAGGTAAGGTCTGAAAATAAGGACAGGAGGGAGCAGCGAGAGTCAGAGATTTATCTTCAATGAAATGATCTCTAGAGAACAAGAGGTTGGGGTTTATTCCGCAGTAAAGCATCCATGTGACATAATGTAAACCAACACCATGCCCTGGTGATGGCAGACACACAACATGGCGGAGCTCCTCTTCAAAGATATGTCGCTGTAAACCTCCGACCTCATCCGCAGCTGGGATTCTCTGGTTCCGCTGAAGCAAATGGAGTTTTGGCTGGAACACCAAGGGGTAGGATTTTCCAGCCGCGCTCATCCTAGGACCGGAAAATCTCGCCTGAGGTCAACAGAGCTTTGTATAGTCCTGTCCCACCCGCTATGATTCCCGTGGTGGGCGGGATGGGAAAATACCACGCTTAATTTCCCATTCCCACTTGCACAGGGAGGTCACAGACAAGATCAGAGAATCCGCCCAATCTTTGCTCATAAAATTCATAAAAGTACATGAGATGGCCATTGAAAGTTGACATTACATAAGATGCAACCCAATCCATCTCTCCCCATACTCACTACATTTACAATTACAGGTAATATTTCCAGGATTTGTTTCATGTCAAACATACAGTACGAGGGGTTTTACTCAATTTCCTGTCCCTCCTTGTACAGGGCAGAAATGCTTTAGGCAGTGACCACCCCCCATTTTGCAGTGGCTCCCCAAGCTTGAGTGTAACCCTCAGCACGTAGTCCTGGAACTTGGAATGTGCCAGTCTGGAACACTTGGTCATGAACAACTCTTTGCACAGGAAGACCAACAATTTCCAGAAGATCTTTCACCAAGTTGATGCTCTTCCAGCCACATTGACGATTGTCTCGGTGTGCATCCTTGGGAGCGGCCCATAGAGCACAGAGTCCAGTTCACGGAACTGCTCGGGATGAACCTCGACAAAAACCACCTAATCTCTCTCCAAATTAACTTTCCACTCAAGGAGGATGGGGGCAACAGTCTCTTCCACACTGTAGTCACCTCAAGTCAATCGATGACTGATATAAATCTGGCTAAGAGGCCTGTGGGCATCTACAGCCAGGCAGAGGGTTTGTACCTTCCCACATTTCACAGGAAGGGCACCTCATTTGCATGGAGTCAGTAGGCAAAGGCATCTCAACCACTTACCTGCCAGAAACGGATTCATCTGCCAGTTATTAATGGGGTGAACAGCTTCCTCTCCTTGCGAGACCACATTGTGCGCAGAATCCCTCCCCTACGAACTCCACCCCTGACAAAGTGTAAGGCAGACATTGGTCACCTTTTTTCTTTAAATGCAGTTTCAGGGGCCCAGGTCACTCAGGAGACCAGGACAACCTGGGTGAAGTCCACAAGTGCTGTTCTGGAGATTGATAGGCTTCAGCTGACTCAGGAAGGTAGATTTTTGGATCGGGCCCTGATGTTGGGATCTTTCCCACAGCAAGGCACTGTGTGATAGTGGGGGAACTTCCACACCAAGATGTTCAACTGAAAGTTCTTTTAATATCATCTTATTAAAAATAGTGAATGGGCTCCTGATTTCGAAGGGTCAATAGAAAACCCACCACACTGAGGGAGCAGCAACTTGCTGATGCAGGTAAGAATCATAGAATTCCTACAGTGCAGAAGGAGGCCATTTGGCCCATCGAGCCTGCATCAACAACAATCCCACTCAGGCCCTATCACCGAAACCCTAGATATTTACACTACTAATCCCTCAAATATACACATCCCGGGACACTAAGGTGCAATTTAGCATGGCCAATCCACCTAACCCATACATCTTTGGACGATGGGAGGAAACCGGAGCACCCGGTGGAAACCCACGCAGACACAGGAAGAACGTGCAAACTCCACACAGACAGTCACCCAAGCCGGGAATCGAACCCAGGTCCCTGGATCTGTGAGGCAGCAGTGCTAATCACTGTGCCACCGTGCTGCCCCGGGGAGAGAGAGGGCACTTCAAACTTTCAACAGCCACCTACTCCCCTCCCTGATGTTTGTTCCCTCAATTTGGTTTTGAGTACCTCACAATGAGAGAACCCATCCTTCCTCACACCCCTTCCCCTCAACTCGCACCCCCTCCCAGCACCTCATACCCCCTCCTCCCACCTCACACTTCCTCTCCCCATTGTTTTCTGGGCTCCCCGTATGTCGACTGTCCTGCCCACCTCTGCTTGAATACCAGGAGCAGTGGGATGAAAGTGTTAAGTGGGATCTTAATTGGCACTGGAAAAGAAAAGACTTCATTGGAGCACAATTTGGGTACTAAAAGAATTAGGGATTTGAGGAAAGTGCAGCAAGGTGGCATTAATGTTACCATCATTGAATCCCCTACTCTCAACATCCTTGGGTTACCATTGACCAGAAACTCAATTGGACTTGCCACATAAACACAATGGCTACCAGAGCAGGTCAGAGGCTAGGAATACTGCAGCGAGTAACTCACCTCCTGACTCCCCAATGCCTATCTACCATCTACAAGGCACACGTCAGGAGTGTGATGGAATACTCCCCACTTGCCTGGATGGGTGCAGCTCCAACAACATTCAAGAAGCTTGACACCATCCAGGACAAAGCAGCCACTTGATTGGGATCACATCTACAAACATCCACTCCCTCCACCACCGACGCTCAGTAGTAGGTGTGCACTAACTGCAAGGTGCACTGCAGCAATTCACCGAAGATCCTTAGGCAGCACCTACCGAACCCATGACCACTTCCACCTAGAAGGACAAGGGCAGCAGATAAATGGGAACACCACCATCTGCAAGTTCCCCTCCAAGCCACTCGCCATCCTGACTTGGAAATACATCGCTGTGCCTTCGCAGCCTATGGGTCAAAATCCTGGAATTCCCTCCCTAATGGCATTGTGGGTCAACCCACATGGATTGCAGCGATTCAAGAAGGCAGCTCACCACCATCTTCTCAAGGGCAACTAGGGATGGGCAATAAATGCTGGCCAGCATTTTTGAGTACTCGCCATGTCCCATGAATGAATGAAAAACAGATGGAAGATTCTAACATAAGAGCGTTCAACATAACGAGACCATAAGACCATAAGACATAGGAGCAGAATTAGGCCACTCGGCCCATCGAGTCTGCTCCGCCATTCAATCATGGCTGATATTTTTCTCATCCCCATTCTCCTGCCTTTTCCCCATAACCCCTGATCCCCTTATTAATCAAGAACCTATCTGTCTCTGTCTTAAACACAAGTTAATGTGAGACTGGACAACAGGACCCACAGCATGATGGAGAGACACACATGAAAGTAGACTGGAGAAGATGCTGTAAGGAGATGCTTCAGTAGAAGACGGCATGAGGTTCGCTCCTTGCCTGGGCTATACTTTGTGCGTACATATATACTTATGTGTTACCAATAACTACTGCTGTTCAATCTTAAAAGTCTCTGAGCCTCTTTGTGAGGCTACTGTACAAACACATACAACAAAAATCAGCCATTATCTTACAGAATGAAGGCCCTGCACCCATCCAGTTCCGTCCTGATTTTTTCTGTTCCACCAGTGCTGGCAGGGTCTTCAGCTGGTGAGGCCTTGAGTGTTGTCCATTTTCTCCTTAAACCCCTCTGCATCTCCACCTGTCTCTCTCCTCTTACGGTGCTGCTTAAAGCCTCCAACCAATTGGCCCAAACTTTTGGTCACCTGTCCAAATATATCTCCTTGGCTTGGTGTCAAACTTACTTTGATGATCTCCCCTGGGGAGCTCTTTTGGGCATTTTATGACCTTAAAAGCACTATATGGGGGGAATTTTACCATTTTGAGCTGAAGTGCCAAATCCGGGTGTCAAATAGATCCGCGCCTGGAATCCTCTTTCCAGCGCTCCCATACGCGTTTTGCCGGCTCCGGTCCAGATTACTCTTCCCTGCAGGGGCAAGAGAGCGGGAGAGATGGCTGCGGCTGGCAGTGTACCAGTGATGGTGTATCCCTTTACAGGCCCAGCTTAGTCCTTTTCCAGTGAGTTCTCTTGGACTTATACTGATCTTTTGGCCAGTTTTCATGCGGATCCACTGTGGAATCGATCAGTTCTGCTTCATCTTCTTAGCGAGGAATCGCTTCATCCTGAAGGTTTTATGGGATGGCATGGCCGCACGTCCACTCCAGCAGGAGGGATCAGCCGCAGACTGGCAGCCGATCCCCCCCCCCGACCAGAGGATGAGACGTTACACTCCCTCTCCTCCCCCCTCTCCCCCAGGGGATGATCGGTCACACCCCCTCCCCTCCCACCCCCCCTCCCCCCCCAGAGGATGAGACATCACACCCCCTCCCTTCCTACCTCCCCCCCCCCCCCCCCCCCCCCCACAGGGGATGAGACGTCACACCCTCTCTCCTCCTCCCACCCCCCTCCCGCCCCGACCAGTGGATGGCCTGGGTCAGAGAGCCGTTGCAGTCTCTGACCCCGCTCTCCGGAGGCTGCAGCGGCGACTTCAGACTTTTATTCTGCAGGTCGGTTACAGCGCGGACATGGACCGGGCCAGAAGACGGTAAAGTGGGATTTGGCGGTAGAGTTGGGCGCGCGGTTCATTCAGTCGATTTAAATGCATGCAAATGCATTTAAATCGTCAGGCCGCCCGATTCGGGCACAGGCCGGACCCGCGCCCGAATCGGGTGTCGGTAAAGGCGATCTGCCCGGATTCAGGTGCAGATCGCGCTAAAGGCCTGACGCCCGACTTTACCGTGATTTCGCGCCCGAAAACGGGCGCGAAGTTTTGGTAAAATCAGGCCCTATGTCTATTTCCGATTTTCTAAGGTCATTGAATCATAGAATCATAGAATCCTACATTGCAAAAGGAGGCCATTCGGCCCATCGACTCTGCACTGACCACAACTCCACCCTGTCCCTATCCCCATAACCCCATGCATTTACCCGAGCTAGTCCCCCTGACACCAATCTACCTAAGCTAAGGTGTTAAACTATGATTGTTAGTGCTCACTGCCTGGCTTGCTGGGATAGATTCTCCAGCTAGCCGGATCTTCCAGTCCACACAAAACATTGTAGACATCAGCGCAGGACTGGAAGATCCTGCCGGTGGCTAATGGGAAGCTGCCTTCACTGCTGGAAAACAGTGGGTGGGCGGAGGCATGTGAAAAATCTGGCCCAGTGTGCCATCCTATTACCAGATTCAAGAAGTGTTAATTTTTGGCAAGTGATGCATACCTGCAGGAACTGAAGACATTTATTTTCAATGAATAACAGGTAGAAAGGCACAGGTATATTTAAATACTTATCCATAGAGCCAGTGGATTGACTGGAGGCAACTTATCTTTTTCACTCAAATTGTTCATAGATACCTCTTTGTGATTCCAGAGAAGTCCTTCTCAAGTGCTCATTCATTCTTTCAGTGAAAGCATTTAATGGTTTTTCCCTTTTATGCAACAAGGTCCTTTATATCCCACAGATTGATTGCAAAAAGAGATATCTGAGCTTCAGTGCACTTCCAGTCGATACTTTTATTTAGAATCAATACCATTCGCCAGAAGAAGGAGCCTGTGTAAAAATCCGGGTCCACGTAAAACATACACACATATATTACAGTGGAAAATTCACTGTTATCAATTCAAAGTGTTTGCTGCTTATTTCCGTCCTGCTCTGGTTACAGCACAGAGCAGTGCAGGGCTTTAGAATCATATAATTAAATCTCTACAGTGCAGAAGGAGGCCATTCAGCCCATTGAGTCTGCACCGACCACAATCCCACCCAGGCCCTATCCCCATAACCCCAAGCATTTACCCTAGCTAGTCCCCCTGACACTAAGGGGCAATTTAGCATAGCCAATCCACCTAACCCACACATCTTTTGGACTGTGGGAGGAAACCAGAGCACCCGGAGGAAACCCACACAGGCACAGGGAGAACGTACAAACTCCACACAGACAGTGACCCAAGCCCGGAATCGAACCCTAACCACTGTGCCACTGTGGCGCCCTTTGGATTTAGGATCTGGCAACGGCCAATGCTATAAAACAGGAACTTTGGATAATTGTGACAATCTGCATTTATACAGCGGGTGGGATCTTGCCCCCTCCCTCCCCCCAGTGGCATGATTTGCAGCAGCAGAGATGGCCTATCATTGGCTGGTTGTGGAATCTTCCAATCTCACTGCTGTCAAAGGGTTTCTCTGTCATTTGCATCCCCCTGCCCCCCAACAACCTCCATCCCCACCGCCACCGGGGAACCCGCAATGGTGAGGGTTGCTGTCAGTGAGAATGGAAGATCCAGCCAGTTGGAATCGTGATAAAATTTCAGTAAGAAGTCTCACAACGCCAGGTTAAATTCCAACAGGTTTATTTGGTAGCGCAAGCCACTAGCTTTCGGAGCGCTGCTCCTTCATCAGGTAAGTGGGAGTTCTGTTCACAAACAGGGCATATAAAGACACAAACTCAATTTACAAAATAATGGTTGGAATGCGAGTCTTTACAAGTAATCGAGTCTTCAAGCTACAGACAATGTGAGTGGAGAGAGGGTTAAGCACAGGTTAAAAGAATGTGTAATGTCTCCAGCCAGGACAGTTAGTGAGATTTTGCAAGCCCAGGCAAGTCGTGGGGGTTACAGATAGTGTGACATGAACCCAAGTTCCCGGTTGAGGCCGTCCTCATGTGTGCGGAACTTGGCTATCAGTCTCTGCTCAGCGACTCTGTGTTGTCGTGTGTCGTGAAGGCCGTCTTGGAGAACGCTTACCCAAAGATCAGAGGCCGAATGCCCGTGACCGCTGAAGTGTTCCCCAACAGGAAGAGAACACTCTTGCCTGGTGATTGTCGAGCGGTGTTCGCCAGGCAAGAGTGTTCTCTTCCTGTTGGGGAACACTTCAGCGGTCACGGGCATTCGGTCTCTGATCTTCAGGTAAGCATTCTCCAAGGCGGCCTTCATGACACACGACAAAGCAGAGTCTCTGAGCAGAAACTGAAAACCAAGTTTCGCACACATGAGGACGGCCTCAACCGGGATCTTGGGTTCATGTCACACTATTTGTAATCCCCACGACTTGCCTAGGCTTGCAAAATCTCACTAACTGTCGTAGCTGGAGACAAAACACATCTCTTTAACGTGTGCTTAACCCTCTCTCCACTCACATTGTCTGTACCTTTAAGACTTGATTAGCTGTAAAGACTCGCATTCTAACCATTATTTTGTAAATTGAGTTTGTGTCTTTATATGCCCTGTTTGTGAACAGAACTCTCACTTACGTGACGAAGAAGCAGTGCTCCGAAAGCTAGTGGCTTTTGCTACCAAATAAACCTGTTGGACTTTAACCTAGTGTTGTGATACTTCTTACCGTGTTTACCCCAGTCCAACGCCGGCATCTCCACAGGATAAAATTTCAACCAGCATCATTAACATAGTAAAATCATCATAGGAGCGATACATAGCAGGCAAAAAATGACACTGAGCCACACAAAGAGATGATTGCCGAAATCTTGCAGCCATTTACACAGCGAGATCTTATGGTCCCATCAATGGCTCATCCCTGCCATGGGTTTCCCTCATGGGTGTGCGTTCAATAGGAAACCCCATTGACAATGGCAAGACCACAGGATCCCGTCGCCAGCGAGTGGCGCGCCATCGCCCACTGCGGTGAGACACACCACAGAGGAGGAGGAAAATCCCGCCCATAGCGTTAGGCGGGGTAACCAAAGGCTTGATCAGAATGCTAGCAAGTTAAAGTTTATTTATTAGTGTCACAAGTAGGCTTCAATTCACACTACAATGAAATTACTGTGAAAATCCCCGAGTCGCCACACTCCGGCATCTGTTCGGGTGCACTGAGGGAGAATTTAGCATGGCCAATGCACCGAACCAGCACGACTTTAGGGCTATGGGAGGGAACTGGAGCACCCGGAGGAAACTCACGCAGACACGGGGAGAATGTGCAGACTCCATACAGACAGTGACCCAAGCCGGGAATCAAACCCGGGTCCCTGGCACTGTGAGGCAGCAGTGCAAACCCACTGTGCCGCAGTGCCAGCCCTGGGCAGAAGAGACGGGTGGTAAATTTGATTTTGATTTGGTTTGATTTATTATTGTCACATGTATTAACATACAGTGAAAAGTATTGTGCACTATACAGACAAAACATACCGTTCATAGAGAAGGAAACGAGAGAGTGCAGAATGTAGTGCTACAGTCATGGCTAGGGTGTAGAGTGTAGAATGTCTAGAGTGGGATTTTCAAAGCTTTGGGATCTGATACCTAGACTCAGTTTAATACCGGAAAATCGATGGATCGTCATGCATGTACATGTCAGGATTTTCCAGCCCCCTCCCCTCCGAATGTCAGCGGAATTGTGGCTGGTGGTTCTCGCCACGGCAGGAACGGAAAATCCCGGCCATACTTCAGAACCTATTTTCAGCGTGTTTTAATATTTCACAGCGATGTGATCTGCACTAAACTCAGCAAAACATGAATAATCTGTCACCCCCAGAGAGAATAAATAAATAAATCCTGCAAAAAACAAAAACCGGACGCTTATTGGGCAACCCAAATAATTTAGATGGTTAAATGTAAACTGAAAACTCTCAAATTACATGCTACAAGAATCCTTCAGTGCACCAAGACCCATTATAACATCAAAAACACGGGCAGTGGAGGTGCGCGCAAATTGATATTGTGTTCCGTGAATGAAACAACTTCTCTCAAATTGGGAAGCTCTTCACCCAATATCCATGACCTTTCTCTCTGCAATTGATTGATAGCATTGATTTGATCCCAGGGATAGAGGAGTTTGCTGCTATGTACATCGTATGAAGATCTCCCCATTCCAGAGCACATTGTTGGCAGGTTCTTGCAATGACCATTTGGCAAACATGGACTCCTGCAAATAGGGACATTGGAGCAGAGGAATTAGCAGCAGAAGTGGGCAATTCAGCCCATCGTGCTTCCTCTGCCATTCAATCAGATCATGGCTAATCTCTCCCTCGTCTCAAATCCACCTCCCTGCATGTTCCCATGTCCCTTTAACACACTTATTTTATCAGAACTACATCTATCTCCTTCTTGAAACCATTTAATGATTCAGATTCCACCGCGCTATGGGGCAGCGAGTTCCACAAATTCACCACCCTCTGCGAGAAGCAGTTCTTCCTCATCTCAGTTTTAAATCTACCGTTTCTCAACCTATACCTGTGACCTCTTGTTCGGGATTACCCCATAAGAGGAAACATTTGGTCTACGTTTACTTTATCAAACCTTATTAGAATTTTATATACCTCGATCAGATTTCCTCTCATCCTTCTGAACTCCAGTGAGTATAAGCCCGGACTATTTAACCTCTCCTCATACATCAATCTTTTCATCCCCTGAATCGAGGCGGCACGGTAGCGCAGTGGTTAGCACTGCTGCTTCACAGCTCCAGGGTCCCGGGTTCGATTCCCGGCTCGGGTCACTGTCTGTGTGGAGCTTGCACATTCTCCTCGTGTCTGCGTGGGTTTCCTCCGGGTGCTCCGGTTTCCTCCCACAGTCCAAAGGTGTGCGGGTTAGGTTGATTGGCCAGGTTAAAAATTGCCCCTTAGAGTCCTGAGATGCGTAGGTTAGAGGGATTAGCGGGTAAAATATGTGGGGGTAGGGCCTGGGTGGGATTGTGGTCGGTGCAGACTCGATGGGCCGAATGGCCTCCTTCTGCACTGTAGGGATTCTATGAATCAATCTGGTGAACTTCCCCTGAACTGTCTCCAATATCACCACATCCTTCCTCAAATAAGGAGATCAAAACTGGACACAATACTCCAGATGTGGTCTCACCAACACCCTTTACTATTGCAACAACACTTCTCTACTTTTATACTCCAGTCCCTTTGCAATAAATGCTAACATTGCTTTCTTTTTACCTTTTTGTAAACTGATGCTAATCCCTAATTTGCTAGTTTCGCCATACATCATTTAAAAGCAGCGTTCTTCTCCAGTGGAAAGAAAGTTGCCCTTGTATAGGGTGTTGGTGAGACCACATCTGGAGTATTGTGCCCAGTTTTGGTCTCCTTATTTGAGGAAGGATGTGATGGCATTGGAGGCAGTTCAGAGGAGCTTCACCAGATTGATTCCGGGGATGAAGGGGTTGAAGAAAGAAAGAAAGGTTTGCAAATTGTTCCTCCATGTCACTTCAAGCAAACAACACAGAAACGCAGCACCATTTGGCTAGATTGGATACAGTGGTTTTATGCCATCAGTTTCTTTGAGGGTATTTACACATTCTTCTGAATGGAGCTGTGCATGAGGATAAATAAGCACAGTAAGAATGGGTCAGGGACTGCAATTTAATGTCTGTCGTCAGCCTGTTAATGGTACTGGAATCAGTCAAATTATTGGACAAGGTATGAAGGTTTTGTGGTTAAATATTTCTTGATATTAATTCCAGATTTTTTTTACTGAATTCAAATTCCACCATCTGCCGTGGCGGGATTCGAACCCGGGTTCCCAGAACATTAGCTGAATTTCTGGATTAATAGTCTAGCGATAATACCACTAGGCCATTGCCTCTCTTATATGATATGCCAATTAATAAAGTTTTTAAAAGCTTAACATTTGATGGTAGTGCCTATATATCTTAATGATCAGTAAGTTTCTCTTTGTACTTCTTTTTCCTGCCCCCCCAACCCCCCCACCCCCCCAACCCCCCAGGGCTTCTCAGCAGCGAAGACTGCTCACCATTGGCTGCCGATGGAATGTCCTGCCAGAGTCAATGACCATTTGTTGCGCTGACAGGGAATCAAGGCTCCGGGGTTGCCTACAGCGGCACTTGAAGATCCCACCGGCGGGAAGGGTGGGAAAATCCCGGCCCGTGCCTTGATTTTAAAATTTTCATTCTGGATTTCAAAATCCCTCCTTCACTCCCCACCACTGGATCCCTGGCCCAATGAAAGGGGCACCTTTGGCAGTGCAGCACTCCCTCAGCATCACGCTTGGAATGTCAGCCTAGCTATTGTGCTCAATCAGCTGCAGAGGGAGGTGAGACCACCCACTTTGGACGCTGAGATAGGAGTGCTCCCCGCTGAACTTTAACACAATTGTCAGCCGGTTTATTTAAACAGGGCTAAAAAAAATGGCCGCCTCCGTCCACTGGGAACAATACACCTGTACGCCAGAAAAATTAAACTTCTACGATAATCCAAAACTACGTGGCGATTTTTAGGAATTCAAGCCTGCTGTGCAAAGTCTCTGTGATTCACATTCCCATAAATTAATCCCTTCATAAGGTCAGCCTGACATATCTGACCTGGAAAAAAAAATCCCCAAGTCACTTCCTTGGGTGGAGAAATGAAACAAGTCCCAAGTCAAAGGAGCTGTCATCACTTCTGACAAGTTTGGCTTTGTGAAAAGCAAGACAAGGCTCTGAATATTAGCGGTGGGAGGACAGAATTATTCAAAATGATCCCAGCTTGTTAAAGAGTCACTCTGCCCGTTTTGATCTGGCCCCTTCATATCAATAGGTTCATAAGTTCATAAGATATAGGAGCAGAATTATGCCATTCGGCCCATCGAGTCCGCTCTGCCATTCGATCATGGCTGATATGCTCCTCATCCTCATTTTCCTGCCTTCTCCCCATAACCCTTTAACCCATTACCAATTAAAAATCTGTCTAACTCCTCCTTAAATTTACTCACTGTCCCAGCAAAGTAAGCTGATGGGAAGTCAGGCAAGTTTGCCCTCTTCTTTTAGGAGGATAATGTCAATTTAAATGGAATGTGTTCTGGCAGTCTGACGTTCCATCAGTACGACCAACAAATGTTAAGCTTTTTAAAAACTTTATTTATTGGCGTATTATTTAAGGGAGTGGTATTATCGCTAGACTATTAATCCAGAAACTCAGCTAATGTTCTGGGGACCTGGGTTCGAATCCCTCTATGGCAGCTGGCAGAATTTGAATTCAATAAAAAATATCTGGAATGAAGAATCCGCTGATGACTATGAAACCGTTGTCAACTGTCGGAAAAACCCACCTGGTTCACTAATGTCCTTTAGGGAAGGAAATCTGCCGTCCTTACCTGGTCTGGCCTACACGTGACTCCAGAGCCACAGCAATGTGGTTGACTCTCAACTGCCCTCTGAAATGGCCCGAGCAAGCCACTCAGTTCAAGAGCAACTCGGGTTGGGAAATAAATACTGACCATCCTGTGAATGAACTAAAAAAAAAGTAGGCTTACATTAACACTGCAATGAAGTTACTGTGAAAATCCCCTAGTCGCCACACTGCGGCGCCTGTTCGGGTACACTGAGGGAGAATTTAGCATGGCCAATGCACCCTAACCAGCATGTCCTTTGGATTGTGAGAGCAAACCAGAGCACCCGGAGGAAACCCACGCAGACACGGGGAAAACATGCAGACACCACACAGGAGTTGAACCCGGGTTCCTGGCGCTGTGAGGCAGCAGTGCTAACTACTGTGCCACTGTGCCGCCCCAATGTTAGCTTGTAGATTAGAATATCAGGAGTTTGGAATTTCCTCCGAGTGCTCCGGTTTCCTCCCGTAGTCCAAAAATGTGCAGGTTAGGTGGATTGGCCATACTAGATTGCCTCTTAGTGTCAGGGGGATTAGCAGGGTAAATAGGTGGGGTTATGGGGATAGGGCCTGAGTGGATTGTTGCCGGTGTAGGCTCGATGGGCCAAGTGGCCTCTTTCTGCACTGTAGGGATTCTAATGATCTGGTTCGAAAAAGGCTTGATCCCTAATATCTGATGAAAAGAAGTTTATAACTAAGTCCGATATAAAAGTTCGATCAGATGTGTTTCTAGGTTACTGAGTTGACACATTTGTTTTCATGGAGAGGGAGACAGATGGACATACTGATAGCAGAGCAAAATAAATCTTCTCCTGGAGGGCAGATTGATAAAGTCAATAGCAGCGTGCGCTCCAAGTACTGATGCCAGAGGCTTCCTTCCGCGAGATCATGGGGAGATTGGTGCTGACAAGACGGGGGGCGGAGTCCGCAGCTTTTATCAGTTCAAAGGTCACACTGCTTGCACGTACAGAAGATCAAATGCAAAACGTGTAAAGGTGATTCAAACCACATATGCACACAAGTGAGGAAGGAATAGAAACCAATGTTGATAAGGTGAGGTGAAGTCAGTGGGAAGAACTGGGACATAAACATTGCCTGGCCTGTTCCTGCACTGTACATCCTGTACCATTCAGTATGACACATATAATGCATGTTTAAAATGTGATCACATCTTCTCTGGACCAAACACTGGATCCATCAATATTCTATCCAAGCAACACTCTCTAGTAAGTAACTTCTTCCATGGCACTGCATTCTTGACAGTCTGAAGGCAGTCACTGGAATTCTACCGACCTGCCCCGCCTGCCATGGAATCGGAGCGGGCGAGGGGCGGAAAACGGAAATGTCCGTTGACCTCGGGCGGGCATTTCCAGTCTCACTCGGGCAAGCCCGTAAAATCCCGCCTTTTGTCTTGATTTTAAAATTCTCATCCTTGATTTTAAATCACTCCTCCATTCTTTTCCCTCTCTACTTTTGCATTCTCCAGTCATGCAACTTTGGAAATCATAGAATCCCTACAGTGCAGACGGAGGTCATTCGGCCCATCGAGCCTGCACCGACCACAATCCCACCCAAGCCCTATCCCTGTAACACCACGTATTTACCCTGCTGGTCCCCCTCACACTAAGGAGCAATTTAGCATGGCCAATCCATCTAACCTGCACATCTTTGGACTGTGGGAGGGAACCGGAGCACCCAGAGGAAACCCACGGGGACAACATGCAAACTCCACAGAGACAGCGACCCGAGGCTGGAATCGAACCCGGGTCCCTAGCGCTGTGAGGCAGCAGTGCTAACCACTGTGCCACCGTGCTGATATCTACAGTTCTCTAATCCCGGCCTCTTGAGCACCCCTGATTTTAATTGTTCCACCATCAGCTTCAGCTGCAGGGCCCCTCAGTTTTGGAATTCACTCCCTGAACCTCTGCGCCTCGCTCTTCATACCTTTTTCCTCCTTGGGAGATGTAACCTAAGAGCTCTTTATCACCTGGCCACTTGCCCTGATGTTTCTTTACGTGGTTCAGTGTCAGCATTTGTTTGATGGTGATCTTATGACATTTTACGATGTTACAGGTGACGTACAAATGCTAGTTGCCGTTGTTATTGCCCGCTAATTCTTTAATGTCACATCTCGACATTATGACATCCCATACATCAATGCTGGAATGTCAATGTAACTGGACTGAAGCCATAAACAAAATAATGGCAGCTGGTGATCTTGTATCAAGCTTTATTCATTTTATTTTACTGGAAAATCAATTGTGGCGCTTAAAAATTCAGAAAGTATTTGATGCACCAGAAATAGTTTGATTAGGTGACTGGCGTAACATTTCATTGTGTGGGCTTCGTGGAATATTTTGTTTTCTAACATTCTTGTTCAGCACCATGGGATATTTTATTATGGAATCACAGAATAGATTCATAGAATCCCTACAGTCCAAAGATGTGCAGGTTAGGTGGATTGGCCATGCTAAATTGCCCCTAAATGTCAGGGGGACTCGCTAGGGTAAATGCATGGGGTTATGGGGATAGGGCCTGGGTGGGATTGTGGTTGGTGCAGACTCAATGGGCTGAATGGCCTCCTTCTGCACTGTAGGATTCTATGATTCTATACAGTGCAGAAGGAGGCCATTTGGCCCATCGAATCTGTACCAAATCTTACCCAGGTTTACCAAGTCATCCCATGCAGTTACCCTGCTAACCGTTTCCACCCCCCCCCCCCCCCCCACAACCTACACATCTTTGAACATTAAGGGGCAATTATGCTTGACTCGCTCCAGGCAGCTGAGCACAAAATCTCGGCTGACTCTTGTGTCCAGCACTGAGGGAGTGCTGCCCTGTTGGAGGTGCCGCCTTTCAGATGAGACACTGAACAAAGGCCATTTTGAAACTTCTGAGCCCGCGTTCCAAAATTCCGCCATCAGGCACCAGATGTGGCCTGATCCATATTGAATTTATCACTTTCCTCAACTCTGCTTACTGATCCTATTGCAGGCATCCTGTAAAGGTTTGTGTACGTGAGCCTTTATTGCAAGGGAATTGGAATATAGAATCATAGAAACCCTACAGTGCAGAAGAAGGCCATTCAGCCCATCGAGTCTGCTTTGACAACAATCCCACCCAGGCCCTATCCCCACCACCCCACATATTTACCCCGCTAATCCCTCTAACCATACGCTCCTAGGACAATTTAGCATGGCCAATCCACCTGATAGTTTAGCTGCAGTTATATAGGGCTTTGGTGAAACCGCAGCCTGAGAAATGTGTACAGTTTTGAGGAGGAACATTGGGCTGACGATGGGGGTGGGATGGGGCCGGGGGGGGGCTGGGGGATAACCACCAGCTGGAGAACCGGCAAGATCTTTGCATTGCCTCCTTCAGGCCATCGACAGGTTAATGTCAGGCACTTGCCCTGGATCAAGACACCTGGGGACAGAATTCCTGCTGCCGAGAACTCCCAGCCAATTGGAGGCCAGAGGCTTGTTTGAGCAGCAGCGTCTCTGGGGAGGAGGTGGTGGCTGCCAATGGAATGAGGCACTACTGGCCTGGGAGACAAGGAATACCGGTGAGCACGGGGGAGGGGGTTGTGGGGGAGGGGAGAGGTGGGGGGGGCGGGGGGTGACAGGTTAATTGGACTGGGTGTGAGAAAAACATGGGGCGTGGTGTTTTGGTTGCGTTTACAGAGGGTGCAAGATGGGAAAAGCCTGGCCATCTGGCAAACTGAATGGGTGCAAAATTGACCCATGTGCTAGCTGTGTGCCCATATTTTAATGCACCCTCCTGACCTCTCTTTGTGGCAACAGAGAACAACAAGATGGCCCACCTGGGTTTATGTAGAATTATAGATAAAACATCACAGCGATATTACCACTCTCTGATCGAAAGTGTCATCAAAGGTTATAGGTCATACAGACCACTTCTCTGTATTCTCATCATGTTGTCGGTTTATTGATGTTCATTTATTTTTAGCAAAGCTAGCCGTTGAGACAGTGTATGTCAATCAGTCCATCGCAGTTTTGTATCGCTGGCTGTCAACAGGACTGATTGCCCAGTCAATAGAAACTCATTATTTTTCATCCAGTCACTTTCATATTCAAGCCATGATTAAACCTGAGGCTGTGGATTGGATGCCAGGCAGTGCTGGTTACAATGGTTATGTTCGGGGAAACCTTCAGCGGTGACAGTCTAGAAAGCAATGTCTCGGAAGATAGGAAGCTTCTGGAAAATGAGTAGGCACAAAACATTGAGTGTGGAGAAAGGACCAGAGTTGTGCAAAACAGATTCCACTCACTAGACTAATGGAGAGTGCATGTTTGGTTGTCGGGACAGTTACTTTCTTGTTAATGCAGGGAACTTCCTTAACTCTTTTATTCTGAAACAACCTAGTATCCTCGCACTCTTTCAGAATCAAGAACGTTTGATTTGATTTGATTTATTATTGTCACATGTGCGGCACGGTAGCACAGTGGTTAGCACTGCTGCTTCACAGCTCCAGGGTCCCGGGTTCGATTCCCGGCTCGGGTCACTGTCTGTGTGGAGTTTGCACATTCTCCTCGTGTCTGCGTGGGTTTCCTCCGGGTGCTCCGGTTTCCTCCCACAGTCCAAAGATGTGCGGGTTAGGTTGATTGGCCAGGTTAAAAAAATTGCCCCTTAGAGTCCTGGGATGCGTAGGTTAGAGGGATTAGCGGGTAAAATATGTGGGGTTAGGGCCTGGGTGGGATTGTGTTCGGTGCAGACTTGATGGGCTGAATGGCCTCCTTCTGCACTGTAGGGTTTCTATGATTTCTATGATGATTTCTATGTATTGGGATACAGTGAAAAATGTATTGTTTCTTGCACGCTATACAGATAAAGCATACCATTCATAGAGAAGGAGAGGAGAGAGTGCAGAATGTAGTGATACAGTTATAGCTAGGGTGTAGAGAAAGATCAGCTTAATATGAGGTCGGTCCATTCAGAAGCCTGATAGCAGCAGGGAAGAAGCTGTTCTTGAGTTAGTTGGTACGTGATCTCAGACTTTTGTATCATTTCCCCAATGGAAGAAGGTGGAAGAAAGTATGTCTGGGATGCGTGGGGTCCTTGATTATGCTGGCTGCTTTGCCGAGGCAGCAGAAAGTGTAGACAGAGTCAATGGATGAGATGCTGGTTTGAGTGATGTACTGGGCTTCGTTCACAACCCTTTGTAGTCTCTTGCGGCATTGGTCAGAGCAGTAGCCATACCAAGCTGTGATACATCTGGAAAGGATACTTTCTATGGTGCATCTGTAAAAGTTGGTGAGAGCCCATATTAGGATATGGTGAGAACAGGCAGCTGATGACTATTTGGTGATAAGGACTACCCGCTACAGCCTTGCTTCTTGATTCCCCAGTGCATCAGATACAAGTGCAGCGGAGAAGTTTTTATTTTATTCTTTCATGGGGTCTGGGAAACGCAGGCAAGGCCAATCTTTGTTAACAATCCCTAATTCGCCTCCAACTGAATGGCTTGCTAGACAGTAGACATTTCAGACAGTAGCTGAGAGTTGGTCACATTGCTATGGGTCTGGAGTCACATGTACGCCATGGTGGGTAAATGGAAAATTCTGGGGATAGAAACAGCCCGAGACACCCAGATTTGATAACCACATGAGCAAACAATGGACAAGTTCTCCAACCATTCACGCACTGCTGCTGCTGCCAGCGAGGACTTGGCGTTCAGCGCCGTGATTACAGATATCTCCAAGAAATCCAGAACTCCTCAAACGACTTCCTCCTCCCCCCCCCACCAATCCTCAGATGCACATTTAATACTTTGTGCTGCCAGACCCACACACTCTTGATCTGCATGACACAATGGCACAGTGGGTTAGCACTGCTGTCTCACAGCGCCTGGGACCCAGGTTCAATTCCAGCCTTGGGTCACTGTCTGTCTGGAATCTGCACATTCTCCCCATGTCTGCGTGGGTTTCCTCCGGGTGCTCCGGTTTCCTTCCACACTCCAAAGATGTGTAGATTAAGTGGATTGGCCATGCTAAATTGCCCCTTAGTTTCCCAAATTTTGTAGATAAAGTGGATTCGGGGTTATGGGATTCGGGCCAGGGGGTGAGTGGGCTTGGGTAAAATGCTGAGTCGGTGCAAACTCAATGGGCCGAATGGCCTCCTCCTGCACTGTTGGGATTCTATGATTCTAAGACCTCCCCCTTGAGCAACATTGAGTCAAGTGAACAAATAAAGGGCACCCGACTCATCATTAAGATCTTTGGAACAATAGCTGCTGACGCCTGATAGCATTTCCAACCCCACTTTGGCCATTCTTCCATTTCTTCTCGGTGCCAACTGAGAGTTTTGTCAGCTGAGATGTAGACAGCCACTCATGATTACAGTTCGCCTGGCTGGATGAAGGTAGCCCTTCCCTCAGAGCCACTGAAATGGCTGCTGAAATGAAGCTTCTAAAGACTTTCTCTGGGTTTGAACCCTCGGTCGCCTGGCTCTCGATCTAACTTACTTTGGCTTGTGAAGGCTTCCAAGGAGGCAGTTCAGTTTTGTGCTGCTGTTATGACGGAGAGTTGGCCACATTGGAAGCTCATGGGTGACCACCCACCTGTTGGAATCTATAGATCTCCAAACCCTTGAGCAAAAGAGAGCCTCTAACCCCTCTGTGATAGATCAATATAAATCTACTCCTTACCCACTCAAAGCATTCAAGGGCAGGATTTAACAGCCTTGCTCGAGCGAGGTACACTGTGGGAGAATTCTGACTGTGGGTGGAAATCGGAGGAAACCCATGCAGACACAGGAGAACGTGCAGACTCTGCACAGTGACCCAAGCCAGGAATCGAACCTGGATCCCTGGCGCTGTGAGGCAGCAGTGTTAACCACTGTGCCACCATGTCGCCCTGATTATCAGCCTCACTATCCTTTTGAAACAAAACTTGAAGATATAATAACATATATAACCTACGCAATGAAAAAGACATGCGACTGGGCAACATAAAGAGCATTACATTCAGAAAATGATTGAATAATTAAGTATTGTCCATCTGAAACCATTTGAATATTCAGTCTGAAAATGGAGAGGGAAGATGAAACACATTATGCTCAGGCAATGCCACATTCTGACCTTATGAAGCCAAGTGCTCTTTTCCCTTGGTTGTGACTGGCTGGATTTTTCCCACATGGCGAATGCAGAATGCAGAACACTTTCACAATCTGATTATTACGTTGCAATGTTCATATTTCTGGATTTTATCAAAGGCGTTACACACAGATCTTGTGGCTCTTTGAGATGTGGTTAAAATGCTGCAAAGTGGCTCCTCTTTCTCTTTCATATTTCATTATCAAATGGCAAAATAACCTGATATGATCCTAATTTAGTGCCAATTACACTGCATTGATCAAAGTGACCTTTTCATAGCGGAGCACAAGAATCAATCCAGCTGTACAACAAATGTCAGGGGGATGAGAGCAAACGTATAATCTGTGACAATCAAAACATTACTTACAAATGAAATCACCAATGACCTGCATGCCAAGGCCATTCTGCATGATGTACACTGTTTTTGTATGCTGCATATTTTGGTCTCCAGTGTTTGATGTTGAGCAGTACAACGTTATTTCACTCGAGTGCTGAAAGATGATGCAATCCTCAAACCTCTGCCACCAGCACCATTAATGGCAGAAGCAATCGCAATTATAAATCCTCCTTGGCAAATCGGTGGAGCATAGAATCACACAAACTGGGAGAGGCTTGGGTGTTCACTTCATTTGATGCCTCATCATCTAACGCTCCTTCACACCCTTCTCCCCCATGCCTACCTCAAGCCTAGTGGGAGGGATTCACAAATTAGCTATTCCCTGGCATTTCCGCTTGGGGCGGCGCGATGACGCAGTGGTTAGCACTGCCTCACAGAGCCGGGGACCTGGGTTTGATTCCCTGCTTGGGTGACTGTCTGTGCGGAGTCTGCACATTTTCCTTGTGTCTGCGTGGGTTTCCTCCAGTTTCCTCTCACAGTCCAAAAGACTTTTTGGTATAGGTGCATTGGCCATGCTAAATTCTCCCTCAATGTACCAGAACAGGTGTTAGAGTGTGACAACTAGGGGATTTTCACAGTAACTTCATTGCAGTGTTAATGTAAGCCTACTTGTGACACTAATAAACATTTAAAAAAAACTATTGCATAAATTTCTCAAGAACTTGCATTTACACAGAGCCTTTTACCACTCATGCTGTTCCACAACAGCATTACCGAACAACAGTGACAGTGAGTCACTGAAGGAGACATTTGGACAAATGACCAAAAACTTGGCCAAAGAGCTTCCAGGAGCAAATCAAAGTGGAGGAAGTGAGATAAAGAGGTGAAGAAGTCTGGGGAGGGAATTCCAGAGCTCAGGGTCTAATCAGCTAGAGTCCAGACCGTCAGTGGTACAACAGTAAAATCAAGAGATGCACAAGAAGTCAGAATTGACAGAATGTAGAAACCTTGAAGGGTTATAGAGCTGGAGGAGGCGCGAGGTCATAGAAAGCTTTGAAAACAAGGACGGAAACTTTAAGATTGCTGCATTGTTGAATTGGGAGCCAATGGAAGTCAGTGAATACACAGGTGGGATTTGGCACAACAGCAACTCTTTCCTGACATACTATGGAGTTTGTTGGAAACAGCAATTGTTTAAAATATGGCAGCATCCTGGGGCAGAGCCAAATGTATGCATAAGAGAGGTGCCATTTATATATCGGACAAATGCTATCCATACGTGTTGTTGTGTATTCATAACTGATTGATTCTGTGGCCCTGAAATTGCTGGACTGTGATTCTAACGGTTGCAATAGTGGGCGGCATGGTGGCACAGTGGTTAGCACTGCTACCTCACTGTGCAAGGCTTCACTTCCGGCCTCGGCTGACTGTGTCTGCATGGGTTTCCACCAGGTGCTCTGATTTCCTCCCACAGTCCAAAAATGTGCAGGTTAGGTGGATTAGCCACCTAATCCATGTGTAAATGTGTAAAGGTCATGGGCATATGTCTGCACTATGTCTGCATATGTCTAGGTTATGTCTGCAAGATATAACAGGCTACAAGATGAAGGGATGTAAAATCGTCGACTCCAATGCACCCCTCACTGATGAGCTCAATGCATTCTACACCTGTTTTGAGCAAGAGGTCAGCGAGAGCACACCCTCCACCCTGGAAACCCTGGATTAACCTGTATCTGGGGGTCACCATTTCAGATGTCAGAGCAGCTTTCTTGAAGGTCAACCCACGGAAAGCAACCAGCTCGGATGGGGTACCTGGACGAGCACTCAGATCCTGCGTGGATCAGCTGGCGGGGATTTTCGCAGACATTTTCAACCTCTCTTCACAACAATCTGAGGTCCTTATTTGCTTCAAGAAGATGACCATCATCCCGGTACCTAAGAAGAACCAGGCAGCGTGCCTTAATGACTAGCAGCCGTTGGCTCTGACATCCATCATTATGAAGTGCTTCGAAAGGTTAGTCATGGCACAAATCAATTCCAGCCTCCCGGATGATCTGGATTCACTACAGTTTGCCTACCGCTGCAACAGGTCCACAGCAGACGCCATTTCCCTGGCCCTGCACTCAACCCTGGAACACCTGGATAATATGTCAGATTCCTATTTATTAACTACAGCTCAGCCTTCAACACTATTATTCCCACAAAACTCATCTCCAAACTCCGTGGGCTGGCCCTCGGCACCTCCCTCTGTGACTGGATCCTGAACTTCCTAACTCACAGACCACAATCAGGAAGGACAGGCAATAACACCTCCTCCACGATCATCCTCAACACCGGTGCCTCACAAGGCTGTGTTCTCAGCCCCCTACTATACTCCTTATACACCTATGACTGTGTGGCCAAATTCCCCTCCAATTCTATTTTCAAGTTTGCTGATGAAACCACCGTAGTGGGTCGGATATCAAACAATGATGAGACAGAGTTCAGGAATGTTTAGGAGAATCTGGTGAACTGGTGCGGCAACAATAATCTCTCCCTCAATGTCAACAAAATGAAGGAAATTGTCATCGACTTCAGGAAGCATAAAGGAGAACATGCCCCTGTCTACATCAATGGGACGAAGTAGAAAGGGTCGAGAGCTTCAAGTTTTTAGGTGTCCAGATCACCAACAACCTGTCCTTGTCCCCCCATGCTGACACTATAGTTAAGAAAGCCCACCAATGCCTCTACTTTCTCAGAAGACTAAGGAAATTTGGCATGTCAGCTACGACTCTCACCAACTTTTACAGATGCACCATAGAAAGCATTCTTTCTGGTTGTATCACAGCTTGGTATGGCTCCTGCTCTGCCCAAGAACGCAAGAAACTACAAAAGATCGTGAATATAGCCCAATCCATCACGCAAACCAGCCTCCCATCCATTGACTCTGCCTAGACTTCCCGCTGACTTGGCAAAGCAACCAGCATAATTAAGGACCCCACGCATCCCAGACATTCTCTCTTCCACCTCTTTCCTTCGGGAAAAAGATACAAAAGTCTGAGATCACTTACCAACGGACTCAAGAACAGCTTCTTCCCTGCTGCTGTCAGACTTTTGAATGGACTTACCTTGCATTAAGTTGATCTTTCTCTACACCCTAGCTATGACTGTAACACTACATTCTGCACTCTCTCCTTTCCTTCTCTATGAACGGTATGCTTTGTCTGTATAGCGCGCAAGAAACAATACTTTTCACTGTATGTTAATACATAATAAATCAAATCAAATCAAATCAAATCATAGGGTGGGGAGTTGGCCTTGGCAGAGTGCTCTTTCAGAGGTCAGTGCAGACTCGATGGGCCAAATGGCCTCCTTCTGCAATGGTGTTAGGGTGTCAGAATGAGTGAACTTCTTTTGTATAGATAGTCGCGGGTTCCCCTTCTCCCCAAATAAGCAACTTTTATGTCCTTCCAGACTCCTTAAATATAGGTCAATCATCAATTTTGTTGGAGACATTTTTAATCTTATCTTCAGGTGCCTAGGGCAGTTCGCTGGCTAAGAGGAACTCCTCACCTACCCCCCAAATCTGCCATGGCCCACTTCCTGATTCTCCAAAGCCTGGCCATCATCCGCAAGGCACAAGTCAGGAGTGTGATGGAATGCTCTCCTCTTGCCTGGATGGGGGTATCTCTAACAACACTCAGGAAACTTGGTACCATCCAGGACAAATCAGCTCGCTTGATTGGCATCCCATCCACAAACATTCGCTCCTACCACTGCCAATGCATAGTGGCAGCTGTGAGTACCATCTACAAAATGAACTGCAGGGACTTACCAAGGCAGCGCCTGCCAACCTCTTCCATCTAGAAGGACAAGGGCAGCAGATACATGGGAAAACCACCACCTGCAGGTTCCCCCATAAGCCATTCACCATTCTGACTTGGAAATACATCGGTCGTTCCTTCGCAGTCGCTGGGTCAAAATCCTGGAATGTCCTCCCTAACGACATTGTGGATCAACCCATAGCACATGGACTGCAGCGATTTAAAAACACAGCTCACAACTACCTTCTCACGGGCAACTAAATGCTGGCTAGCCACCGATGCCCATGTCCCATGAATTAATATAAAAAAAACACAGCATCAATGCACTCCTCCCTCCCAAACCCACCGCACCCAGCCCTTCTACACACAGCATCTTGTGGACACCACTTGCGGATGTGGGGGTCAACTTGCCCATGTTGGTAATGACCCCCAGCTATGACGCTCCACCATCTCTCATGATCTTAAATTTAAATTTTATATACTTGTCTTTAAACCTCACCTCTCCCTATCATTGCGACCCTTTTCAGCCCCAGAATACTCCTCAAACTCTCCATTCCTCTGACGCCAACCTCTTATGCAGATCCCTCCGTTATGCCCCTTTAAGAGAACGGACCAGGTGACCCGGAACTCAAGCTCCACCCTGGGTGGAACTTGCGTAGGCAATCTTGTGCTGACTGTGCAAGCGGATTGACGTATTAATAAACCATTCCAGTAGTTTACTTCCACTAAACTCATGGTATTGCATTAGTCATTATATTAAACCTCATACATATGACTCTCCTTCTTCTCCTCATCCTGTCTACGTCCCTATGCTCTGGAATTCTCTCGGTAAACCCCTTTTCCCCACTGCTTCTCCCGACTCCTTAAAGCTGTTTCTTAAAACAAATGTCCTTCACCAAGATTTGGTCACGCCTCCTCTCTCTTGGCTTGACATCCATGTTTTGGTGATGTCTCGATAAACTCCCTCCGGTTTGAGACAGCTTTATGAAATTTTGCACAAAATAGGTTCAAGGTGATGGGCAGGAGATATATGGGAAGGATGTGAGGTAAATCTTTTTTACTCAGAGGGTGGTGACGATCTGGAATGTGCTGCCAGGGAGGGTGGTGAAGGCAGGATGCCTCCCATTGTTTAGAAAGTACCTGGATGAGAACTTGACAATTCATAACATTCAAAGAAATGGGTCAAGTGCTGATAAATGGGATTAGGTGGGAAGTCAGGTGTTTCTCAGATGCCGGTGCAGACTCGATGGGCCAAAGGGCCTTTTCTGCACTGTATGATTCTATAATTCTAAGGCGGGATCAGGAAATTGAATTTGATGATCAGCCATGATCAAAATGAATGGCGGAGCAGGCTCGAAGGGCCAAATGGCCTACTCCTGCTCCTATTTTCTATGTTTACTATAGAATTACAGACCATTCAGCCAACGAACGTCACATGGACCAGCCTTTCTTCAAATTCACCCTAACTTCCATTCCTTTCTCCCTCATTTACGTATCAAGCTTCCACTTAACTATCCTGTTTGTATCCTATTAGATGACCCATCTTACCAACAGTGTTAAACCAACACTCAGAAGTGGTCGGAAATCACTCCAATGGTCGTGAATAACCGTGTAATTACGATGCAACTACCATCCAAACTGACTTGACGGCCTCAGGCAGGGCAAACCCTGCTGTGTACATCTTAATGAGATACCAAACTGAATTTGGCAATAGACCACATTTAAGAATAACAAGAGTCATAGCTCTGAGGGGTTATGTATAGTAACCTCGCTGTTCCATTCACAAAAGAGCTGTGAGGGCATATCATTGTTCAAGAGCTCCTGGACAAAGAGCAACGCACCTCTGATGGGGCAGCCCCTTTAGGTTAAATTGCAGAGTTCTATTTAAGCAAAGTCATGCCAGTCATGTTGCCACAGCAAAGCCCATATCCCAGCAGCCATACTTCGTTAACTCAATCATACAATCAAACGGTGGCACGGTGGTTAGCACTGCTGTCTCACAGCCCCAGAGACCCAGGTTCTATCCTGGCCTTGGGTCACTGTCTGTGTGGAGTCTGCACGTTCTCCCCATGTCTGCGTGGGTTGCCTCCGGGTGCTCTGGTTTCCTCCCTGAAAAAAGATGTGATGGTTAGGTGCACTGGCCATGCTAAATTCTCCCTCAGTGTACCCGAACAGGCGCCGGAGTGTGGCCACTAGGGGATGTTCACAGTAACTTCATTGCAGTGTCAATGTAGGCCTACTTGTGACAATAATGAATAAACTTTAAACTTTAAACAAACTCAGAGTGCAGCACAGCCTGTCACACTCCCACCATCCATGTTACCAATTCTCATCGGTTAGTCAGGGAAAAACTCTACACTCTTGTTTAATTAGTCAAATAGCCACCAAATTCTCACTCTTTGCTCCTTACTTAGACACCATGCTTCCTGCTCAATAAATCCTAGTTATTGCATTGGTTACTTAAAGAGAAACAAAATAAAACCACCAGCCAGTCTCATTGAGCCTTGGTCACTTGATCAAATAAAAGCCTACCAGGCATTCTCCCAAACTTATTCAATCAGTCAAAAATGCCAGCTGTGGTCCTGGTAATAGTCAGTCAAACGTCCATTCATTGTGCTCTCAGTCCTCACCAGTAAGCAATGCTGTCATCAACCACACTGCTAGTCCTGAACTGTCAGTGGACCCATACAACCTCCAGTCTAAGCCACTTAGTCAAACACCCAGAATCCGGGTTCCCAATCATAGCCAGCTATTCAATGAAACCCATTTGCCACACACGCCAGTTCTGGTCTGTAAATTAAACAGGATCCGACCAGTCGTGCTCCCAATCTTCAGCATTTGTTGCTGAAAAAAAAGCAACAAATCTGGACAAATGCAAGAGTGCCAAATTTCAAAGGATCCCAACAACTTATACTGGAGGAGAGAAGGGAGTTAGTTGGCTGGCTAGTCAACTCTGATTGGCCAGAGCGTTTCCATGGAGGAGGCACCGGGGATCTCTTTAGCTCTGCAGACAAGAACTCAGCCTGAACGTGAATGTCACCAAAACAGAACTCATTAACCAACCGAGGACTGGTCAGTCAAATATTCGACCCTCCATACATGTTCAACAAGAAGATGTTGAACACTTATTATACCTTGGCAGCCAACCCATTCAAAAGGCCACCATTAATGAGGAGATCAGTTGTAGCGACTCAGCCTCCTACAAATTATGGCAGTAGGTGTTTGAGAACAAGAAATCAAGAAAAGTCCTGGGGTGAGATTCTCCGGCCTCCCAGCCACGTGTTTCCTGGCGGTGGAAGACAGCATGGTGTCTGCTAGCGACGCATTCTCTGGTCCCGCCTGCGACAATGGGATTTGCCATTAATGTCATCCCACACTACCGCAAAACCCATGGGTGCGGGTGCGGTGCTGGCGGGACTGGAGAATTCTGGCCCTAGTGGAGAAAACAATTGTCGTTACCTGTGTATAAGTGACACATCTTTCAGATTCAATGGAAGAAGCACTGAGCAATCATTATTGTCATTCTTGAAGTCAGCTCCACAAGCACTCAGGCAAAAACTCCTGCAAAATCAACTGCTAAAAGGCTGGGCACTATGTCCAGATGACCAAAATTCATCTCCCCCACCTGGCGCTGTTCTCTTAACTCTCAAATGTCCAGTGTTCCGGGGGAGGGGGGAACAAAGAAAAAACTTCAAAGATACTCTGAATCTCTTTTTGAAGTGAGACAGCATTTCCATAAATGACTGGGAGGAGGTGGTTCCCAATTGTTCAAAGTGGCAACCATTTTTCCATTAAGCTGTATCATGCAGTGAGGCACAACATCCAAATGATGATGTAGGGCGGAGAAGGAAAGAAATGGGAACATATTCCTGCTCTCCGGGTTCCACGTCTTGTGGGTCATCTGCCTCATGTTGAGAATCAGCCCACTCAGTCACCTGAAACATAGAAACAGAAGAACCATTCGGCCCTTCGAGCCTGCTCTGTCATTCATTTTGATCATGGCTGATCATCGAATTCAATATCCTGATTCCCCCCATCCCTTGATCCCTTTAGCCCCAAGAGCTATATCTAATTTCTTCTTCAAATCAGACAACGTTTTGGCCTCAACTACATTCTGTGGTAGTGAATTCCACACATTCACCACACTCTGGGTGAAGAAATTTCTCTTCACCTCAGTTTTAAAAGGTTTACCATTTTTATCCTCAAACTATGACCCCCAGTTCTGGACTCCCCCGCATCGGGAACATTCTTTCTGAATCTACCCTGTCTAACCCTGTTAGAATTTGATAAGTTTCTATGAGATCCCCTCTCACTTTTCTAAACTCCAGTGAATATAATCCATGAAGACCTGTGGAAGAAGCTTTTAGCCCTGTGTAGACATCATAGCACTATAGTATTCCGACAGTGCAGAAGGAGGCCATTCAGCCCATCGAGTCTGCAACGACTCTCCAAAAGTGCATCTTACCCAGGCCTGCCCTCAGCCTATCTCCAGAACCTGGGCATTTACCAAGGTCAATCCTCTGAACCTTTACATCTTCGAATTGAGGCCAGCTGTTGGCAATCAATCAAGTTGAAGAAATCAACTGGAATTACATCATCTGTGACAATGGCAGTAAAACCTATGGATATGAGCGGCACAATGGCACAGTGATTAGCACTACTGCCTCACAGCGCCAGGGGCTCAGGTTCAATTCTGGTCGCGGTCTGTGTGGAGTTTGCACGTTCTCCCCGTGTCTGCGTGGGTTTCCTCCGGGTGCTCCGGTTTCCTCCCCACAGTCTAAAGATGTGTAGGTTAGGTGGATTGGCCATGGGATAATGGGCCTGGGTGGTGGGCCTGGGTGGGATACTCTGTCAGAGAGTCGGTGCAGACTCAATGGGCTGAATGGCCTCCTTCTGCATTCTAGGAAATCTATGATTCCATGAAAAGATTGCTGATATCTGCCATTTATAGAGTCATAGAGGTTTACAGCATGGAAACAGGCCCTCCGGCCCAACTTGTCCATGCCGCCCTTTTTTTTAACCACTAAGCTAGTCCCAGATTGCCCGCGTTTGGCTCATATCCCTCGATACCCATCTTACCCATGTAACTGTCTAAATGCTTTTTAACCTGCCTCTACTACTACCTCTGGCAACTTGTTCGACACTCACCATCCTCTGTGTGAAAAATTTTCCCCTCTGGACACTTTTGTATCTCTCCCCTCTCACCTTAAATCTATGCCCTTTAGTTTTAGACTCCCCTACATTTGGGAAAAGATGTTCACTATCTGGCTGATCTATGCCCCTCATTATTTTATAGACCTCAATAAGATCACCCCTAAGTCTCCTACGCTCCAGAGAAAAAAGTCCCAGTCTACCCAGTCTCTCCTTATAACTCAAACCATCAAGTCCCAGTAGCATCCTAATGGTAGTCCTCCAAACTATTCAATAAATAGGAAGCCTCAAAGGCATACAGTGAAATCTGTACACTGTCACAGTTGCAATCACGTAACCTTCATATCTTTGATGACAACGTGGCGATGCATGTTTCTGGCACAATTTGCATTTACAGAATTGCGATGTTGCATGTACAGGCCTGAGTGCCTGAACAACCTCTTAGTGAACAGAAAAATTGCAGGTGTGAGTTTTATAAAAGTGTGGCAAATGCAATCTCTTTTGCTAATTTTTTTACAAGACAGACTACAGTCGCTAAACAACTTGTTTCTGATCTGATTTGATTTGATTTATTATTGTCACATGTATTGGGATACAGTGAAAATTATTGTTTCTTGCGCACTATACAGGCAAAGCATACCGTTCATAGAGAAGGAAACGAGAGAGTGCAGAATGTAGTGTTACAGCCATTGCTACGGTGTAGAGAAAGATCAGCTTAATGCAAGGTAAGTCCATTCAAAATTCTGATGGCAACAGGGAAGAGGCTGTTCTTGAGTCGGTTAGTACGTGACCTCAGACTTTTGTATCTTTTTCCCATGGAAGAAGGTGGAAGAGAGAATATCCGGGGTGCGTGGGGTCCTTAATTATGCTGGCTGCCTTGCCGAGGTAGCGGGAAGTGTAGACAGAGTCAGTGGATGGGAGGCTGTAAATAGATACAGAAGCTAAACTCTTCATTTTTTGCAAAAAAAACCGAGCAAATACTCAATGAATTCCTTCATATGTACAGGAATCTTTAATCCTCAACTGAGATATTTTTGCTTAGATTGATGAAGAAAAAGGCAGGAGGACCAAGGTTGTTAAAATAATTGTGGTTTGGAGATAATATTTAACAGTAGGACAAACTGTACGGTCAGGATTTTCATTATGGGACTTAAGTCAGGAGTGGAAAATTCTGACCTATATTTAATAAGGTATCAAAACAGATGAAGGTTTTTATCTGGGATAACCAAATACTTGGTGAAGATTCCCCACCTCTTGAAGACACTGAAATTCAACCTGGCAAAAGATATTCGTAGATTTGATTTCATAGAATCCCTACAGCGCAAAAGGAGGCCATTTGGCCCATCGAATCCACACTGACAACAATCCCACCCGAGACCCTATCCCCGTAACCCCACATATTTACCCTGCTAATCCCTCTAAACTAAGCATCCTGGGACACCATGGGTAATTTAGCATGGCCAATGCACCAAACCCGCACATCTTTGGACTACGGGAGGAAAGCGGAGCATCCGGAGGAAACCCACGCCAACACGGGGAGAAGGTGCAAACTCCACACAGACAGTGACCCAAGCCGGAAATTGATCCCAGGTCCCTGGCACTGTGAGGTAGCAGTGCTAACCACTGTGCCACCGTGACACCCGCTTCTTGAACTGCTGCTGACTGTTTGGTGTTGGAGGGAGTTGCAGGATTTTGACTATGAAGGAATGGTGCCATATTACCGAATCAAGGTGATGTGCAACATGAAAGGGAACGTGCGGTAGTGTGTATGGGTTGGAAACACATATCTGATGTACATGATTCACACAGCAGGCATACACCCATGGATTTTGAGGTTGTAACGATTGTCAGCATGTGTCAACAATATTTTATGCAACTGACAGAAACTTCTGCTGTCAGCGCAGGCCAGATAAATGTGCAAACTCTGAAGCTGCTGCCGGCGACCCCCGTTTCCTCCAGCGGGTACGCTATTGCAGTTTTTACAGATGTAACCAGCAATGAAATCAACCATTGGTGAATTTCAAATTTTCATGGAATGTGCTCATTGAATAAACCAATGAAAAATTCCTTCATAGTCACTCTCACCTCATCCCTGGCGCTGTGAGGCAGCAGTGCTAACCACTGTGCCATCATGCCATCCTCAAGAAAGTGGTTCACTTCCACCTTATAAGAGAAATTAAGGATGGGAAATTAATGCCAGTCTTGTCAGTGATGCCCACATCCCAACAACGAGTAAAACAATAGATTGTTTGTGTAATATATAAAGTTTATAAAGTTACATCGATTACATGACATGCATATTGCACACAGGTTGTATATCCTTTATCTGCATATTGTAAAACTGAGCTTTTTTTTTGAAAGCCTATGCAGATAGTTTGTATGTAAATAAAGCAATATAATATTATATTACAGGTGTGATCAGTGTTCATGGGTAAAATGTAAGATGTGTGAGAGATGGCAAATGGTGAAACAACATAGAGTCATAGAATCATAGAGGTTTACAGCATGGAAACAGGCCCTTCGTCCAACTTGTCCATGCCGCCCTTTCTTTTTTAAAACCCCTAAGCTAATCCCAATTGCCCGCATTTGGCCCATATCCCTCTATACCCATCGTACCTATGTAACTATCTAAATGCTTTTTAAAAAACAAAATTGTACCCGCCTCTACTACTACCTCTAGCAGCTTGTTCCAGACACTCACCACCCTCTGTGTGAAAAAATTGCCTCTCTGGACACTTTTGTATCTCTCTCCTCTCACCTTAAACCTATACCCTCTAGTTTTAGACTCCCCTACATTACATAGTATTTGTTAATTATTGCTAGCCCAGGCTTATGCTATTTTAATGTAAGTCGGCCGAGTTCTAATCAGTATGCCTGAAAAACAAAACAAACCTCAACACTGAATATCAGTTGTCCCCAAGTGTTTCGGATAGAGGATACTCCATCTGTATACATAGAAATTTATAATGTATACAAGTTATATACATAGTTATAGAATGGTGAATCATGTATGCTGGCATGAGCTATGCAAATCAAATAAGTGTGTTGTTGCCCTGTTATAACACTCCGATCGACACTGTTATAACACTCCAATGTTATTCTATTTATGACGAATGTGCCTCATGAGCTATTTTGTACTGACTAACCATTGGTTCATTGTAATGTCCTAACTCTGTTAGGCGTTTGGGCTTTACACAGAAAGAGTACATGTGGTTTGCACATGTATATTCAAATTAACATACAATGGGTTTTATTGAAAGAGATGTTCTCTGCACTGCAGCATACAAAACTGAAAGGAAACCAGCAACCTGCAACACCCTAATGATGTCACCATCATATCATGTGATCAACTCTTGAGGCAGCCTAGAACCCTTTATAAAAATATAATGGGGGCATTCAGTGCTGGTGGTGGGTCCCACTGCCACTCTGCACTTTGGGCTTGGTGACAGAGGGAGGGAGGCCAGAGATCGGGGCTGCGCATCGGGGTGGGGGGGGGGATGGGGGCAGTCAGCCTGCCGGCAGGGAGGGGGTCGGGGCTGCTGGTAGGGGGGGATGGGGGGGAGATCAGGACTTCATTGCGGGGAGGTGGGGGGGAGGTGTGGGAGATCAGGACTGCCGGGGTGTGGAGAGGGGGGAGATCAAGGCAGGCCAGGGGTGGAGGAGGGGTGGAGGCTGGCCTGGACATGTCTGGAGGCCAGCAATCGGGGAGTGGGGTGGTTGCATGGGCCAGCGATGCAGGGGTCACGGAGCTGGCCAGCGATCGGGAGGTCGGCAGTGCAGGGCTACTGCGCCTGCGCCAATCTTGGCACCGACAGATTGGCACATGAGCAGTGGCCCGCTCGGCGCTATGCTGCCGGCCTCTCCAGCGGGAGTAGGCCTGCCCCCTGAATTTCAGCGTGATTCACGCTGAGGCACTCTGCTGTGCACAGCGTGTGGGAGATTCATTTTGGAAATCCTGCTGAAAAAACCAGAAGGATTAACTCCAGTCTTTACGCGAATTCGACACTTAGAATTTTTTTGCGAGAATCCCACCCAACATTTATGAACAGTGCAACTTGCAAAACAGGTCTCATGTCAACACCATCCAACTGATTTCCAGGTTTAAACATTTGAACCAAAGGTGAGGGGCCCACATGACATCACAGATAAGTTGCGCATCTCATGTTGAGGGAAGATGCGGTGCTTGAGAACTAGAATCCTTGGTGGTGTTGGAAAAGTTTCACATAACAAGTGAAACACAACAATTCTCTTGGAGTTTAGAAGAGTGAGGAGTGACCGTATTCAAACATATAAGATCCTGAGGTAACTTGACAGGCTAGATGGTGAGATGTTTTCAATAGTGGGATGTAGCTACAAAGTAAAGGATCGGTTATTTAAAAGTGAGGCACACAGAAATTTCTTCTCGCAGACAGTGGTGAACTCTCTGCCCCAAAGGGTAGTGGAGGCTGGAAAAAGAGCTGAGGCCAGCATAGAAGAACTAACGCTTCTATTTTCTCAGTAGGAAATTTGGCATGTCAGCTACAACTCTCACCAACTTTTACAGATGCACCATAGAAAGCATTCTTTCTGATTATATCACAGCTTGGTATGGCTCCTGCTCCAAGACCACAAGAAACTACAAAGGGTCGTGAAGGAAGCCCAGTCCATCACGCAACCCAGCCTCCCATCCATTGACTCTGTCTACACTTCCCGCTGCCTCGGCAAAGCAGCCAACATAATTAAGGACCCCAC